>NC_140991.1:74202494-74627577 GCF_052327205.1 Somniosus microcephalus
CAGGTATGTCCTGTCCATAAAAAGCAGGACAAATCCAATCCAGCCAATTACCACTCCATCAGTCTACTCTCAGTCATCAGCAAAACAATGGAAGGTGTCATCGACAGTGCTATTAAGCTGCACTTACTACCAATAATCTGTTCTCTGATGCTCAGTTTCGGTTCCGCCATGACTATTCTAGATGTGAAGTGAGAATGACTGCCCTTGACATCAAGGCAGCATTTGACCGAGTGTGGCATCAAACAGCCCAAGTAAAATTGAACTCAATGGGAATCGGGGGGAAACGCTCCACTGGCTGAAGTCATACCTAGCACAAAGGAAGATGATTGTGGTTGTTGGAGGCCAATCATCTCAGCCCCAGGACATCGCTGCAGGAGTTCCTCAGGGCAGTATCCTCAGCCCAACTATCTTCAGCTGCTTCATCAATGACCTTCCCTCCATCATAAGGTCAAAAGTGGGGATGTTTGCTGATGATTGCACAGTGTTCAGTTCCATTCACAACTCCTCAGATAATGAAGTAGTCTGTGCCCACATGCAGCAAGACCTGGACAACGTTCAGGCTTGGGCTGATAAGTAACAAGTAACATTTGTGCCACACAAGTACCAGGCAATGACCATCTCCAACAAACGAGAGTCTAGCCACCTCCACTTGACATTCAATGGCATTACCATCACTAAATCCCCCACCATCAACATCCTGGGGATCACCATTGACCAGAAACTTAACTGGACTGGCCACATAAATACTACGACTAGAAGATCAGGTCAGAGGCTGGTTACTCTGCGACGAGTGTCTCATCTCCTGACTCCCCAAAGTCTTTCCACCCTCTACAAGGCACAAGTAAGGAGTATGATGGAATACCCTCCACTTGCCTGGATGAGTGCAGCTCCAAAAACACTCAAGAAGCTCGACACCATCCAGGACAAAGCAACCCGCTTGATTGGCACCCTATCCACCACCTTAAACATTCATTCCCTCCATCACCGGCGCACCATGGCTGCTGTGTGTACCATCTACAAGATGCACTGCTGCAACTCGCCAAGGCTTCTTTGACAGCACCTGCCAATACCGCGACCTCTACCACCTAGAAAGACAAGGGCAACAGGCGCATGGGATCACCATAACTTCCAAGTCCCTCCAAGACACACACCATCCTGACTTGGAAATATATTGCTGTTCCTTCATCGTCGCTGTAATGTTATCTTATATCGTAGTATTAAGAGGCTTACGAGTAGATATCGTTGAGTACTCTTTATTAGGTCTTGAGTCAGTGCCAGCTCGTGTAGTACTGCCGCATGGCCAAGATGGCTTCCTATTTATCCGACTGCCGTCAAGCAGCTGTCTTTACTACAGCTACCGTCAAGCAGCTGTCTTTACTACAGCTACAGTTATCTGTACATCTTTCCCCCTCAACGATGACATAAACAGTAAACACCATAACATAACATAACATAACATATAGAACACATATTAACAACATATAAAAACAGTCAGTGTAACTACTATTAATTACTATTAACAACATGTAAAAACTGTCAGTGTAACTATACCTTGCAATAACTACCCACACCCAGAAGTCCATTAGCTGTTTACAGTCTTTCCCTTGTCTACAGGTCGAGTCTAACAACAGGCTTTCTGGTGCGCTGTGACCTGCATAGCTGAGCGGGTATTTGCTGGGCCAACCCAGTTGTGTCCATTAAGTTCATGTCTGTACCACACGGATCCCTTGTCTCATTGTCACCCCTGTGTACTTCATCACTTTGTGGCATTGCCCTCGTCTCCTCGTCACTCTGTCGGATTTCCATCATCAGCTCATTCTCTCTGTCCTGCGGTTGATAGGTCTCGGTGGTTTTCAGTAGGTGCCTCCTGTTTCTGCGATACACATTACCATTTTCAGTCATGACACTGTATGACCTGGGGGCAACCTGTTGTAGAACGGTGGCTCTTTGATTCCATGACCCAGGCCCTTCAATGCAAACTACATCCTTCTCCTGTAGAGGCACTAGTGCAGTGGCTGTGCGGTCATGGAGCGTTTTTTGTTTCCGCTGAAGTTTCCGGGCCTTGTCTGCCCATACCTCATCTCTGTGATCAGGTGTGACATGCCTGGGAAGTCGAGTACGGATTTTGTGACCCAGTAAGAGCTCAGCTGGAGACTTGCCACTTTCCAGCGGGGCCACCCTGTACGACATCATGGCTAGATATGGGTCAGTGTTGCTGTGTGCTGCTTTCTTTAATAGTCTTTTCACAATCTGCACCCCCTTCTCCGCTTTTCCATTGGCTTGAGGGTAGAGTGGGCTGGAGGTTACATGCTTAAACTCATACCCTGTAGCAAATGACTGAAACATGACTGGCATAGGGAGAGCCATTATCAGAGACCAGAGTTAGAGGGATGCCCTGCCTGGAAAAGATTGACTTCAGGTGAGTTATCACAGCTCTTGACGTGGTGCTGGGTAGGAGAGCAATCTCAGGATAATTAGAGTAATAATCAATAGCTAACAAATAGTCTTTTCCTTCGTAGTGAAAAATATCAGTTCCTACCTTTTCCCAAGGTTGTGATGGGAGCTCTGTGGTAATGAGAGGCTCTTTTGTTTGCTTGTAGTGATACTCCTGACATGTAGCACACTCACTGATCATCTGGTCAATATCAGAGTTCATGTTTGGCCAGTAGAGTGCCTCACGTGCTCTCCTTTTTGACTTTTCCACACCCAGGTGCCCTTCATGTATCCTGTTAAGCATTTCTCGTCGCATAGAGATGGGCACTACAATCCTGTCACACTTAAGCAGTAGTCCATTGACCACAGAAAGCTCAGACTGAATAGAATGATATTGTTTACATGACCCTTTCTTCCAACCCTCTTGAAGATTTCTCATCACTTTCCTCAGAACACGGTCCTTTGATGTCTCTGTGGCTATCTTTGATAGTTGTTCCTGTGAGGCGGGCAATGCTGCATAGACCATATCCACATGAAGGTCCGCATCCTCTTCTGTTTCACTGTTTTGTGTGGCACGAGGCACAGCCCTGGATAGTGTATCTGCAATGAACATTTGTGTCCCTGGCACATATGTGAGCTCAAAATCATAACATTGTAGTCTCATCATTAGGCGCTGTATCCGTGATGACATGTCACACAGATTCTTTTTTGCGATCCCTAGCAGTGGCTTATGGTCAGTTTCTAGGATAACCTTGGGAAGTCCATAGAGGTAGGTATGACATTTTTCACACCCAAATGCCAAGCCAAGGCACTCCTTCTTTATTTGTGCATACCGGCACTCTGTAGCCGTCATGGAGCGTGACGCATATGCCACTGGTCGCCATTCTCCTTCATCTTCCTGTAGAAGGACAGCCCCTAATCCATCCTTAGAGGCATCTGTGGACACTTTTGTCCTCTTTTCAGGGCAGAAGAACTTCAGTAGGGGTTCACTTGCTAGAATGTGTAGCAGCCCCTTCCATTCATTCTCATGTTCATGTCCCCATTGGAACTCTGTCTCTTGGTGCAGCAGTTTTCTCAAGTGAGCGGTCTTCACTGCCAGATTTGGAATGAATTTCCCTAGGTAATTAACCATGCCAAGGGCCCGCTGAACCCCTTTCTTGTCCTTCGGTTTTTCCATGTCATGTATGGCCTGTAGTGTATGTGCCTTTAAGAGCCCCATGTGTACTGTAATGCCGGTAATGGCCACTCGGCTATATAAGCCTGAGTATTGTGTTGTATCCGTTAGTTCCCCTCCAGACTTTGTTTAGTAAACACCTATCAAACCAACTCCTGTCTTCAGTGTCTCTATCAACACACAGACACAACAGTGGCAACGAAGTGGAAACGGACTTACTTACAATTCGGCAGGACCTCAAGGACATCGATTCCTCTGGCGTCCAGAAGAATCAAGAAGTGAAAGAAGCTGTTGTTTCACCAGCTGGCCAAGCTGGTGGCAGGTACTGCAGTAATCCTTCCTGGGCGTCAGGCTGGGGCTCCAGCGGCTGGCTTTACAGCTGGGCCAAGCAGCGAAAGCGGAGGCAAGCAGTAACAGACGGGGAGGGAGCACTCGGGAGACGGCCGGCGCTGCAAGCAGGTCGCCGTTCAGACCTAGAGAGAGAGTCCGGCGGGAACGAGTCTCCAACTGTAAATAAATAAATAAATAAAAAAGAACGGAAACCGCGGGAAACAGCGTTGTCATCGGCAGCAGCGGCGGGAAAGCGCGGGAGGCGCCATATCTTTTCTGCAGAAAAGAAAGAAAAGCGCGGGATGCGCCATATCTTTTCTAAGATGCCTAATTCTGGCAATATTGATGCTTTTGATAACGAGATAGAGGATTGGACCACATATGTGGAAAGAGTGGAGGTATATTTCACCGCAAATGGAATAGAAGATGAAAAAAAAGCTTCAGTACTTCTAAATCTAATGGGCGCAAAGACATACAAGCTGTTATGAAACTTAATCACTCCAGCCGAACCGATGGACAAGAATTTTAAGGAGATTGTTGATACCCTACACTGCCAATTCGAGGCAGGACTGGCAGATTCTCTACGAGACAAATTCGTCTGCGGTCTCCTAAGTGTAGGAACACAAAAAAGGCTACTTTCTGAGAAAGCTTAAACACTGGACAAGGCTTTCAGTGCAAGAGGAGCTGCAGAGATACAGCAAAAGCCACAAGACTTCGGCACCCATGAAATGACACGGGGTTTTGAGAGATGTTATCGCTGCGGCAGATCCACCCATGACCAGAGGGACTGCTGGTTCAAGGACAAAGCATGCAGGCAATGCGGAAAGATGGGACACATTACACGTGTATGCCGATCTGGAAACAAAAAATCCACTAACAGGAAAAAAATCAATAAGGAAAAGCACAGAAAGGTACAAATGATGACGGACAGTAGCTCCGAAGACCAGAAGAGCGATAGTGACTCCGAGAACAAGAGACTAAGCTCTCTCAAATTACATAATGTAATTGCCAAAGAAGATTACCAGACCATTTGGGTTACCCTCACAATAGCAGGGTCCCCAGTTAAAATGGAGCTAGGTACAGGATCCGCTCTGACCGTCATAAATCGACGGGATTATGAGCGTCTATTTCCGCATATACCTTTAAAAGACACATCCATTATCTTGAAAACATATACGGGGCAGAAAGTATACCCCAAAGGAAAAATAAGGGTGCCTGTTGTATACAACGGCAAGGAAATACAGAAGTTGTATTTATACGTTCTACAAGATGGTGGTCCACCGCTGTTGGGACGTGAATGGATCAGGAAAATATGTTTAGACTGGCACTCCATTCAGGCACTGACGGTGACCAGAAAGGAAAAAAATGCTGATGACGTCATACCTGAACGATTAAAAGACATCTTGGCCAACGCCAAGGAAGTGTTTCAAGAGAAACTAGGAACCTTGAAAGGCATCACCGCCTCAATAAAAATGGAAGATGCAGCAATTCCCAAGTTTTTTAAGGTGTGGAGATGCCGGAGTTGGACTGGGGTGGACAAATGTAAGAAGTCACACAACACCAGGTTATAGTCCAACAGCTTTATTTGAAATCACAAGCTTTCGGAGCGCTGCTCCTTCTTCAGGTGAAGTGGAGAAATGCATAGAGACACAGCTTATATAGTCAGAGAATCATGTCAGATGTTTACAGGTAACCTTTCCAACTGCCATTTATCACACCTCGGCAGAGAGATAATCACAGCAGTCAAAGGTGTGAATGGTGTCCAAACAGGTCAGTCAGGGGGTCTGTAGTCCTTTCAGGATCTTGTCTGCTTTCTTGCATCTCTGTAGAAACTTGATGTCTGTGTTAATATGCGCGATCTTCTTGGAGATCCTCTCCACTTTGAGCCGGCAGTTTGTGGTGTCGATAGTAGCCATGGTGTGGAGATGCCGGAGTTGGACTGGACCCTGACTGACCTGTTTGGACACCATTCACACCTTTGACTGCTGTGATTATCTCTCTGCCGAGGTGTGATAAATGGCAGTTGGAAAGGTTACCTGTAAACATCTGACATGATTCTCTGACTATATAAGCTGTGTCTTTATGCATTTCTCCACTTCACCTGAAGAAGGAGCAGCGCTCCGAATGCTTGTGATTTCAAATAAAGCTGTTGGACTATAACCTGGTGTTGTGTGACTTCTTACAAGTTTTTTAAGGCAAGACCGGTGCCATACGCAATTCGTCCAGCAGTCGAGGCAGAGCTGGAGAATTTGGAAAAGGCAGGCGTATTATCTAAAATAGATTGGAGCGAGTGGGCAACACCCATCATCCCAGTCATGAAGAAAGCATTGAAGAATGATAAATCTGAAGAACAGAGAAAAATTCGCGTCTGTGGAGACTTCAAGGTGACTGTAAACCCGGTCCTTCACATGGTACAGTATCCTCTTCCGAGGATAGAAGATATTTTCGCCTCACTATCCGGAGGGAAACGTTTCACCAAAATTGACTTGGCACAGGCATATCTACAGATGGAGGTTGAAGAGGCCTCTAAAAAATATCTCACGATAAATGCACACAAAGGTCTGTACCAATACAATCGACTGGTTTTCGGAGTAGCATCCGCTCCAGCTATCTGGCAAAGAGCTATGGAGCAAGTCCTCCAAGGGATTCCGGGGACTCAATGCTACCTGGACGACATCCTTGTAACAGGAGAAAACGACAACGAGCACCTTGCCAATTTGGAGCAGGTGCTCACTAGGCTGAGAGAACGGGGCCTACGAGCAAATCGCCCCAAGTGCAAATTTTTCCAAAATCAAATATCATATTGTGGCCACATAATTAATAAAGAAGGGTTGCATAAGTCACCTGAAAAAAATTGAAGTGGTCATAAAAGCCCCAGCACCTGAAAATGTTTCACAATTAAGGTCGTTCCTGGGATTAATAAAGTACTATCATAAATTTTTACCGAACTTATCAACTCTTCTACACCCTCTTAATGAACTGCTACAAACAGGAGTAATTTGGAAATGGAGCGAAGACTGTAAACGTGCCTTCCATAAATGCAAAGACTTAATCACGTCCAAAGAAGTTTTGGCTCATTGCAACCCATCACTGCCAATCAGACTGGCGTGCGATGCATCCCCTTACGGCATAGGAGCAGTATTATCGCATAAATTCCCTGATGGCTCGGAACGGCCGATAGCTTTTGCGTCACGCTCATTGAACTCAGCTGAGCGTAACTATGCCCAAATCGACAGGGAAGCACTCAGCCTGGTATGGGGAGTGAAGAAATTCAACCATTACCTATACCGACAAAAATTTACCTTGTTGACTGACCATCAACCCCTCATCTCCATATTCAACCCTAAAAAGGGTGTTCCCATTATGACAGCGCAAAGGCTACAGAGGTGGTCCCTTTTTCTAGGGGCACACCAATACAACATAGAATACAAAGGATCAAAACAGCATGGGAATGCTGATGGTTTATCGTGCCTACCGTTGCCAACGGTAGAAGAGGCACCTACAATAGACCCAGTGGAGATGTTCCACTCAACCATAGTGGAATGTCTACCAGTAACAAATTCTGCCATTGAAAAGGAAACGAGAAATGACCCGACTCTCTCACGAGTCTACGACTTAACGGTGAAGGGATGGCCAGCACATGGCGAACCACTGTTGCCAGCATTCTCGCAAAGAAGAGAACAGCTGTCAGTGTGCCGAGGAACCTTGATGTGTGGAACCAGAGTGGTGATTCCACCCAAACTCCAGGATAAAGTGCTAAAGGAGCTTCACGAGGAGCATCTGGGTGGAGTGAAAATGAAGAACCTAGCCAGAGCGTTTGTATGGTGGCCAGGTATCGATGGAGACATCGAAGAAATGACCAAGAGCTGCCTAGGATGCCAGAAGGTCGAAAACGCTCCACCACAAGCCCCTCTACATCCATGGGAGTGGCCCTCATCTCCCTGGCAAAGGGTACACATCGACTTTGCTGGTCCATTTATGGACTCAATGTTCTTAATCGCGGTTGATGCACACTCCAAGTGGCCGGAGGTAATAAAGATGTCCTCCACCACCACGGAAAAAACCATCACAGTATTAAGGACCATATTTGCCAGGAATGGGCTGCTGGAACAGATCTGTTCTGATAATGGACCGCAATTTGTGTCCGAAGAATTCAGGAAGTTCTTAATAAACAATGGGGTTAAGCACTACACGTCCGCCCCATACCATCCCGCCACCAATGGATTGGCTGAAAGATTTGTCCAGACCTTCAAGAAGGCCATAAAGGCCATGGGTAATGAAGACATAAAACTTCAGCACAAGGTGGATAACTTCTTGTTCGCATACAGGAATGCAACACATATGGTTACAAACCAAACTCCCGCCATGATGTTCTTCAATAGAAGCCTAAGATGCCGGCTGGATTTGATCAAGCCCAACATCAGAAGGGACGTGGAGAACCGGCAATTTCAAGGCATGAATGAAAGGCCAACTAGAACCTTCCAGATAGGTCAACAAGTTTTGGCCCGGGACTACCGTACCGAGAAATGGCAGCCTGGAATTATCTGCACACGACTAGGACCGCTGATGTATACCGTGGACATCGGAGAAAGCATAATAAGGCACCATGCTGACCAAATCATAAAGTCATCTGAAAAGGGACAACCTACACCACAACTCTATATGCCTAACGATGAAGTAGAGATACCCATATCTACCTCCGATCCAGTGATACTGGAACCCGATGAACCCAACACTGGCATTCAAGCCGAATCAGCCTTGCCAAAAGAACCTACTACACCACCGAGGCGTTATCCGGACCGAGTCAGGAAGCCTCCAGAGAGACTGACTTATAATTAATTAACTGCAGCAATGTATAGATTATTTTTCTTGTAACATGTAATTAATAATTACTTAAAATATTATGTACTGGTTAGCTAAAAGGGGAGGAATTGCAGTGTATGTGCCTTTAAGAGCCCCATGTGTACTGTAATGCCGGTAATGGCCACTCGGCTATATAAGCCTGAGTATTGTGTTGTATCCGTTAGTTCCCCTCCAGACTTTGTTTAGTAAACACCTATCAAACCAACTCCTGTCTTCAGTGTCTCTATCAACACACAGACACAACATGGCCTTTACCTTTGACTTGTCTGGCTGAATCCCTTCTGCAGAAATCTTGTCCCCGAGGAGTGTGATTTCATTGACGCTGAACTGACATTTGTCTTTATTTAGTTTGAGTCCATACTGCCATATCCTCTGAAGTGTTTTTTCCAGTCTGGTGTCATGCTCTCCCTGAGTGGAGCCCCATACTACCAGATCATCCACGTACACCCGCACACCATCCAGGCCCTTGATGATTTGCTCCATTGCTCTGTGGAAGATTTCTGGGGCGGAGCTAATGCCGAAGGGCAGGCGCTGGTAAGAGTATCGACCAAACAGGGTGTTAAAGGTGCACAGCTTAGTACTCTCTTCATCAAGTTTCAGCTGCCAGAATCCATGCGAGGCGTCCATCTTGGAGAAGAATTTTGCTCCTGTCATTTCGCTGACTATTTCCTCTCTCTTTGGGATTTGATAGTGCTCTCTTTTTATATTAGCGTTAAGGTCCTTGGGATCCATGCAGACACGCAATTTATCAGTCTTTTTTGAATTGACGCAAACCATGGAATTTACCCAGTCAGTCGGTTCCTCAGTCTTCTTTATGACACCTAGTCCCTCCATGCGGTCTAGCTCTTTCCGCAGTATCTCACGGAGGGCCACTGGGACTCTCCTGGGTGCGTGAATCACAGGTTGTGCGTCATCTCTCAGTTTGATGGAGTATGTAAAGGGCAGTGCTCCGAAACCTTGAAATACATCCGTGTACTTGTGTGTTATAGCATCATGCTTTGTATTTGGACTGTCTTGGGGGGCACTCTGCACACAGTTCAGTTTATTAATAGTATAGACTCATTTTACCAAGCCCAAATCCACACATGCCTTATCCCCCAACAGTGACTCATGTCCTTCAGGCACTATAACAAACGTCAATGGGTAAATGTGATTTTTTACCTTAACATTCAGCCTACACATTCCTTTTGTTTCAATACTTTGTCCATTGTACGCCTTCAAAGCCACTGTCTTGTTCAGTATTTTTGGTCTCACTTTGAGATTCCGTGCATCACTCCAGCTTATGAGGTTTGCCTTAGCACCTGTATCTAGCTTGAAGGGAACAATGATGCCATTTACCAGCAAGGGGGCTATCCAAACTTCAGTCTTTAGTCCTACAGAATGTACTTCCTTTTCCATATCTTTACCCTGTTTTAAGTCATTTTGCACCATTCCAACATACAAAGTCTCCGATTCTGTGTCTTCAGTCTCAATAGCATGCACTGTCTTTTTACCTTCGGTTTTCTCTTCCCAAAAGCACATTTTAGCAAAGTGATTCCTGCCTTTACATTTTGCGCAGTTCTTCCCATAAGCCGGACACTGTCTTGCCACGTGTCTATTGCCGCACCGTCTGCAATCGTATGGCATCATATTTCTGAACTCTGTGCACCCTCTTGTGTCCCTTCTGTGTATTACATCCACTGGTAGGTTGTCCAGTCCCAGCGCTCTCATGCCCGTTGCTGTAGTTCTCCCATCAAATTTTTGTGTGTGCATGGCTGAGAGTTCACTAGCATGACATATTTTTACTACAGCATCCAAAGTTAAGTCATTGTCCCTGAGCATTCTCTCCCTCACCTTCTTGTCAAGTATTCCGAAAACGACCTGATCGTGTATCATCGATTCCTTCAAGTCTCCAAAGTTACATGTTTGTGCTTTTGTTTTTAAGTCCGTCAGAAAAACATCAAAGGATTCTCCTTGCTTTTGCCCGCGTGAGCGAAAAACAAATCTCTCGAACATTTCATTCTTTTTAGGTGTGCAGTATTTATCGAACAAATCTATCACCTTGTCCAGATCATTTTTGTCACCTTCAGCTGCGAATGTAAATGTATTATACAGCTCGATTGCCTGCGAGCCAGCCACTGTTAGCAACAAAGCTACCTTACATGTTCCAGAGCTAGTCGTGGCGTCGATCGCTGTGAGGTAGAGAAGAAAGCGTTGTTTGAATTTGCGCCAATTTTCGTCTAGATTTCCTTCAAGTTGCAGGCTAGTCGGTGGTTTTATCCCTTCCATTGTTGTGGTATGCCCGTATCGTGTGTTCTATAAATCCTGGTACCATGTAATATTATCTTATATCGTAGTATTATGAGGCTTACGAGTAGATATCATTGAGTACTCTTTATTAGGTCTTGAGTCAGTGCCAGCTCGTGTAGTACTGCCGCATGGCCAAGATTGCTTCCTATTTATCCGACTGCCATTAAGCAGCTGTCTTTACTACAGCTACCATCAAGCAGCTGTCTTTACTACAGCTACAGTTACCTGTACAGTCGCTGGGTCAAAATCCTGGAATGCCCACCCTACTTAACAGCACCATGGGAGTACCTTCACCTCACGGACTGCAGCGGTTCAAGAAGGTGGCTCACCACCACCTTATCAAGGGCAATTAGGGATAGGCAATAAATGCTGGCCTTGCCAGCGATGCCCACATCCCATGAACGATTAAAAAAAGCTATTAGGACAGGTCATAGAAGTAGGCTTTAAAGAGTGTCTTAAAGGAGTAGAGAGTCGGTGAGATTTGGGGAGGGAATTCTAGAGCTTAGTGTATAGGCAGCTGAAGGAATGGCCGCCAGTGGTGGAGAAATGCAAATCAGGGATGTGTAAAAGGCAGAATTGAAGATGCACAGAGATCTCAGAGGGTTGCAGGGAGTTTACAGAGGTAGGGACAGGCGAGGCCGTGGAGGGATTTGAAAATGAGAATTTTAAAATGGACCCATTGTCGGATCAGGAGCCAATATAGGTCAGCGAGCATAGGGATGATGGGTGAATGGTAAACGGCAGTATAATAAGTACCTGTGCACTAGTTGATACGACTTCCACCTGGCTCGTGCAATCCAACCTTAGCATTTAATTACACACCTGTCTTTTGCCCAATGTGTTGCTTATTGTATTATTTGTCAAAAGTTTAACATTTTAAACATCTTAAATGTTTACTTGATTAATACCAGAAAAGAAATATCAAACATTGTAGTTTTCCAGTTCATAAGATTTTGTGCAACTTGGGAACTCTGATATTATGATACGATTACATTATCATTCAAATGCTCAGTCAAATTCACACAAAATGAATTTTATTGGACCTTTATATTCCCTTCTCGATCTTCCTTGCTGCAATGCTCCATCTCACCCTCAATAAGCTCCCCGCTGGAGTGGAGCTAATTTATAGAACAAACGGGAAACTGTTCAACCTCTGTCGCCTCCAGCCCAGATCCAAGGTCATCCCATCCTCTGTTGTCAAATTACTGTATGCAGACGACGCTTGCATCTGCGCTCACTCGGAGGTCGAACTCCAAACCATTGTCAACACCTTCACCGAAGCGTACAAGAGCATGGACCTTACACTAAACATCTGTAAGACAAAAGTCCTCTACCAACCTGCCCCCGCCACACAGTACTGCCCACCGATGATCAAAATCCATGACAAGGCCTTGGACAACGTGGACCACTTTCCATATCTCGGGAGCCTACTGTCAACAAGGGCAGAGGTCGATGACGAAGTCCAACTCCGCCTTTAGTGTGCTAGTGCAGCCTTTGGTCGCCTGAGGAAGAGAGTGTTTGAAGAACGGAACCTCAAACCCGGCACTAAGCTCATGGTCTACAGAGCAGCAGTGATACCCGCCCTGCTGTATGCCTCAGAATCATGGACCATGTACAGCAGGCACCTCAAAGCACTGGAGAGGTATCACCAATGCTGCCTCTGCAAAATCCTGCAAATCCATTGGCAGGATAGGCGCACCAATGTCAGTGTTCTCACTCAGGCCAACATCCCCAGCATTGAAGCTTTGACCACGCTTGATCAGCTCCGACGGACGGGTCACATCATCTGCATGCCCGATACGAGACTCCCAAAATGGGCGCTCTACTCAGAGCTCCGACACGGCAAGAGAGCCCCAGTTGGGCAGAGGAAATGCTTCAAGGACACCCTCAAAGCCTCCTTGAAAAAATGCAACATCCCCACTGACACCTGGACTCCCTGGCCCAAGACCGCACAAAGTGGAGGAGAAGCATCCGGGAAGGCGCCGAACACCTCGAGTCTCTTTGTCAGGAGCAAGCAGAAGCCAAGCACAAGGAGCACCATCAACCCAAGCACCCCACCCACCTGCCCCTTCAACCACCGTCTGCCCCACCTGTGACAAAGACTGTGGGCAGGATTTTCATTGTGCCGTGCAGTCGGGATTGGAGGTGTGGGGGGGGGTTAAGATCCCAAAATCAGGGGTCCCGACCCCCTCCCACACCCAAACCAGCCACCATGCCAGTTGCAAAGGAGGTGGGTACCCGCCCCGCACTGGGAACCGCCTACCCAAGGTGGGAAGGGATTAGTGCCAATTAACTGCCTGTTAACAGGCAGTTTTTAGCCTAATCCCTATTTTGAAGGTTGAAGTGTGGGATTCCCGACGGCTCCAAACTACGCCAAATTAGAGAAGTCAGGCCGTCGGGTTGAAGGACTTGGAGGGGTCGAAATATCGGTGTTCAGGTGAGTGATGCGTGCATGAGTGCAAAGGTAAGTGTGTTTGGTGTGTCTAAAGTGATTAAATAAGTTTTACATATCTTTTCTTACCTTTTCAGCCTTCCTTCCTTTAGGTTCCGGGAGTCCCTCATCTCACCAGCACAGAAAGCAGAATGGCTGCAATCTGTCAAAAGTGACAGCCTGCAGCTTTCTGTGCAGGAGAGATTTCTAACTGAGTCTATGGAGAAGGACTCAGGTTAGAAGTAAGACTGTCAGTGTTTGACAGCTTCAAACAGCTGTGAAACACTGATATTTCATCTGTCAAAAACTCTTGACAGATGAAATTTCAGTCTGTGACATCACCTGTTGCCGGGTGGCCCTTAATTGGCCTGCTGAGCCCACTGGGCGGGCTCAACAAGATCAATCAAGTTAAAATCGCGTGGATTGGCCACATCTCGATGGAGGCGGGACTACAACCCCGAAAGTTGTAGTCCCGCCTCCAACCCGACTCCTGAGTTAAATTCCTGCCCTGTAGGTCCCGCATTGGACTCATCAGTCACCTGAAAACTCATTTTTAATGTGGAAGCAAGTCATCCTCGGTTCCGAGGGACTGCCTAAGAAGAAGAAGGTATCCAGATATATATATATATATTTCTATTTCTTAATTCGCGGGATGTGGCCGTCTCTGGCAAGGCCAGCATTTATTGCCTATCCCTAGCTGCCCTTGAGAAGGTGGTGGCGAGCTGCCATATGAGATACCTATGTCAAAAAAAATCATAAATTTATTTACCAGGGCCTCAAGTTTCCACTCGGTTGCGTTGGTTTTTCCACTATAATTCGTCCGAAATTGGCGTAACTGGGAACTGAGAAAGTAAGCTGTGAGGAGGACGCAAAGAGGCTGCAAAGGGATATAGACCAACTAAGTGAGTGGGCAAGGAGGCAGATGGAATATAATGTGGGGAAGTGTGAAATTATCCACTTCGGTAGCAAAAATGAAAAAGCAGAATATTTTTAAAAGGCAAGAGACTAGTAAATGTTGGTATTCAGAGTGATTTGGGAGTCCTAATACATGAATCACAGACCGTTAACATGCAGGTACAGCAAGCAATTAGGAAGGCAAATGGTATGTTAGCTTTTATTGCAAGGGGGTTGGAGTGTAAGAGTAAGGATGTCTTGCTGCAATTATATGGGGCTTTGGTGACACCACACCAAGGGGGAAAAATTCAGTTGGTTTGCGCCTCCTGTTAGCGCCTTAAGAGGGCGCTAATGCAGCGCAAAGCAACTAGCACCCGGGCGAGGTGATATCTGCGCCCCTCGCGGAATTGACCGGACATTTTGCGGCGGCACTAAACAATACTGCCCGATCTCCTGCGCACGCAGATCTTGACATCATTCGAGCGTGCAACGCCGTTATGGTGCCTCAGAACGGAAATTGAATGGCGCCCCCCTCCTTTCCGCCTGGCGCAACCAACGACAGGTAGACTGGAATGCTTCCCAGTCGCTGTGGGGCTGGGGGGGAGGGGGCGCTTTTAAAGGGGGCCTCTTCCTGGCTTTTTGTGTGGTAGACATTTTTGCACCACTCTTCCTGAGAGAGAGATAAAGATTTTGAGAGAGAGAAAGAGAGACTTCTGCATTGAGTCAATGCTGTCTGAAGTAGTTTTGGCTTCTGACCATAACTTTGCAGGTACTTTGGTTTTTGACCTTCATTACTTTGATTGCCAAGATACTATGGGGGCTGCACTGATTGGGGGCGCCGTCCTGAGCCAGCAGATTCGGAGGGCACAGAGACGCAGAGAGAGAGTGGCAATCATGGGCAGACGGAGGAGGGCCAACAGGCCTCTATACAGGAGACCTTTCCCTCCCAGGGTATTTCACCAACAATTCTTCTACATTAATATGTCTGAGGAGCAGTGTTTGCGAAGGCTGCGCTTCAGCAAGGAGGTGGTCACTGAGCTCTGCCACCTGCTGCAGCCAGATCTGCAGCCTCAACTGAGGAGCAGGACGTCTCTGTCGGTGGCAGTGAAGATAACAGTGGCTCTGAACTTTTATGCCACCGGCTCATTTCAATCAGCTACTGGGGACATCGCCAATATCTCCCAGTTCGCGGTGCATTGCTGCATCCGTCAGGTCACAAATGCCCTCTATAAAAGGAGACGAGAGTACATCTCTTTCCCCATGACCCCGGACAAGCGGCAAGAATGTGCAATGGGCTTTGCTAGGACAGCGGGCTTCCCCATGGTGCAGGGCGCCATTGACTGCACGCATGTGGCTTTGTGTGCTCCGCATGAGAATGCCGAGGATTTCCGCAACCGAAAGGGGTTCCATTCCTTAAACGTTTAGTTGGTCTGTGACCACAGACAGCTGATACTCGCTGTCAATGCCCACTATCCTGGCAGCAGCCACGATGCATTCATCCTGCGCCAGACTACTGTGGCAGAACTTTTCCAGGCACCGCATCACCCAGGTGGTTGGCTCCTCGGGGACAAGGGCTATCCACTGTGCACCTGGCTGATGACACCGCTCCATATGCCCAACACCCCTGCTGAGCTGCAGTACAATGAAAGCCATCAAGCTACCAGGAATATCGTTGAGCACACAATCGGCGTGCTCAAGCAACGGTTCCGCTATCTGGACCATTCTGGAGGAGCTCTGCAGTTCTCGCCTGAGCGAGTCTCCCACTTCGTTGTTGTGTGCTGCATGCTGCATAACCTGGCAATCCGCAGGACCCAGCCAATGCCACCAGGCCTTGGAGCGCCACCAGAGGAGGAGGAGGAACAGGAGGAGGAAGATGAGGAAGATGATCATCAGCAGCACCAAGGCGGGAGGGAGGCACACAATGTAGAAACTGGAAGGGCCGTCCGTCAACGGCTGATAGCAAGCCGCTTCTAGGCCCCTGCTGAGGAAATGGCTTCTGCCATTGAGAACAACATGAATGAAACCAACCCACAACCCCTAAGCCGGCCAAGGCAACAATGATTGCAAAGACCAAACATGTACATTTTGAATACAAAAACGTATTTATTTTACAAACTCTGTGTGTGTCATTTCCGCATGAAAAACTAATAGAAAGAAACACAAAAAAAATAGCCATTAACATAATCGGTTCTCACAATCTGGAGATAATGTCCAAAACACTAAAAAAAAATTGACCACGAACCTCAGCCTTTAATAAAAAAATGAACAACATTTTGTCACACCTCCTACTTTTTGCCCTTCGAGGGTGATCTCCTTCCCTTGCGCACTTCCCCCCTTTCCACCCTACTGCTCCTCCGAAATGGGACCCCAGTGGCTGCAGCAAGGCTGGTAGAAGGCTGCTGATTGTCACAACCTGAGACTGCAGATGCCCTTGAAGGACGGCCTCGACCAGCTCTGGGCCTGGAGGGCCCGGCTGCAGACTGCAGCAACTCTGCATGGGTGGCAGCAGTCTGTCCTACAGGTGGTGGCAAGTGCAGTGGAGAAATGACAGTGGTGGCAGCAGGAATGCTGTCATCTTGAGAGAGGACAGCAATTCCCTGCTCGACCGACACACTAGCACTCCCACGGGGCAACACTTCAGCATCCGGAGCAATCTGCTGGAGCATAGATTGCTGGCCTGCTGCAGCGTGGTGAGAGCCCCGGTGAAATGTGTCCGAACCAGCAAGGATGGCAGCAGTCAGTGCTTGCGTGGCCTCAATCTGAGTCTGCATGAGAACTGTTAAGTCTGTGGGTTGTATTATAAATAATCACAGACTCCACTGTTAACAAAATAAAACACGTCTTTACTATTCAGAGGCTCGGGCGATTCTGCCCTAGTTAACGTATCACAACCCTTATATACTGGTGTGGTCACTATTGGTATTACAGTATACATGAGCCAACAAATAGTGCCACACCGAAAGTAGTGCTCTTAAAGGCGAACGGTTACATTCTATAGTTCCCTTAAAGGTAAACGGTTACATACACAACACTCCTCCCTTTTTAGCTTATTACTTACAGAATCCCCTTTAAACATACAATCTTCAACTTCATATAACAGTTTACAGATATACTCTCGATGGAGTCAACGTCATATAACAGTTTACATGTTTAGTCTCTGTGGAGGTTTCCGGATCCTCTCTGGATAACGCCGAAGTGGTGTCGTCATTCCTAGCGGCCCAGTAGGGGTGCCTGGCAAAATCGATTCAGCTGGAACAACAGTGTCAGGTTCATCTGAATCCAATGTTACTAGATCAGCAGTAGGTGTTCTAGGTATTTCAGTTTCAACATTACTCGGGTCAGGTGGTGAAGTCGAGTGCTCATTTGTGGCGGACTCTATGAGCTGGTCAACATGGCGCCTTATTACATTGTCCCCAATGTTCACCGTGTACATCAACGGGCCTAGCCTTTTTTTTAATAGTTCCAGGCTGCCATTTTTCTGTACGATAGTCCCGGGCCAAAACTTGTTGCCCCATCTTGAAAGACCTAGTTGCCCTGTCATTGATGTTCTGGAATTGCCGGTTCTCCACGTCCCTTCTGACATTGGGTTTAAGTAGATCCAGCCGGCATCTTAAGCGTCTGTTAAAAAACATCATTGCGGGAGTTTGATTTGTGACCGCATGTGTTGCATTTCGGTATGCCAACAAAAAACTGTCTACCTTATGTTGTAGACTTATGTCTTCATTACTCATGGCCTTTACGGCCTTCTTGAAGGTCTGGACGAACCTTTCAGCCAACCCATTGGAGGCGGGATGGTATGGGGCTGATGTGTAATGTTTAACCCCATTGCTCTTTAGGAATTTCTTGAATTCCTCGGACACAAATTGTGGTCCGTTATCAGAACAGATCTGTTCCGGCAGGCCATTCCGAGCAAACATGGTTCTTAACACCGTGATGGTTTTCTCCGTCGTGGTGGTGGTCATTTTAATTACTTCCGGCCACTTGGAGTGGGCATCTACCGCTATCAGGAACATCGAGTCCATAAATGGACCAGCAAAGTCGATGTGTACTCTTTGCCAAGGAGATGAGGGCCACTCCCATGGGTGCAGAGGAGCCGGTGGTGGTGCGTTCTGAACCCTCTGACATCCTAGGCAATTCTTGGTGATCTCCTCTATGTTCCCGTCAATGCCTGGCCACCACACAAATGCTCTCGCTAAATTCTTCATCTTTACTCCACCCAGATGTCCTTCGTGCAGCTCCTTGAGTACTTTCTTTTGGAGTTTGGGCGGAATCACCACTCTCGACCCACACATTAGGGTTCCCCGGCACACCGACAGTTGTTCTTTCCTCTGTGAGAATGCCTGCAGTGTTGGTTCGCTCTGTGCTGGCCATCCCTTCACCGTTAAGTCATAGACTCGTGAAAGAGTCGGGTCATTCCTTGTCTCCTTCTCAATCATTGAGTTTGTTATCGGCAGACATTCCACAATGGACAAGTGGAACAACTCCACTGGGTCCCCTGTACTCGCTTCTTCTACTGTCGGCAATGGTAAGCGTGATAACCCATCGGCATTTCCGTGTTTTGTTGACCTTTTGTACTCAATGTCATACTGGTGTGCTCCAAGTAAGACTGACCATCTTTGTAGCCTTTGTGCTGTCATGTTGGACACGGCCTTGTTCGGGTTAAATATGGACACCAACGGCTGGTGGTCTGTCAGCAATGTGAACCTCTTACATTGCAAGTAATGGTTGAATTTCTTCACGCCCCACACAAGACTGAGGGCCTCCCTGTCTATCTGGGCGTAATTTCGCTCCGCGGTTGTCAAAGATCGGGACGCGAAAGCCACTGGCCTTTCCGAGCCATTTGGAAGCCTGTGCGAAAGTACTGCTCCAATTCCGTACGGTGAAGCATCACACGCCAGCCGAAGAGGTAATGCTGGGTTGAAATGAGCCAACACTTCCTCGGAGGTAATCAACTCCTTGCTTCTGCGAAAAGCCTTTTTGCACTCCTCACTCCACTTCCATGGTGTCTCCTTTCGCAACAGCTCATTCAGTGGATGCAGCACCGTGGACAAATTTGGTAGGAACTTGTGGTAGTAATTGATCAACCCCAAGAATGATCTTAACTGTGACACGTTCCCTGGAGCGGGAGCCTTCACGACCGCTTCTATCTTCTCCGGTGATTTATGTAGTCCCTCGCGGTCAATGATATGACCGCAGTATGAGATTCGTTTTTGGAAAAACTCACACTTATTGCGGTTAACCCTAAGGCCATACTCCTTTAACCTGGTGAGTACCAGTTTCAAATTCGTGAGGTGTTCCTCTTCATCCATTCCCGTGATTAGGATATCATCCAAATAGCACTGCGTGCTTGGAATTCCTTGTAACACCTGTTCCATGGCCCTCTGCCAAATTGCTGGTGCCGAAGCCACTCCAAAGACCAGTCTGTTATAACGGTACAAACCTCTGTGGGTATTGATAGTTAGGTATTGGCGTGACTCTTCCTCAACCTCCATCTGCAATTATGCCTGAGCTAGGTCTATCTTCGTGAAGTGTTTTCCTCCAGCCAACGAAGCGAAAATATCTTCAATCCTTGGCAGCGGGTATTGCACCGAATGAAGCACTGGGTTCACTGTGATCTTGAAATCCCCGCAGATACGGACCTTCCCCGGTCCCCCTGGCTTACTACTTGGTGAGGATTTCATGACGGGTACAATGGGCGTGGCCCACTCACTGTAGTCTACTTTTGACAGAACCCCTGATCGTTCAAGTTCTTCTAGTTCTGCCTCCACTGCTGGTCGTATTGCATACGGTACCGACCTGGCCTTACAAAACTTTGGGCTTGCATGTTCTGCAATCTTAACCCTTGCTTTAATACCTCGCAGCTTACCCAGCCCTTGTTGGAATACTTCTTTCGCTTCATCTAATATTCGGGACAACCGTTCAGATTTGACGTCCTCTTTCTCGTGCTCCACCGACATGGCGTTTAGCTCATGCCAATCCATCTTTATTTTTCGGATCCACTCCCGTCCTAGAAGTGGTGGACCTCCCTCAGGCAGTACATACAGATCCAGACGGCGGTAATTTTTGTCTTTGTATCGCACATTAACTCCTGCCTTCCCAATAGGGAATACTTTGTGTCCCGTGTATGTCTGTAGTACTAATTCTGTATTCCGTAGTGGAATATGTTTGAAAAACTTTTTATAGTCATGCTTATTCATGACCGTCAATGCCGATCCCGTGTCTACTTCCATTTTGACTTTGGCCTTTTCAATCCGCAGCGTCATCCAAATGGTTTGTCTGTCAGCTTCGTTGTTCACGTTGTGAATTTTTAGACTGTCCAGTCCCTTGTATTTGAAGTGTGAGTCGGACTTTTGTTCCCTTGGACTCTTCTTGTACCCTTTTTTTGCGGACTCCCTCTTGTTGTCCGTCATTCTTGACCGGCATACTTTTGCTATGTGCCCGATCCTGCCACATTTCCTACATTCTTGGTTCTTAAACCAGCACTGATTCTGGTCGTGCGTTGTCTTTCCACAACGGTAGCATTTGGAAGTGCTTGCAGTAATTTGATCCTTCAGCACTGCTACGATCTCTTCGAAGGTCTGGTCCACTGGTTTAACTGGTGCTATTAGATGTTTCAAGAGCCCGTATGTTTTTGCTCCCATCGAATTTAACAAAGTTATTGCCTTGTCGTATATGGCTACGCAATATATTCCTATGCGTTCCCCATACGTGGCCCTGTCTTCTATTTCAGCATTAAAATCATTAATATTTCCTCGCTTAGGCATCTTCTTCTCTTTCCGAGAACAGCACAAGTATTTCTTTACTTATTATTAATTTTCTTCTCTTCTTGAGAACACCACAAGTATTGCTTTACTTATTTCTTGTTTCTGAAAATTCTAATTAATTTTCTAAGATGGCGGTTTCCCGCTTCTGCCTTCTTCCCCTGCGGTTTTCCCACGAAAAATGGCGGCTTTCCCGCGCTTCTCGCTCTCCCCGCCCACTTCAATGGCGGTTTTCCCGCGCTTGACGGTCTTCGCCCGTCCCCCGACGCTGTCTTTCAGCCCGAGTGCGGCTCTTATCAGCGGATGCGATCGATGGCCCGGCTGCGCCTCGCACTTGAAAGCGGGCCCCGGCCTCTGGCTCACCCGCTCGCGCGGATCTTGCTCGCTCCCTCCCGGGCTCTGGCTTACCCGCTCGCGCGTTTCACCGCGGCTCTTATCAGGGATTGCGATCGCCCTTATCTCCCGATCGGTGGCACTGTCTTTGCAGCCAACGCTGCGGCTTACCCACGAGGTTATGGAGGCTTCAGGGTCCTAATGCCTGTCGCTTCCAGCCTGTCGGTTCCAGACTGGTGAGGATTGAAACCTCTCTTCAACGTCCTGTCTTCGGACGAAGCCGCCGTGGAACAACTGCCGCAGGGTTCGAATCCTGACTCGTCGCCAATGTTAAGTCTGTGGGTTGTATTATAAATAATCACAGACTCCACTGTTAACAAAATAAAACACGTCTTTACTATTCAGAGGCTCGGGCGATTCTGCCCTAGTTAACGTATCACAACCCTTATATACTGGTGTGGTCACTATTGGTATTACAGTATACATGAGCCAACAAATAGTGCCACACCGAAAGTAGTGCTCTTAAAGGCGAACGGTTACATTCTATAGTTCCCTTAAAGGTAAACGGTTACATACACAACAAGAACAGTCAGAGATGGGGTCATGGCAGCGAGTGACTGAATTGCAGCACTAAGTATTTGCGTGGCATCCGCATGTGCTACAGCGAAGTGCTCCACACTCCTTGCCAGTGATTCAATGGATTCGGGCACCCTTCCCAGTGCACCCATGAGCTCAGTGTGCATGTCCACCACCTGGGTGTTCATTTCAGGGATGAGCCGCTCCTCCTCTGTGTCCAATGCAGCAGGACTCGCTGGCATACTCTCTCTCCGGGGAGAAGGCCCCTGAGCTTCCCTACCCCAATCGCGTTGCTGCAGCTCGCTGGGTACTGGAGCTTCACCCTCATCAGACCCTTCCCCCCTGCTCCCCTCCAAGGAAGACGAGTTCCCAGTGTGGGCATGGGCTTCCTCGGGAGAGGGTGGTGCTGATGCTTCGGCTTCCTCTTCCTCCTCGCCTGCAGCTTCACTCTCACTGGCAGCTTGAGGGCCCGTCTCCTCAGCTGGTGAAGGGGGGCAGTAAGGGAGGAATGAGTGCAGCGATTTAGTAAGTTGGATTGAAAGTGTCAAAAGCTGGTGCTGTGAGGGACAAGTGGAAGGAGAGAGGACAAAAAGGTGATGACCTTACCATTGCTGTCCAGAGCGGGGTCGGCGTCTCCAGTGGCGACGGGACCGATCACTCGGCTTGCCACAATCCTGTGGGCGCGCACCTCAGGATCGCTGAAGAGTTGCAGCTGAGGCCGCCCTCCACCCATCTGTTGCTGCTGTCTCCTATTATGAGATAGCTTGGCCTGCAAGAAAAAGGATGGCGTCTGAGTAAATATACAGCCATGGTCTTGCCTGATGTGCCTCCCATAGTTGAATAGCCCATACTGTATGCAGCCATGGTCTTGCCTGATGTGCCTCCCATAGTTGAATAGCCCTTACTGTATGCAGCCATGGTCTTGCCTGATGTGCCTCCCATAGTTGAATAGCCCTTACTGTATGCATCCATGGTCTTGCCTGACGTGCCTCCCATAGTTGAATAGCCCTTACTGTATGCATCCATGGTCTTGCCTGACGTGCCTCCCATAGTTGAATAGCCCTTACTGTATGCAAAGTGTGGAATGTGCATGTGTGTTTGATGAAAGGGCCATAGGTGTTGGATGAGTGTTGGGCATTGGGGCTTTTGAGACCCTGTGGCCATAGAGTGAGGTTGAGATGGAGAGATGGAGAGGTTTTGAAAAAAAGCCACTCACCCTGACGACCCGAGTGAGGTCATTGAACTTTTTTCTACATTGGATATGGGTCCTTGAGGAGACGCTCTGAGCCACCTCCCTCCACACGCTTCTGTACTCGTGGCAAAGGCCTCCTGCCACTCTCTGGGTACAGAGTGGATCTTCTGCACTCCACCGCGCCAACCAGAGCCTCCAAGGCCCGCTCGCTGAAGTGCTGTGCTCACTCCCTGGCCCTTTCCATAGTCCTTGCCTGCAAGATTTAGCCACAGGTCTGTCCAGGCTGAGATTCAAGGCTCCAATGAGCAGGGTGTGGCTGCAGAGCAAGATCGACCCTCCCCTTTAAGAACTGGCCGGTGCCAGTGTGTCTGTGTTCAATCGCTAACTGACAGCACCTGCGCTGCGCCCGCGCTCTGGGGTAGCGCCTCGCTCCTCGGCCTTAGCGCCTTAAGAGAGGTGTGTAGCACCTGATTTAGCGCTCCAATCACCTCCAGGGGCGCTAAAAGCCAAGTTTGCCGTCGGAGGCGATAATTAGCGCCAAGCGCTAAATTTTGCATACGGCCAATAATGGCGCCCCAAACGGGGCAATACTGAATTTCTCCTCTCTAGAGTACTGTATACAGTTTTGGTGTCCTTGCCTAAGAAGAGATATACTTACTTTAGAGGGGGTGCAACAAAGGTTCACTAGATTGATTTCTGGGATGAGGGTAATCCTATGAGGAGAGATTGAGTAGATTGGGCCTATACTCCCTGGAGTTTAGAATAATGAGAGGTGATCTCATTGAAATGTATAAAATTCTTAGCGGGCTTGACAGGGTAGATGCTGAGAGGCTGTTTCCTCTGGCTGGAGTGTCTAGAACTAGGGGTCATAGTCTCAGGATAAGGGGTCAGCCATTTAGGACTGAGATGAGGAGAAATGTCTTCACTCAGAGGGTTGTGAATCTTTGGAATTCTCCACCCCAGAAGGCTGCGGATGCTCAGTCGATGAGTATATTCAAAACTGAGATCGATAGATTTTTGGGCACTAAAGGAATCAAGGAATATGGGGATAGTGCGGGAAAGTGGAGTTAATGTCGAAGTTCAGCAATGATCTTATTGAATGGCGGAGTAGACTTGAGGGGCCGTATGGCCTACTTCTGCTGCTATTTTTTAGGTTCTTATGTTCTTAAATGATCGTGGAATTTTAAGCGCAAATTACGTTCAGAGCAGATTGAGTTTCTGTGATGTTTTGCTCTAGTTTAAAAAAACATCGTGCTAGAAGCAAGCCCTGCCCGCAAACTGGCCACGCCCCCCCAGGGTGAACATAAGAACATAAGAAATAGGAGCAGGAATAGGCCATTCGGCCCTTCGAGTCTGCTCCACCATTTAATGAGATCATGGCTGATCTTCTGCCTCAACTCTATTCACTGGCCCTATTGCCATATCCCTTGATGCCCTTACTAGTAAGAAATCTATCGACTTCTGTTTTGAATATACCCAATGATGTAAGCCCCCAAAGTGCGGACCAAGTGATATACAAGGTCATAAGAACATAAGAACATAAGAAATAGGAGCAGGAGCAGGCCAATCGGCCCCTCGAGCCTGCTCCGCCATTTAATAAGATCATGGCTGATCTGATCCTAACCGCCAATCTACTATCACAGAACCATCTCCTAAATCTAACAGAATTAGACACACAAAATAGGAGCAGGATCAGGCTACACGGCCCCTGGGCCCACTCCGCTACCCACAGGGCCATGTCCGATCCGAACCTAGACTCATGCCCAAATTCCTGCCCGCTCCCCGTAACCCTTAATTCCCTTTACTTCTAGGGAACTGTCTATTTCTGTTTTAAATTTATGTAATGATGTAGCTTCTACAGCTTTTTGGGGCAGCATATTCCATGGACCTACCACCCTCTGAGTGAAGTAATTCCTCCTCATCTCAGTTTTGAAAGAGCAGCCCCTTATTCTAAGACTCTGCCCCCTAGTTCTAGTTTCACCCATCATCGGGAACATGCTCCCTGCATCCACCCGATCCAACCCCTTCACAATCTTATATGTTTCAATAAGATCGCCTCTCATTCTTCTGAACTCCAATGAGTAGAGTCCCAATCTACTCAACCTCTCCTCATATGTCCATCCCCTCATCCCCGGGATTAACCGAGTGAACCTTCTTTGTACTGACTCGAGAGCAAGTATGTCTTTTCTTAAGTATGGACACCAAAACTGTATGCAGTATTCCAGGTGCGATCTCACCAATACCTTGTACAACTGAAGCAATACTTCCCTATTTTTATATTCTATCCCCCTAGCAATGAAAGCCAACATTCCATTGGCCTTCTTAATCACTTGCTGCACCTGCATACTAACCTTTTGAGTTTCGTGCACCAGGACCCCCAGATCCCTTTGTACTGCAGTACTTTCCAGTTTCTTGCCATTAAGATAATAACTTGCTCTACGATATTTCCTGCCAAAGTGCATAACCTCAAACTTGCAAGTATTGTATTCCAGCTGCCAAATCTCTGCCCACTTACTTAGCCTGTCTATGTCCCCTTGCAGGTTTTTTATGTCCTCCTCACTCACTACTTTCCCTCCCATCTTAGTATCATCTGCAAACTTTGATATGTTACACTCGGTCCCTCCTCCAAATCGTTAATATAGATTGTAAAGAGTTGGGGACCCAGCACTGACCCCTGCGGAACACCACTAGTTACTGATTGCCAGTCTGAGAATGAACCATTTATCCCAACTCTCTGCCTTCTGTTAGATAGCCAATCCTCTATCCATGCCAGAATATTACCCCCAATCCCGTGATTTTTTATCTTAAGCAATAATCTTTTGTGTGGCACCTTGTCAAATGCCTTTTGGAAGTCTAAATACACTACGTCCACTGGTTCCCCTTTATCCACCCTATATGTTACTTCCTCAAACAACTCCAGCAAATTTGTCAAACATGACTTCCCCTTCATAAAACCATGCTGACTTTGTCCTATTAAATGATGATTATCCAAATGTCCTGTTACTGTCTCCTTAATAATGGACTCCAAAATTTTACCTACCACAGATGTTAGGCTAACTGGTCCATAGTTTCCAGCCTTCTGTCTACTGCCCTTTTTAAATAAGGGTGTTACATTAGCAGTTTTTCAGTCTGCCGGGACCTTTGCTGAGTCCAGGGAGTTTTGGAAAATTATTACTAATGCATCCACAATCCCTACCGCCACTTCCCTCAAGACCCTAGGATGTAAGCCATCAGGTCCAGGTGATTTATCCGCCTTGAGTCCCATTATTTTACCGAGTACCACTTCCTTAGTGATTTTGATCGTGTTTGTCTCCTCCCCCCCTACAGCCTCCTGTTTGTCCAGTGTTGGGATATTCTTAGTGTCTTCTACTGTAAAGACTGATACAAAATATTCATTCAGTGTTTTTGCCATCTCCATATTTCCCACCATTAATTTCCCGGTCTCATCCTCTAAGGGACCAACATTTACTTTAGCCACCCTTTTTCTTTTTATATAACTATAAAAACTCTTACTATCTGTTTTTATATTTTTTGCTAATTTACTTTCATAATCTATCTTCCCTTTCTTAATCAATCTTTTGTTATTTTTTGCTGTCTTTTAAAGTTTTCCCAATCCTCTATCCTCCCACTAGATTTGGCTACGTTATATGACCTTGTTTTTAGTCGAATACGATCCTTAATTTCTTTACTTAGCCACGGGTGGCTGTCTTTTCTTTTACACCCTTTTCTTCTCAGTGGAATATATTTTTTTTGGAAGTTGTAAAATAACTCCTTAAATGTACACCACTGGTCATGTATCGTCTTACCCTTTAATCTATTTTCCCAATCCACTCTACTCAATTCCGCTCTCATACCTTCATAGTCTCCTTTATTCAAGCTTAGCACGCTTGTTTGAGATCCAACCTTCTCACCCTCTAATTGAATATGGAATTCAACCATGTTATGGTCACTCATTCCAAGGGGATACTTTACTAGGACATTTTTAATTAATCCTGTCTCGTTACACAGGACCAGATCTAAGGTTGCTTGCCCCCTGGTCGGTTCAGTTACATACTGCTCAAGAAACCCATCCCTAATACACTCAAAGAACTCATCCTCAAGGCAGCCCTGCCCAATTTGATTTGTCCAGTTAATATGATAGTTAAAATCCCCCATAATTGTAGATGTTCCCTTATTACAAGCCTCAACTATTTCCTGATTGATACTCCGTCCAACAGAGTTGCAACTGTTCAGAGGCCTATAGACTACGCCCACTAGTGTTTTTTTCCCCTTATTATTCCTTATCTCCACCCAAACTGTTTCTTTATCCTGATCTTTTGACCCAATATCATTTCTCTGTATTACAGTGATTCCTTCCTTTATTAACATAGCCACCCCACCTCCCCTTCCTTCCTGATTGTTAAATAACCTGGTATGTTTAATTCCCAGGCATTGTCACCCTGCAGCCATGTTTCTGTAATGGCCACAAGATCATACCCATATGTAGTTATTTGTGCCATTAACTCGTCTATTTTGTTACGAATGCTACGTGCATTCAGATAGAGAACTTTCAAATATGTTTTGTGACACTTAGTTCCTGCTTTTGCCCTTTTTATTACTTTACCTTTTACTCCATACCTTCTGCCCCTTCTTGACACGCTCTGGTTTTTAATTTCCCCACTGCTACCTAAGTCTATGACCTTCTTGCAGTGTATGTAACCGTTCCACCTTTAAGAGAACTATTTTAAGGGTTGCACTACTTTATCTTGGCTGCGGTATACTGTAATACCGGTGGTGACCACACCGGTATATAAGTGCTGTGTAATGATTTATTGGGCAGTTCCGCCCTGACCTTCGACTAGTAAAGACCTGTTAAAAGTTACTCTTGTGGTCTGTGTAGTAATTCTCATTATAACACACAGACTTAACAGTGGCGACGAGTACGATCTTACCCTGTGGCAGAGATACATCCAAGGCAGTTTAACGGGCGTCGAGAGGAGGCATCCGCCCTCATCATTCTGCTGAGAGAAGACTCGGGTCTGCAGAGCAAAGGAAGAATTCTGACACGAAGCCTTCCATCAGCAACAGGCAGTGATCATCCCTTCTATCACGGTGGTGGGTAAGCCGATCAGCGATGAGCAGCAAGTCGGCCACGGTGGCTGTGAAGTAGGGGAGGGAAAAATGGAGGATATAAGGGCGGAGCACTCGACCACGGCCGGGGAAAAGAGCCGGACAGAAGTCGGGGCCAGAGGCGCTGAGACTGGGGCAGCGTAAGGCACGGGAGCCGCGGTGAAGGCAAATGCAGCCGGTGCGAAAGACCGGACTGCAAGTGGGCTGGGAGACGCAACAGCGTCGAGAGAGAGCTCGACCGCGACCGGTGCAAAAGGCCGGGCAGCTACCGAGGCCGCGAGGCGCAGCGACCGGGTCAGCGTAAGGCGCGGGAGAAAATTTTAAAAAAAAAAAACCGCGGAGAACTCAGCCGCAGCCGGGGGAAAGGACCGGACTGCAAGAGGGGCTGGGAGGCACGATTTGAAAACCGCTGGGGGAGGGTGAACGCAGCAATTCGGCAATCACCATTACAGCCAACGGGGGAGAAAGGCAAAACGCGGGAAGCCGCCATTTTCGTAGGCGGGGGAAGAAGACAAGCGCGGGAAACCGCCATTTTGAAAAAAAAAATAAAAGAAAAATTTCTTTTTGTTTCTCAAGAAGGTTGCGAAGATGCCTAAGCGTGGTAACATCAACGATTTCGATCCCGATGTTGAAGATTGGGCCACGTATGTAGAACGCATAGAGATATATTGTAAGGCAAATAAAATATCAGATGAAGATAAAGCACTAACCTTACTAAACTCAATGGGTGCGAAGACATACGGGCTATTGAAGCATCTTCTATCACCAGCTAAACCGGCGGATCAGACTTTCGCTAAAATTGTGGCTGTCCTGAAAAATCAGTTGAACCCCACACCGCTGATGTTAGCGGAACGATTTAAATTTTATGCGAGAACGCAACTGAAAGAGGAAAGCAACGCGGAGTATTTAATTGAACTGCGTAAGCTAGCGAAATACTGCCAGTTTGGGGAAAGCCTGACAGAGGCACTGAGAGACAAATTCGTGTGTGGATTGTCGAAAGAAGGAACACAAAAGCGGCTGCTTGAAGAGAATGATCTTACACTTGATAAGGCTGTCACTATTGCAGCATCGCACGAAGCCGCAGCAAGAGGCACGGCGGAAATGCAGCTGAAGGCAGCGGTACTCAACGTAGATCAAATGGCTTCGGGTACAACGAAATGTTATCGTTGTGGGAAGACGACACACGATCAGAACCAATGCTGGTTTAAAAACCAGGAATGTAGAAAATGTGGCAAGCTTGGTCACATAGCTAAAGTATGCCGGTCAGGAAAGAAGACCAGCAACAAAAAGTCACCGCAGGAAAAGTGCAGAAAGGTGCAAAAGGTGGCTGAGAAGAGTTCAGATGAACAGAATTCGGATTCAGACTCCAACAGCAAGGAATTGGGTAGTCTGAGAATTCACAATGTGAGTAAGGAAGCTGACCGATAAACTATCTGGGTCACACTGCAGATAGCAGGAGTCCAAGTGAAGATGGAATTGGACACCGGATCGGCGTTGACGGTCATGAATAAGCAAGATTACAAAAGGTTATTCAAACATATTCCCCTACGGGATACGAAGATAGTATTGCAGACATACACGGGGCAAAGAGTATACCCCATCGGAAAGATAAAAGTCAAGGTGGTACACAAGGGCAAAGAACACCAAGGAATGGACTTATATATACTACCTGAGGGAGGTCCACCACTTCTGGGACGGGAGTGGATCAGGAAAATAAATATGGACTGGCACTCCCTAAACGCAATAACGGTAGATCCCGGAAAAAAAGATGTCAAACCTGAACGATTGTCCAGAATATTGGATGAGGCTAAAGAGGTGTTCCAACAGGGACTGGGAACACTGAGAGGAATTAAGGCAAAAATCAAGATTGCAGAACATGCAAACCCAAAATTTTTCAAAGCCAGACCGGTACCTTATGCGATACGACCTGCTGTGGAAGCTGAGCTGGAAGGGCTAGAACCTTCAGGAGTACTGTCTAAGGTGGACTGGAGTGAGTGGGCCACGCCCATTGTTCCTGTCATGAAGCGTTTATCGAGTAACAAGCCAGTTAATCCGATGCTTCACATGGTGCAATATCCGCTTCCGCGGATTGAGGATATCTTTGCTTCATTGTCTGGCGGGAAACGTTTCACCAAAATAGACCTGGCGCAAGCGTACTTACAGATGGAAGTTGAGGAAGAGTCGCGCCAGTATCTCACAATCAACACGCACAGAGGCTTGTATCGATATAATAGACTGGTTTTTGGAGTGGCTTCGGCTCCAGCAATTTGGCAGAGGGCCATGGAGCAGGTATTACAGGGAATTCCAAGCACTCAATGTTACTTGGACGATATCCTGATTACAGGAGATGACGATGAGGAACACCTTGCAAATTTGAAACTGGTGCTCACCAGGTTGAAGGAATATGGCCTTCGAGTTAATCGCCAAAAATGTGAGTTCTTTCAGAAACGGATCTCGTACTGTGGTCATGTCATTGACCAGGAGGGGCTGCACAAGTCACCTGACAAGCTCGAAGCTGTTGTGAAGGCTCCCGCTCCGGAAAATGTGTCTCAGTTGAGGTCGTTCCTAGGGTTGATTAACTATTACCATAAGTTTCTGCCAAATCTATCCACGGTGCTGCACCCGCTGAATGCTCTTTTGCAGAAAGAAGTACCATGGAAGTGGAGCGAGGACTGTAAGAAGGCCTTTCGCAAAAGCAAGGCATTGATCACCTCAGAGGAAGTGTTGGCTCACTTCAACCCAACGCTACCTATTCGTTTAGCTTGTGATGCTTCTCCTTATGGTATTGGAGCAGTACTCTCACACAAGTTGCGAAATGGCTCGGAAAGACCAGTCGCATTTGCATCCAGATCATTGACCTCCGCTGAGCGCAACTATGCTCAGATAGATAGGGAGGCTCTCAGCCTGGTGTGGGGAGTAAAGAAGTTTAATCATTACTTGCAGGGCCAGAAGTTTACACTGCTGACAGACCACCAGCCGTTGGTATCCATATTCAACCCTAAAAAGGGCGTTTCCATTATGACAGCGCAAAGGCTACAGAGGTGGTCCCTTTTCCTAGGGGCACACCAATATGACATAGAATACAAAGGATCAAAACAGCATGGGAATGCTGACGGGTTATCGCCCCTACCGTTGCCAACGGTAGAAGAGGCGCCTACAGTGGACCCAGTGGAGATGTTCCACTCAACCATAGTGGAATGTCTACCAGTAACAAATTCTACCATTGAAAAAGAAACAAGAAATGACCCGACTCTCTCACGAGTCTACGATTTAACGGTGAAGGGATGGCCAGCACATGGCGAACCACTGTTGCCAGCATTCTCGCAAAGAAGAGAACAGCTGTCAGTGTGCTGAGGAACCTTGATGTGTGGATCCAGAGTGGTGATTCCACCCAAACTCCAGAGTAAAGTGCTAAAGGAGCTTCACGAGGGGCATCTGGGCGGAGTGAAAATGAAGAACCTAGCCAGAGCGTTTGTGTGGTGGCCAGGTATCGATGGAGACATCGAAGAAATGACCAAGAGCTGTCTAGGATGCCAGAAGGTCCAAAACACCCCACCACAAGCCCCTCTACATCCATGGGAGTGGCCTTCATCTCCATGGCAAAGGGTACATATCGACTTTGCTGGTCCATTTATGGACTCAATGTTCTTAATCGCGGTGGATGCACACTCCAAGTGGCCGGAGGTAATAAAGATGTCCTCCACCACCACGGAAAAAACCATCACAGTATTAAGGACCATATTTGCCAGGAATGGGCTGCCGGAACAGATCTGTTCTGATAATGGACTGCAATTCGTGTCCGAAGAATTCAGGAAGTTCTTAAAAAACAATGGGGTTAAGCACGACACGTCCGCCCCATACCATCCCGCCACCAATGGATTAGCTGAAAGGTTTGTCCAGACCTTCAAGAAGGCCATAAAGGCCATGGGTAATGAAGACATAAATCTACAACATAAGGTAGATAACTTCTTGTTGGCGTACAGGAATGCAACACATGCGGTCACAAACCAAACTCCCGCCATGATGTTTTTCAATAGAAGACTAAGATGCTGGCTGGATTTGATCAAGCCAAACATCAGAAGGGACGTAGAGAACCGGCAATTTCAAGGCATGAATGAAAGGCCAACTAGAACCTTTCAGATAGGTCAACAAGTTTTGGCCCGGGACTACCGTACCGAGAAATGGCAGCCTGGAACTATTTGCACACGACTAGGACCGCTGATGTATACCGTGGATATTGGTGAAAGCATAATAAGGCGCCATGTTGACCAGATCTTAGAGTCATCCGGAAAGGGACAACCTACTCCACAACTCTATACGCCTAATAATGAAGCAGAGATACCCATAGTATCTACCTCCGATCCGGTGATACTGGAATCAGATGAACCCGACACTGGCATTCAAGCCGAATCGACCTTGCCAAAAGAACCTACTACACCACCGAAAACTACTACACCACCGAGGCGTTATCCGGACCGAGTCAGGAATCCTCCAGAGAGACTGAATCTGTGAACTGTTTTACATGAAGTTGTGTATATATGTTATGATGTTATGTTTAATGGGGAATATATACTGTTAAGCTAAAAAGGGAGGATTGTAGTGTATGTAACCGTTCCACCTTTAAGAGAACTATTTTAAGGGTTGCACTACTTTATCTTGGCTGCGGTATACTGTAATACCGGTGGTGACCACACCGGTACATAAGTGCTGTGTAATGAATTATTGGGCAGTTCCGCCCTGACCTTCGACTAGTAAAGACCTGTTAAAAGTTACTCTTGTGGTCTGTGTAGTAATTCTCATTATAACACACAGACTTAACACTTCTCTGTTGTCATTTTTATTATTTGCTCTCTAGGAACCTCCCCCCCACTAGTTAGTTTAAAGCCCTCTCTACAGCCCTAGTTATATGATCCGCCAGGACTCTAGTCCCAGCACTGGCCAAGTGAAGCCCGTCCCAACGGAACAGCTCCCTCCTGCCCCAGTACTGGTGCCAGTGTCCCAGGAAGCAAAACCCATTTCTCCCACACCAGTCTTTGAGCCACGCATTTAACCCTCTAATTTTATTTGTCCTAGCCAAATTCGCTCGTGGCTCAGGTAATAATCCAGAGATTATTACCCTTGAGGTTCTGTTTTTTAATTTGACCCCTAGCTGCTCATACTCCTTTAACAGAACCGGTTTCCTAGTCCTATCTACGTCGTTTGTACCAACATGGACCACGACAACTGGATCCACCCCCTCCCACTGCAAGTTTCTTTCCAGCCCAGAGGAGATGTCCTTAACCCTGGCACCGGGTAGGCAACACAGCCTTCGGGACTCTCGCTCTCGGCTGCAGAGAACCCTATCTATCCCCCTAATAATACTATCCCCTACCACTACAACATTTCTATTTACTCCCCCCTCTTGGATGGTCCCCCATTCCACGGTGCTGTGGCCAGGTTGCTCATCCTCCCTGCAGTCCCTGCTCCTGTCCCCACAGGGAGTAAGAACCTCGAACCTGTTGGACAAAAGCAAGGGCTACGGCTCCTCCAGCTCTACCTCCTGGATCCCCGTACCTGCCTCACTTGTAGTCACACCGTCCTGTCCCTGACCATGGGCTACATCTGAATTAATTAACTTCATAGGTGTGACCACCTCCTGATACACAGAGTCCAGGTACTTCTCCCCCTCCCTGATGTGTCGCAGTGTCTGAAGCTCAGACTCCAGCTCATCAACACGAAGCTGGAGTTCCTGTAGCAGCAGACACTTGTCACAGATGTAATCACCGTGAGCCTCAATGGGGTCCACCGGCTCCCACATCTCGCAACAGTAACACATCACCTGCTCCATTCTATGTAATTAATTAAATTTTTTATTGTTAGTTATGGACACCCTCTGCCTGATTTTAGATGCTAGTATCCCCTTTAATTAATTGGATTTAAATTAAATCAATCCCTCTAATTACACCAGTTAAGTGGTTTACCAACAGTCACTCTGCACTAAAAAGGCCTTATTAACTACAACCCACAGAGATAAAGTTTGAAAAGAGCACCTAACACCCCACTTACCCTAACTCACACTTACCCAAACTCACAGCACTCTCTGCTGACTCGCACACAGTGCTTGCTCGCACTAGGACTGGTCTTTTTATACTGTTTGTTTGTTTACAGCCAAATGAGTCACCCCTGCTGATTGGTTAGAAAACTGGTTTCCACTGCCTGCTGTGCCAATTTACTCCTACTGCAGTGTAACCTTGTTTTACTCTTCTTAAACCAACAGAATCCCAAATATTTAACTTTTCCCCTTTACTTAAACTGCTTAAGTAATCTTATCAAGAATGATTTAAAGAGAAATAACAATTAAAGAACTCTCACACTTACCCAAACTCACAGCACTCTCTGCTGACTCGCACGTCACTGGCCTGTTGAAAGAAAGACAGGCCCATTAATTGAAGTTAAAACGGTTTATTCAGGCCTGGGGAGAAATTTCTTGTGTCCCTACACAAGACTCAAACTCCAACGAGCCTCTCAAAGTCCACACAGTTATACAAAAATTAAGGCCCTGCCCTAGGGGCGGAGATAAGCTTATCAGCATATACAGAGTTATAGCTAAATTGTAATTATAAAACCATGACAGTTCATCTTCTTGCCGCCCCCAATCCCCACAATTCATTATCAGTTGGTCCCGTCACCTCTTGTGACCATGGGCCTCATCTTAATTACTTTACAACCATCCATTTGCCCGTAGTCAGATGGTTCTGCTTGTTAAGTGTTTTCTTAAGATACTGGTCCTTGTTAAGGCGTGCAGAACACAGACTTTCGGTCTCGCTTCGGGTCATCTCTGCAAAGCAAACACATTCTAATTAGCTCCACTATATTTTGAATAATGGAACCCTGTTGTGATTTACTCTAAACGAATTCTTAGGTGCATATGTGTTGCCCCGCTTGACCAAACACACATTCTCCTCAATCTTCCAATGAGTTGTTCTGCAGTTTAATCTCTCAGCATTTGAAGTCACTTAATCATGTTTAAAACTTAGCTGGGTAAATGCACTTTACAGACCTCTATTGTTCAACTCAGCGTATGAATTAACCCATTCCCTCCACCTTGTACATTGGTGTTGCAATTGAATCCTGGTTGTCTTGCCCTGTTATACCCAATTTTTTAAATATCTTACTTCAGTACCCCCTTTTGACCTTTTGGACAATTGTTCCAAAACAGGTCAACATGTGTTTCCATTTCCTGGTGTCTGCCAGAGCGTGCACTCCCTGGCCTTCTACCAGTCTAGGTTATACATGTGCATATATCCTATCAATTTGGAGGCCGACATTCCCCCTCCACGCGGTATGGTGGTCTTTCCTTTACGGTGGGCTTTCCTTGAGGGTCGTCTTTCTTTTAGGGTGGTCTTTCCTTTCGGTGTAGCCATTCCTGGGGCCCCTTAGACCCCGCACTATTGGTTTAGGCTGTCCGCTCAGGCCTGTCCCTCATTCCCACGTTGGGTGCGTGACGTGCCAATTCGAGACTGTCATCACTCACCAATCCTCATTCACCACCCTCCTTCTGCCACCCTCTTTCTGCCACCTCCGTCTTACGGTTGGCTGGCCCGGTCCTTAATTACCATGCCTAATTAATCCCTTGTAATTTCAGGGCTTCCTATCACATCTTACGCCATTTGCCTTGGAGACGCGGGGGAGTTTTCCATACTTAACTTCGCTACCTGCCTCTCCTCAGGCTCAACTTCTTTCACTGCACCAATTTCGGCTTTACTCATTCTGGTACAGAGGCACTGGAGCAGTAAAAATACACAATATACTGTAATAACAATCATGAGGAATATCATTATGCCTTGTAACACTAAGGCGCCCAATGTCCCCGACCATCCTGATCCCCAATTATCAAAATAGGAGGAGGTGGGTGAGTTTCCTCTAATGTTGTACTAATGTCTTTTTGTTGTTTCTTTAAGTCTTTTATTTTATGATAATACTTTAAAATTTCCTTCATTTCCTGCCGTAATTTCTTCCAGACTTCCTCTTCCTCTAACTTAGGAATTGCCTTGGGCTCTGGTATGACATAAGTTTCAACCTTTTTATTAAGTCCCATATTATCAAGTAACCAGGTTTTCCTATCTGTGTAGGTATCTTTAGACCAAAACAAAGGTTTGGTTGGGGAATGGGACAAGTCATGTCTTGATATCCATATTTCTGTTCAATTGTGGTGACACAAAATGTCCCGTTGTTCCTTGGTGCTACCCTTGTCCGGGGTATCCCCTTGGGTGTACCTCGAGGGTGCAATTGGTAATTTTTGTAAATCCGCACTCGGATGTGTCTCCCTCGGTGGGGGGGGTGTGTGCACACCCATGTCCTTCCCTTGTGGTGGCACCCGTCCATTACCACCCCCCTTAAGGTTCCATTCTTCTGGTTATTATCTTCATCCCTTTCCCAAAGTGCCTTGGTAGGGACATCATGATATTTGACCCAACTTTCCCTTTGTACCTCTCCTATATTAATCACGTCGTAAAGGGGCTGTCCCTCTTCTGGGAGTTGTGGGATGGCCAGTGCAAAGCCAATCATCTTAGTCCATGGGGTCAGACAATTGCCTGCCCAGTATACTTGTCCCATTTTACGCCCCTTACATAGGCTTTCATTTGTGTCTATCCAAGGTTCCAGATCCTCATTAGTAATCCAATCAGGGATCTGTCCATTATTTATTTGCCTCATGTTATGCTGAGCATTCGACAATAGCCATGAGCCATACATGGCACATATTAGTTCCTTATCGGTTTTGACGAGAAGCATTATTAAGTCAATCAATAATTGTATTGATTATTTCTGCATGGGGGGCTACTATCCCTTCCACCCCCAACAATTGCATTATTGTTTGTTTTCCTGCCAGTGCCAATTGCTGGTTATTTCCGGTAGCTTGTTTTAGTAACTTCTCTATTTTTGCTCGTAGTTCTGCTACTCCTTTGTTTACTCCTTTTATGTCCAAGCTATTAACTGTTGCTATCCTGGCCGCATACCCTGCTCTAGCCATTTCCAATACTCCCCGTTTCTTACATCTTTGTAAGATAGATTTTTCCCTGTGGACCCTCTAATTGTTTTCCCGACAGGGAGTTCCATGTTTGTTTTGCATCTCAAAGTACTCATATTAATGGCAAGCTTAATAACTCTATGTGCCACACTAAAATACACCTCATCCTGTGTTTTCCTTATTACTAATCCCCCTCGACAATGGCAATACTTATGTTCATCCCTAGGATCAAGGCGAGGACGCTCCATCTCATTCCGGATGTCCAGTGTTCCTGTAATTACAAAAAGGGGGCTGGTCGTCACCAGCCAATTAGAATTATTCTATTCTTATCCATTCTATCAGTTCAAAATGCTGTACATCTTGTTCATTTCTTGGTCTGTGGCTCTGTCTCCAGACATACCTGAAGATGCAAACTATGGTATATAACATTATCATCATACACAGCCCTATCATTGATATATGTAGTAACTCCCCTTCCCACTCTTTATACCTTCTAGCATACTCCTCACTCTGCTCAAAAGGCACCATCTCTGGCTTACTCATTGTCTTTGTTATATATTTTTAACTGAGTCCATTGCTTCCACCTTCCTTTACCCGTTCCGGACCCATCTATACAAGCGCATGTGTCACTGTTCATTAATACTTCATAAGGTCCTGACCATCTGGGTGCTAACCCTGGTTTGGCTGGTATTATTTCTGCCATCACCTTGTTACCTATTGCTGGGACCTCCTTCTGGTTGTCCCGTGTATCCTGTTCTAAATCCCATATAATCTGTTGGTCTTTGGCCTCATGTCTCTAACTATCTGTCCAGATTTATCTTTGGGTAACAGGACAGCCTCCCAAGCAGTCTTCCGGCCTTTTGAGACGGTGCTGCAATTAGTTTATAAGATAACTTCCATTTATCAAATCATAATTTTCCTTCTATCACTGTGAGGAAATATTAACTTAACATTAAGAAGCTTAAATTTAATAATGTCCAATATCTTTGAATTCTATTCAGTAATACTGAAGTTGTTGCTTGGTGAACTCAAACAGCTGTCAGTGGAAAGGGTTAACTCCTTTGCAGGCTTTTGAAAGTGGAGCAAAACATTATTGCGTCACTTCACGTAACCTAAAAAACATCCCTGACCGAAAGACAGTTGTGGCTTCACACTTTAACTAAACATGAACACTTGGGCTTCATTGGTCAGATTCCCTTTCTCAGCTGCTCGCTTAGCTGTCTCCTGCCTATGCATTGCCCTGTTGGTGTCGGTCAGTAATCCTCTTGTGTGCTTTAATTTATTATTGCGCACTCTTTGGGTAGGAGAGAGGCTCCTACTAATTCCTTGATTATATTCTCATGTATTATGGGTCCTCCTCCTGGTGTCATATATCCTCGCCTACTCCAGGCTACCATGTAATCAGACACCACCCCAAAGGCATACCGACTATCTGTATATGTTTACACTTTTTCCTTTGGCTAACCTCAGGGCTTGTTTCACTTTACAAAAGCTGTTTCATGGTCCACCAGCTCCTGGGATGGTTCCCCCCTTTGATTAAATCCTGTATAGGCTGGGCCATTTCTGCATATTCTGGGCTAAAGTTCCGGCAATAATAAATAGCCCTAGTACCTGCCTGACCCCATCCCCTCTCTGGCACGGTCCCTTCCTGCTGCCATCCCTGAGGGCTTCCCCCTCTCATTTCACAAACCTTGCCCTTTGGCTTATTCATTACCCCAATATTCCTTTTATCTGTATGGTGCCCCTCAAAGTGCAGGGTCATTTTCCTCACGACTTTAGCCTTTGTATTTACCCCATCTCCTGGATCAAAATCTGACCATAGCTGCTTGTAAGTACTGGACTGATAAATCAAAGCATGCAGCTAGTGATTGCGTGCATGTCCGCTAGCTGTCCTCTTGGTCCTAGTGCTCCTCCCATGTGGGCCACAGTCTGTCGGCATATGCTGCCGGAGTCTCATTTGCTCTACGTCTGCTATAGCTTTTTAAAAGGATCCCTTCCTAACCCCAACTTATTCATATTACTGGACAATTTCCTTAAATCCTCCGTATTACACAGAATCACAAACTCCCGATCGAGCAGCCCTAAGTCTTTAATCTGCTTCCTTCAATGGCCACACGTCACACTGATTCTGATTACTTATCACCTGGCTCTCAAGGTACTGTTCTTTATTAACCCACCTTTCTGTCTTTGGGCATTTGTCTCTTCCCCTGTGTTATTATGTATCCTAGGTAGATTACTTCATCCTTCCCTACCTGTACCTTTCTAGGGTTTAACTCTAGTCCCACATTCTATAGGGCTCCCAGTATCGTATTCAGTTAAATATTGTAGAGGGACTTGCCACTATCGGATATTCTTGTGGAGTGGAGTTATCTTATTCAATTCGGACTACACCAATTTACACCAACCAGAATTTCACTGTGGCCACAATGAAAGTCTGGTTTTAACAAGTTAATTTACCTCATAACTCCAAGGTTAAATCTTAGACTGAAACTTAATCTTTTGTTAAACAAACTTTTTGTTGCTCTTCTCAGTTTTTTACACTCCAGCTTAACGTAAATTGTAGTAGGTTTTTTCATTCTGAGGGCACAATTTTAATCGCACATTCTTAAAACTTCCAAAATCTAAGACAAGACAAAAGGGTTACATACTTTTTTTTAACACAGAGAAGTGGGTGGAGCTAAAACACACACACAGCAGACATTTCCTTTTTTTAAAGGACAGACTTTCAGACAAAGGAATATTGTAACCTCTTAAACATTCCTAGTCAGGAAAACATTCACACTTTAACACACAATTTTATACAGCCTGAAATTCCATCATACTTTTAAGGTTCCTTTCACTCAGCCAATCTTGTGTTTTACTTGTCTCGGTACAGATGCTAATAACTTCCATGTTGGTAAAGCTTTAAGTTTATCTTTTCCTTCCTTTTTAAATCGGACTCAGCAGCTTTCCCTAGCTTCCAAATCCCTGTTTGTTTGTTTTTTCCTTTGCTGGGTTTTCAAATTGGTTCACCTGCCAATTAGATCTTTTCCTTCTTTATCTCTCCCTTCTGTTTCGATTCCTTACATTGTTTCTTGTAACAAGCTCAGATTACCATTCCCTCTTTATCTTTAGTTTCTCCCTCCCCCACTAAGCCTTTTGGCTCTCTGCACTGTCTTTAAAAATTTTTTTTATCTACCAGGAATCGGGTTATAGAATCTAGGTCCACACCGCCCCCGCCACCCCGCCCCCCCCCCCCCCCGTGGGGAATCCTCCTTTCCATCTCCTTTTTTTTTCCATGATTCTAAATTCACTCATCTCACTTTATATATCTCTTCTCAGATTTCCTTCTTTACTTCCTGTCAATCACTCCGTTTCGTTAAACACACACACCAACCCTTTAGTCCCGAGGTTTTGATACTGTGGGGTCTGTGGCTCCCTGCGTCCTACTTGATCCTGGCCATCACGTGGGACTACTCTCCTCTTAATTCCGGCTCAGGTTAGGCATTGGGACAGACCTCACCCGTGTCTGTTTTAACCTCTTTGTGACTGTAGGGTTTTATTTCATTCACTCACTATGGTGCACCTATTCATTCATTTGTTGAGGTTTCGCCGCCTCTCGGCTAAAAGGATTTCCCACCTCCCGGGGTAGGGGTCTTTCCGCCCCTCTCGGTTTGCCGCCACTCGGCTAAAAGGATTTCCCGCGTCCTGGGTTAGGGGACTTTCCGCCCCTCTTGGTTTGCCGCCTCTCGGCTTAGGGAACGCACTGTCCCATCTGAGGTTTCGCCACCTCCCGGCTTAGGGAACGCCCTGCCCCTATTTTTAACCACCTTCAATTAAAGGTTTCTTTCTTTTTATAGTTCTTTTGTACGTCGATTCTTACTTGACGTCTCGCCAGCGATCAACCTCTAATTTTACAGGTGGTAATTAAAACATACTCACCTGTCTTAGGTTATCGTTGTCCGAGAGTCTTGTTCAGATCGCGTACCCCATCCTCGTCGCCAATTGATGTAAGCCCCCAAAGTGCTGACCAAGTGATATACAAGGTCGACGTCACTGGCTTGTTGAAAGAAAGACAGCCCCAATAATTGAAGTTAAAACGGTTTATTCAGGTCTGGGGAGAAATTTCTTGTGTCCCTACACAAGACTCAAGCTCCAACGAGCCTCTGAAAGTCCACACAGTTATACAAAAATAAGGCCCTGCCCTAGGGGCGGGGATAAGCTTATCAGCATATACAGAGTTATAGCTAAATTGTAATTATAAAACCATGACAGTTCATCTTCTTGCCGCCCCCCAATCCCCACATTTCATTATCAGTTGGTCCCATCACCTCTTGTGACCATGGGCCTCATCTTAATTACTTTACAACCATCCATTTGCCCGTAGTCAGATGGTTCTGTTTGTTAAGTGTTTTCTTAAGATACCGGTCCTTGTTAAGGCGTGCAAAACACAGACTTTCGGTCTCACTTCAGGTCATTTCTGCAAAGCAAACACATTCTAATTAGCTCCACTATATTTTGAAGAATGGAACCCTGTTGTGATTTACTCTAAATGAATTCTTAGGTGCATATGTGTTGCCCCGCTTGACCAAACACACATTCTCCTCAATCTTCCAATGAGTTGCTCTGCAGTTTAATCTCTCAGCATTTGAAGTCACTTAATCATGTTTAAAACTTAGCTGGGTAAATGCACTTTACAGACCTCTATTATTCAACTCAGCGTATGAATTAACCCATTCCCTCCACCTTGTACATTGGTGTTGCAATTGAATCCTGGTTGTCTTGCCCTGTTATACTCAATTTTTAATATCTTACTTCACCCAATGACTGAGCCTCCACAGCCCTCTGGGGTAGAGAATTCCAAAGATTCACCACCCTCTGTGTGAAGAAATTTCTTCTCATCTCAGTCCTGAATGGCGTACCCTTTATCTTGAGGCTGTGGCCCCTGTTTCTAGACTCCCCAGCCAAGGGAAACATTCTCCCAGCATCCATCCCATCAAGCCCTGTAATAATTTTGTATGCTTCAATGAGATCCCTTCTCATTCTTCTGAATTCAAGAGAATACAGGCCTAGTTTACTCAATCTCTTCTCATACGACAGTCCCACCATCCCAGGAATCAATCTCGTGAACCTTCGTTGCACTCCCTCTAGGGCAAGTATATCCTTCCTTAGGTAAGGAGACCAAAATTGTACACAGTACTCCAGGTGTGGTCTCACCAAGGCCCTATATAATTGGAGTAAGACTTCTTTACTCCTGTACTCAAATCCTCTTGTAATGAAGCCCAGCATACCATTTGCCTTCCTAATGGCTTGATGCACCTGCATATTTACTTTCAGTGACTCATGTACAAGGACACGCAGGTCCCTTTGAGCATCTGCATTCCCCAATCTTTCTGTTTTTTCTACCAAAGTGGATAACTTCACATTTATCCACATTATATTCCATCTGCCATGTTCTCACCCACTCACTGAGCCTCTTGAGATCCCCTTGAAGCGTCTTCACATCCTCTTCGCAACTGACACTGCCACCTAGCTTTGTATCATCAGCAAATTTGGAAATGTTACATTTAGTCCCCTCATCCAAATCATTGATATAGATTGTGAATAGCTGGGGCCCAAGCACCGATCCTTGCAGTACCCCACTAGTCACAGCCTGCCATCCTGAAAAAGACCCGTTTATCCCTACTCTTTGTTTTCTGTCTGTTAACCAATTCTCAATCCATGCTAGTATATTACCCCCAATTCCATGTGCCCTAATTTTGTTCACCAACCTCTTGTGTGGGACCTTATCGAAGGCCTTCTGAAAATCCAGATTCACCACATCTACCGGTTCCCCTTTGTCTACTCCACTAGTTACATCCTCAAAGAACTCCAATAGGTTTGTCAAATAGGATTTCCCTTTCATAATTCCATGTTGACTCTGCCCAATCTTACTATTAGTTTCTAAGTGCCCAGTTATTACATCCTTTATAATAGATTCCAGCATTTTCCGAACTACTGATGTGAGGCTAACAGGTCTGTAGTTCCCCGTTTTCTCTCTCCCTCCTTTCTTAAATAGCGGGGTTACATTTACTATCCTCCAATCTGCAGCAACCATTCCAGAATCTATAGAATTTTGGAAGATGACAACCAATGTGTCCACTATCCCTAGGATGTAGGTCATCTGGTCCTTGGGATTTATTGACTTTTAGTCCCATTAATTTTGCTAATTTAGAATTACTCACCATTGGGAGTTTCCGCTAATTGTGCTTGGTTGCATGTCTTTGAGATAGCTCCATAAATTAAGCTGGTTCTTTTGAATGCAAGGATAAGGCAGGATCTGGCCAAAATGGACTGGGATCAGCTACTTGTAGGAAAATCCGCATCGGAGCAATGGGAGGCTTTCAGAAGGGAGATTGAGATCATACAATGGCAACATGTTCCCGTAAAGGTCAAGGGTGGTTCCAAAAACCACAGGGAACCGTGGATGTCAGGGGATATACGAGAATGGATTAGAAAAAAAAGGAGGCCTTTTGGCAGATACAAAAGGCTAAAGACGGAGGAAGCCCTAGAGGAGTACAAAAAATGCAGGGGGATACTTAAAAAGAAATTAGGAGATCAAGGAGGGGCCATGAAATAACACTGGCGAGCAAAATAAAGGAAAATCCTAAGATGTTTTATAAGTATATTAAGGGTAAGAGGATAACTAGGGAAAAAATAGGGCCCATTAGGGACAAAAGTGGCAATCTGTGTGTGGAGCCGAAAGATGTAGGAGGGGTTCTAAATGAATTTTTTGCATCTGTTTTCACTATGGAGAGGGACGATGTAGACATACAAATAGGGCGGGGGGACTGTGATATGCTCGAACACATTAACATCGAGAGGGAGGAGGTATTGGCGGATTTAGCAGGCCTAAAAATGGATAAATCCCCAGGCCCGGACGAAATGTATCCCAGGCTGCTGTGTGAGGCAAAGGAAGAGATTGCGGGGGCTCTAACACACATATTCAGAACCTCTCTGGCCACAGGGGATGTGCCAGAGGACTGGAGAACCGCTAATGTAGTTCCATTATTCAAGAAGGGGAGTAGGGAAAAACCGGGGAACTACAGGCCAGTGAGCCTAACATCAGTGGTGGGAAAATTATTGGAAAAAATTCTGAGGGACAAAATCAGTCTCCACTTGGAGAGGCAAGGATTAATCAGGGATAGTCAACATGGCTTTGTCAAGGGAAGATCATGTCTGACTAATTTGATTGAACTTTTTGAGGGGGTGACTAGGTGTGTGGATGAGGGTAACGCAGTGGATGTGGTATACATGGATTTCAGTAAGGCCTTCGATAAAGTCCCGCACAGGAGACTGGTCAAGAAGGTAAGAGCCCATGGAATCCAGGGTGCCTTGGCACGTTGGATACAAAACTGGCTTAGTGGCAGAAGGCAGAGGGTGATGGTCGAAGGTTGTTTTTGTGACTGGAAGCCTGTGGCCAGTGGGGTACCACAGGGATCGGTGCTGGGTCCCTTGCTGTTTGTGGTCTATATTAATGACTTGGATATGAATGTAAAAGGTATGATCAGTAAGTTCGCGGATGATACAAAAATTGGTAGGGTGGTAAATAGCGAGGAGGGTAGTCTCAGCCTGCAGGACGATATCGATGGGTTGGTCAGATGGGCGGAACAGTGGCAAATGGAATTTAACCCGGAAAAGTGCGAGGTGATGCACTTTGGGGGGACTAACAAGGCAAGGGAATACACAATGAATGGTAAGACCCTAGGCAAGACGGAGGGTCAGAGGGATCTGGGTGTGCAAGTACACAGATCCCTGAAGGCGGCGGAACAGGTGGATAAGGTGGTAAAAAAGGCATATGGGATACTTGCCTTCATTAGCCGAGGCATAGAATATAAGAGCAAGGAGGTTATGATGGAGCTGTATAAAACACTGGTTAGGCCACAGCTGGAATACTGTGTGCAGTTCTGGTCGCCACACTACAGGAAGGATGTGATAGCTTTGGAGAGGGTGCAGAGGAGATTCACCAGGATGCTACCAGGGCTGGAACGCTTCAGCTATGAAGAGAGACTGGGCAGATTGGGTTTGTTTTCCTTGGAGCAGAGGAGGCTGAGGGGGGACATGATTGAGGTGTACAAAATTATGAGGGGCATAGATAGGATGGATACTAAGGAGCTTTTTCCCTTAGTAGAAGGGTCAATAACTAGGGGGCATAGATTCAAGGTAAAGGGCGGGAGGTTTAGAGGGGATTTGAGAAAGAACTTTTTCACCCAGAGGGTGGTTGGAGTCTGGAACTCACTGCCCGAAAGGGTTGTGGAGGCTGGAACCCTCACAACATTCAAGACACATTTGGATGAGCACTTGAAATGCCATAGCATACAAGGCTACGGACCAAATGCTGGAATATGGGATTAGATTAGACAGGGCATGATGGCCGGCGCGGACGCGATGGGCCGAAGGGCCTCTATACGTGCTGTATAACTCTATGACTCTATGACTCTATGACACTAATAGGCACATTTTAAAAGCTTCTGAATGTATTTTTAAAAATTTACTAAGAAACTGACTACTCTACCCCAATGTAACTAGGAAATGGTTCCGTATATATTTTTAAAGTCATTTTCAGTAATTTAAAATCAGGTTACTCACAGTAGGTGGATTAACACTGATTAAAATGCTTATTTTTTGTGATAAACGCATTTTCAGCTGTATTAATCAAACTGCACCAAGTTACCACTCTCAAATATATCACGGAATATTTTAAAAATAAAAATTAAAAAAAAATGTTTTAAAACACTGCCTGATTGTATTGGTTCTTGGCAGATTTTGCGTTCGGTGATATACAAATGGGTATTAGCGGAAACTCGAGAAAAAAAAGACTTTTCAAAATGGACGCAGTCTTGGGTGCAATTTACGCCCGTTTCACCGATTGCACCCAGAGCGGAAATTCTACCCCAGATATCAAATTTTCTACTTTTTCTTTCTCTGTTACTTTACAGTCACAGTGGAACATTTCAAAATTTAAAAAAATCCTTCTTAGCTCTCATTGTTTAACCAGTGTCATTAAATCACAGCATGGGAATCTCTCTGTTTCAGCTGCTCCATGAGTTCACCAAATAATATTAAAACAAATTAATTCCCTTCACATTGATGGATGTCGCAACACAATAGAAACGTGAGGAGCAGCTGAAAGTATTTTTTTTCACTCACAGAAAAATGGAAATGCACAGGAAATCTATCACAGTAAAATTTAAGGGTGGCCTAACATAAGAAGTCATTTGCCTTGTTTTCTTGTCGTGCAGTAAGTGGCTGTTGATGTTGAAAAATGAAGGTGCTAGATCATTTTAAATGCACATTGTTAATGAGCACTATGCTGCTGTGATTCCATTCTATTGCTGTGGCATAAGTACAACATTAAAATAGATGAGACATACAGGAAACAAATATAAACGATGTGATCAAAGGTCTTTGCTGCCGGTTCCTGCTTTAATATGTGACATCCTTTTCCTCTGTGAATATAAATTATGATATTGACCAGCAAGAATCATTTACCTATCAAAATGTTAACTGAATATTTATTGCAAACTAATTAGCTGCATTCATTTGTACATCTTTCTTTACAATAATTTTAGAAATATGACAAGATTCAGCTATGTTTCAGTGCACAGATCATGATAAATTATTGGTTTATTCCCTAGTATATTGGAAATCCTTGAATTCTAAGCCCACAGACTGGTGGGTTGGAACTGCTTGCATTTGTCAGTATATGTTAAATAAATCTTATGTATTTATTTAAATCGCCACATAATTCATCATGTTCTAATAGGAGTTATTGGTGCTTTGCAGTGCTTCTTTCTTTCCATGTTTTGTGCATTGAGACTGTGGGTCCAAAACTTATGTAGCACTTTAGAGATGCAGCAGCATGTGCCGATCTAAAATGTTGCTATTTAGCAACACAACTGTGGCGCATTGAATGTAGGGAAGTGGTAATTCAAAGATGTCTGGTAGGGAATGAAGGAAGTATATTGTCATCCTCCCATCTTAAATGCTTATTATATATGAATCACACAAAGGCAGTTCTCCTCCCCTGAATAGTGCAAAGGCCATTGATGTTCACTTATTGTGAGGTTGCAGGGCAGCAGACCTCTTTTAAGCACTGAATACAAGGTGTTCTGGACTGATGGACTATTTTATGTGCAGATAGCATCCTCTGGTGGTGGTTATGTGTTAGCAGTGTGTTTGTATGAAGCAGAGGTCATTTGACCTTTGTTCCTTTCTTCCTGTGTGAGGTCATTTGACCTTTGTTCCTTTCTTCCTGTGAGAGGTCATTTGACCTTCGTACCTTTCTTCCTGTGTAACCCAGGAAGTAGAATCCCAGGAAGTAGAATTCCAGGAAGAACCTGGCAGTAATGGAGAATCTGCCATAAGGGATTCACAATCCAATGTAATCTGATTTCATATGTTAGGCCAAACGCAATATCTGTGAGTATCTTTGTTTGTTAGCATAATAGCAACGTTGTCAGAGTAGTATTTTGACAATAATATGTTTATAAAAGGTAGTTACAGAAGTGAGTCCAAATGTTAGTTAGTTATACAATTAGTCTATTCTACTGTTGTAAATATGTTTATATCTTATGTAATATCGAATGTATAGTACTCAGTTTATGTACAAAACATACTTTATCTTTGTTTACAGTTTCACAAATTTGTTCAAGTAATGCTTCAAAACAGCAAACGGCTTCGCGAAGAATTATTTTTGAATAAGTGTTTAACTTGCTGGATAACTAGATAGGAGCACGTCTAGCGTGGCCAGTACACAAGGTTTTCTCTATATGTCATCAACCCAGATTTTCTTTCTGGGCAAATGAACTATATAAGCTTTATTTAGGAAATTAAGGGATTAGCATGAATGGATCAAGTAATTAAATTCTATAACTGATTGGTTCAAGAACTCAAAAAGGATCTTTTCAGATTTATTCATTTTTTCACACAAATCTGCTTTATTATTTGTTCTTGTGATGTAGGTGATACTGCCGAGGCTGCATTTGTTGCCCATCCCTCAGAAGGTGGGGTGGTTTTCTACTTGAGTAATGATTCTTTCAACTGAGTCGCTTGTTTGGCCACTTCAGAAAGCATTAAGAGTCAACCACGTAGGGGGGAATTTTTCGGGGGTCAGCGGGCGTGTTCGCTGGTTGGTTGGGTGGGGAAATTTTTTTTTTAACAGCGGGTCGGGATCTCGCTGTAAACCCGCTGCCACGTGACTTTCCCAAATGTTGTGTCTATCAGGGCTGAACAGACCCAACATGCAGCAGTGGGGGAGGCAATTCAGGTCATTATGACCTTGTTAACAGCAGATTAAGAAGTATTTTGAGCTCACCTTACCATTTTACGAGGTCGCCCACGGGGTCCACGCTGCTCAGGGATCACGTCAGATAAGGAGGTCAGGAGTTGTATGACCATGGAATCATTCCATTACTTGACAGCTGAAAATGTGCTACAAAAGCTTCCATTTCACAGCTGTTCACTTTCCAAGCTCAGAAGCTGTTGCTTACTGCATTTGGAACACAGGTTGAGCTTTATGCAGGTTGCAAGTGTTTGGAGTAAACACTCTATCCAGTGTCACCTCAATGGAACAACCACTCTTCTCATTGACAGATCGCTTCTGTCATCTCAAGTTCACCTGCCATCTATTATATCAGCATCGGTGTGCTTGAAACTATCACACCTTGGTCCTCACAATCCCACCACGATCAGCCCCAACACCAGCAGCACTGGGCACACCAGCAGCACCAACAACAACACTAACCTTCTCCGCAATCAACTGATGCTGCACAGGACAGAGGGCATCAGCACCTGACCACATTGCTGCCCGGGACACCAGGGATGGCCTCACCATAGCCAGATTTACTTAGAATCATAGAAACATTACAACACAGAAGGAGGCCATTTGGCCCATCATGCCTGTGCCGGTCAGAAAAGAGCTACCCAGCCTAATCCCACCTTCCAGCATTTGGCCCGTAGCCCTGTAGGTTACGGCTCTTCAACTGCACATCCAAGTACTTTTTAAATGTGGTGAGGATTTCTGCCTCTACCACCCTTTCGGGCAGTGAGTTCCAGACCCCCACCAACCTCTGGGTGAAATTTTTTTCCCTCATCTCCCCTCTAATCCTTCTACCAACAATTTTAAATCTATGTCCCCTGGTTCTTGACCCCTCTGCTAAGGGAAATATGTCCTTCCTATCCACTCTAGGATAGACCAGGAATAAAAATTCTAAATTGGGGAAAAGCAAATTTTGCTAAGCTCAGAGGGGATTTAGCCATAGTGGACTGGAAACAGCTACTTGAAGGTAAATCAGTGTCAGAGCAGTGGGAGGCATTCAAGGAGGAGATCCGGAGGGTTCAGACCAAATATGTGCCCTTAAAGAAAAAAGGTGAGACAAACAAATCTAGAGCCCCCTGGATGTTTAGGGACATACAGGGTAGGATAAAGAAAAAAAGGGAGGCGAATGACAGATACCAAGGGCTAAATACTCCAGAATCTTTAGAGGAGTACAGAAAGTGCAGGGGTGTAATTAAAAAGGATATTAGGAAAGCAAAGACAGAGCATGAAAAATTCTTGGCAAATAAAATGAAGGAAAACCCAAAGATGTATCATAAATATATTAAGAGTAAGAGGATAACTAAAGAAAGGGTAGAACCTATTAGAGATCATGAGTGTAATCTGTGTGTGGAGGCAGGAGACGTCGGTAGAGTTCTTAATGAATACTTTGCATCTGTTTTCACAAAGGAGAGGGGCAAAGCAGACATTGCTATCAGGGAGGAGGAGTGTGAAATATTAGATGAAATAAACATAGTCAGAGAGGAAGTATTAAGGGGTTCAGCAGCTTTAAAAGTGGATAAATCCCCAGGCCCGGATGAAATGTATCCCTTTAGCAAGGCTTTTGATAAGGTTCCACATGGCAGACTGGTCACGGAGTTAAAAGCCCATGGGATCCAGGGCAAAGTGTCAAGTTGGATTCAAAACTGGCTTGGAGGCAGGGAGCAGAGGGTAATGGTAGATGGGTGTTTTTGTGACTGGAAGGCTGTTTCCAGTGGGGTTCCGCAGGGCTCAGTACTAGGTCCCTTGCTTTTTGTGGTATATATCAATGATCTAGGCTTGAACATAGGGGGTATGATTAAGAAGTTTGCAGATGATACTAAAGTCGGTTGTGTGGTTGATACTGAAGAAGGAAGCTGTAGACTGCAGGTAAATATCAATAAATTCATCAGGTGGGCCCAACAGTGGCAAATAGAATTCAATCCGGAGAAGTGTGAGGTAATGCATTTGTGGAGGGCTAACAAGGAAAGGGATTACACATTAAATGGTAGGGCACTGAGTAGTGTAGAGGAACAAAGGGACCTTGGAGTGCATGTCCACAGATCCCTGAAGGTTGCAGGCCAGGTAGATAAGGTGGTTAAGAAGGCATACGGAATGCTTGCCTTTATTAGCCGTGGCAAAGAATACAAGAGCAGGGGGGGTTTTGCTTCAACTGTATAAAACGCCAGTTGGGCCTCAGCTAGAGTACTGTGTGCAGTTCTGGTCACCACATTACAGGAAAGATGTGATTGCACTAGAGAGGGTACAGAGGAGATTTACAAGGATGTTGCCGGGAGTAGAAAATCTTAGCTATGAGGAAAGACTGAATAGGCTGCACCATCTCTCCTTCACGCATTCATCTGCTCTACCTTCCTATTTCTGTAATCACTAGTAGGTGGCACTGGGAGTAATCCGGAGATTTCTACCTTTGAGATCCTGCTTTTTAATCTCTCTACTAGCTCCCTAAATTCTGCCTGCAGGACCTCATCCCTCTTTCTACCTTTCTTCACAACGCTGTACACCCTGGCTGACACAGGATGTGCCAGGTTGGCACATCCATCCATACAAATTCCTTCAGAAACTTTGCAGGCTCAGCAAGGATTGTAATCTTAAAGCTGTCACAGCTGAGCAGTACCAGGAGGAGTTAATTCGTGATTCCTTTATTAATAGGATTGCGTCTCCCTTCATACGCCATTGTCTGTTAGAGAATAAAACCCTCGAGTTACAGGCTGCCTATGACCAGGCATGTTCTCTGGACTTAGCAAAGAGGAATGCAGATGCCTATCTTTTGCCTCGTGCATGGGCTGCTGCTATCACTTTTAATGAATCCTTCAATAGGTCTCGGGCGGAAGCCCTCACTGATGATGACTCTAACCTAGCGGATGACAACCCTACTCTAGAAGCCTTCACTGATGACGACCCTGCCCTAGCGGCATCTTGGCAATCTGGAAGGAAGTGTTTCTTCCATGGATGTGCGTTCCATTATAGGAAATTTTGTCCTGCTCGTAACGCAACCTGCAATCATTGCAGCAAGAAAGGTCACCTTTCTAAGGTATGCCAGTCAAGAGCCTCTGTTAGTAAGAAAGGCCACTTTTCTAAGGTGTACCGGTCGAGAGCTCCTGTTAGTTTTGCAGCTACTATCCATAAAACTGCTCCTCCCCCAAGAGCCACTACTAAGGTTACAGCTGCTATCTATGAAACTGCTCCTCCCCCAAGAACCACTACTAAGGTTACAGCTGTCAAGGGTAAAACTGCTCCACCTCCCATCACAGCTGTTTTTCCCCAAAGTCTGTCCCATGCAGCCACGAAGGTTTCGATAAATGGACACATTTTGAGCGCACTAATCGACTCATGCAGCTCTGACAGCTTCATTAGTGAGCGGGCTGTCAGTGAGTTAAAACTGCGTATTTACCCCTCAGACAGGAAATTGCAATGGCTCTGACGACACTGACCACCAACTCTTCCGGCTTTTGTCTTGTAGACCTTATTCTCAATGGCCGCACTTATTTCTCCACCCGGCTCGGGGCGCTCAAAAACCTATGCAGTGATGTGCTCCTGGGACAGGATTTCCAGAAACAACACAAAAGACTCGCTTTCGAGTTTGGAGGGTCAAAGCCGGAGCTTACTATTTCCAAAGTACCGTTTTGTGCGCTTTCGGTGGCTTCGCTCGACGAGCCCTCCTTGTTTGCCAATCTTTCCCCCCGATGTAAGCCCATAGTCACTAAATCACGACGTTTCAGCCAAGATGATCGATCCTTTATCGAGGCAGAAATCTCTTGTCTTCTAGCTGATGGTATCATTGAGCCATGTTCATCTTCCTGGCGGGCTCAAGTCATCGTTGTTAAAAATCCTCTGAAGCAACACAAGAAACGTCTTTGCATCGATTACTCGCAAACTATTAACCAGTATACCAACCTGGATGACTACCCACTACCACACATCGATGATATGGTCAATAACCTTGCCAACTACAAGGTATTTTCAACTTTTGATTTAAAGAGTGCATATCATCAAGTACCTTTAAAGGACTCTGACAAAAAGTATACGGCCTTTGAGGCCAATGGTCAGCTTTATCAGTTTTGTCGCCTTCCATTTGGGGTCACCAATGGGGTGGCCGTCTTTCAACGGGCAATGGATAGCCTAGTCAAACAGGAGAACTTAACGGACATTTTTCCATATCTAGATAATATCACCATTGCTAGTCATGACCAGAAGGAGCATGATGCCAATCTCCAGAATTTTCTTTGACATTCTACTTCGTTGCAACTTAACCTTAAATGAGTCCAAATCTGTGAAATCAGTACCATCAGTCAACATCCTTGGCTACTGGGTGGGCAACAGTGTCATCAAACCGGATCCGGAGCGACTTCGTCCACTTCAGGAGCTCACTTCCCCTACGAGTCTCGGCTCTCTTCGTCGGGCACTCAGCATGTTTGCCTATTATGCGAAATGGATACCCCACTTCTCTGACAAGATCCAGCCCCTGTTTCACGCGAAGTCATTTCCATTGGAAGCAACGGCTATTTCAGCTTTCAACCTCCTCAAGCGACAACTGGAAAAAGCCACGCTTCGTTCCATTGATGAAAACCTTCCTTTCGTGGTCGAGTGTGATGCATCGGAGGTGGCGATCTCGGCTACCTTGAATCAAGGTGGTCGACCCGTTGCATTTCTGTCCAGAAATTTGCAGGGTAGCGAGCTCCATTATCCTCCTGTCGAGAAGGAGGCTACGGCCATCATCGAAGCGGTACGTAAATGGAGTCATTTTCTCGCTCGTCGCCATTTCACACTTATAACCGATCAGCGCTCCGTGGCCTTTATGCTGGATAACCGGAAATGCACTAAGATTAAGAATAACAAAATACAACTCTGGAGGATGGAATTGGCCGCCTTTGGATACACCATACATTATCGACCCGGCAAAGAGAATGTGGCCCCGGATACCCTCACGCGGGCATTCTGCTCTTCTATGTCAACTTCGACTCTTGCGGATCTCCATACTTACTTATGCCATCCTGGCGTTACCCATATGTTGCACTTTGTGTGATCTAAAAATCTCCCATTTGCTACGGAAGATGTGAAAAGAACATGCTCCTCCTGTAGAAATTGTGCGGAATTAAAACCGCAATTCTTTTGTCCATCGGATGGCTCGCTCATACATGCTATGCAGCCTATGCAGTGACTCAGCATTGACTTTAAAGGGCCATTGCCTTCCTCAACGTGAAACACCTACTTAATTACTATGGTGGACAAATATTCATGCTTTCTCTTTGCTTTCCCCTGTCCCAATATGCTTACTTCCACAGTGATCAAATGCCTTGATCAAGTCTTTTCCCTTTGCAGTACGGCCAATTTCATGCACTCTGATCGGGGTCCCTCCTTCATGTCAAGCGAACTCGAAAGTTATCTTTCCCAACGGGGAATCGCCACAAGTAAAACGACACCGTACCATCCCATCAGTAATGGACAGGTTGAGAGATACAACTCTATCATTTGGAACGCTGTTCATCTTGCACTGAGGTCACGCAACCTACCAGACCAGCAGTGAGAAACTATGCTCCCGGACGTGTTGCATTCCATCAGGTCTCTTCTTTCTACATCCACCAATGTCACGCCGCACGAGCGATTCTTCAGGTTCCAGCATCGCTCCACTTATGGGATGCCCCTACCGTCATGGTTGGCAGCTGCCGGCCCTGTGCTGCTCCGAAGATTCGTCCGATCTTCCAAAAACGATCCTCTCGTCGACGAGGTGCAACTCACGGATGTTAATCCCACGTACGCCCACGTGCGGTACCCTGATGGCCGGGAGTCCACCGTTTCACTCCGAGATCTGGCTCCCTGTCCAACCGGTCCCACGGACCCAACTGATAGAGGGACCCACAGTAATGATGCCGACACTCTGCGCTCCTTTGAAGATGACACCCTACCTGGGACATCAAGAGATCTGCTGGCTACCCCACCGGATCCACTCAGGGAGCCGACCTCTCTCCATGGGATGGCCACCCGAAGCCAGGATGCCGGTCAATCCCTGGCTATCAAACAAGATGAAGCCAGCTCTGCGCCTGTGGGGACCCGCACCTGGAGTCACGATCTCCCCAGTCTCCCTCAGGTCGATCAAGGCGACAAGGGGCCTGTCGATCTACCAGTACGGATCAAGCGGCCCAGAGACCAAGGCATGGTCCGGGGAGACGTGCCTTCCAGCCATAAACAAAGATCTAAAAGACTGCAGCCTAGAAATTCAGTTGGCGCCGCACGAGGGCTTTAGCGCCGGAAAGTTAGCGCCGGCGCTAAGTCCCCCTGCGCGCGCCAAAAATTCAGTAGCGCCGCGCCCAAACGGCTGCCGGCGCCACTGAAGGGTGTTTGCGCCTGAAAATGGGCGCTACCTGCCGCATTGCGGCGCTATTCCGGCACTGCGGCGGCCGATGCGGTGCGGCAGGCTCGGGAAGTGCAGGCCTCCTCCTTCAGTTAAGGATGAGCTGCCTGCACCCGCCCGCTGGCCGGTAAAATCTTCACAAAAATGAGCCCGGCACCTCGGGGAAGTGCCGGGCTCGCAGCCCAGAAGCATCTGTTCCGCGGGGGGGGGGGGGTGGAGGAGTCCGGGGAGGGAGGTGCGGGCAGGCGGCTGGCGGGAAAGCGGCCGGCCGTCGCGCGACCTTAATGCGCCGGCGCAAACTCCTGTAAGACTCGGTTGCCAGAGTCTTAGTTGCGGCTGCCACGGGTGAGGCGGCCGCAACTCAATTTCGGCGCTGGGGCCCGTCACCACGGCAACCGGGACGCTGCGCACACCGATGACGTCATCGGTGCCGGCGCAGCGCAACCGGTCTACCGCCGATGGTAGGGCCCCAGGGAATTTCTGAACCGGCTGTAAGTCCAGCGCAATGACCTCTAGCGCCGCAAAATGGGCGCAAAGCCCACTCAATTTCTAGGCCTGCGGCTATTCGTGGTCCGACTAATCCGTTAAGAGGAAGTCGTCGGTTGTTCCAAATCTTTTAGGAAGGAAGAATGTTATAAATCTCATCATCATGAAGAAACGACTCATGAAATAACACTGGACGGCCAGCTGGTGGCACCGTCCAAGGAGTATAAATACTCGGGCGTGGGCCCAGCTTGCCCAGGGACATTTTGTAAGACAGGAAGTAGTGAAGTACAACTAGACCACCATGTTTTGAAAGAAGTTGATTAAAGCCTTGCTTTACACTCGAACCAAGTGCGTAGTGAGTTTTATCACGTCACCCAGTCCCTGCCTTCTCCCCATATCCCTTGATCCCTTTAGCCTTAAGAAATATATCTAACTCCATCTTGAATATACTTAATGAATTGGCAACAACTGCCTTCTGTGGTAGAGAATTCCACAGGTTCACCACTCTCTGGGTGAAGAAATTCCTCCTCTGTCCTAAATGGCTTACCCCTTATCCTTAGACTGTGACCCCTGGTTCTGGACTTCCCCGCCATCGGGAACATCCTTCCTGCATCTAGTCTGTCTAGTCCTGTTAGAATTTTATAAGTTTCAATGAGATCCCCTCTCATTCTTCTGAACTCTAGCGAATACAAGCCCAATTGACCCAATCTCTCTTCATACGTCATTCCTGCCATCCCAGGTATCAGTCTGGTGAATCTTTGCTGCACTCCCTCCATGGCAAGAACATCCTTCCTCAGATAAGGCAACCAAAACTGCACACAATACTCAAGGTGTGGTCTCACCAAGGCCCTGTACAACTGCAGCAAGACATCCTTGTTCCTGTACTCGAATCCTCTCGCTACGAAGGCCAACATACCATTTGCCTCCTTAACCGCCTGCTGCACCTGCATACTTACCTTCAGCGACTGGTGCACAAGGACACCCAGGTCTCGTTGCACTTCCCCTTTTCCCAATCTATTGCTGTTCAGATAATAATCTGCCTTCCTGTTTTTGCCATCAAAGTGGATAACCTCGCATTTATCCACATTATACTGCATCTGCCATGCACCTGCCCAATCACCCAACCTGTCCAAATCATCCTGGAGTTTCTCGGCATCCTCCTCACAGCACACACGCCCACCTAGCTTTGTGTCATCTGCAAACTTGGAGATATTGGCCCAGAAATTCGGGTTGGGCGCTTCCCGCGGGTGCTAGCCCCCGACCTGCACTTACCTTGCGTGCCGGCCGTTGAGCTGTGGGCCTGCGTGGAATTCCGATCCGGGGCCTGGTCCAGCTTCCGGCGCGCAGTGCTTGCGTACCCCATGGGCGCAGTTAGTTCGATGCGTCCCCTGGGATCACATGGGCCATGGGCAGGGAATGCTCCATTCATAAGTCTGACAGGAAGTGCTGTCAAGACTTATAAATACTACGGACCCAAAATAGCACTAAATCTTCAAATACATTTTTTTTTAATCACATTTTTTAAATAAACTATAAATTACATGAAATAACTATTTTAAACAATAATTAAAATTTTTGAAAAAAATAATTTTATTTTCTAACGGGGCTAAAAATAAACTTACCTTACTTTAAAGTATTTAAAAATAATAAATCTGTGGAAAAAATGTTTTAATTTTAATTAATTCACCACTTACCTTGTAAAAAGCAGGCCTTACGCCTGCTTTTTATATTTCTAACTTCGGCAGGCTTACGTTCCCGGGAAAACCTGTAGAAAAGACTGAAGTTCAATGCGCACGCACAGCCTCCCCCATGCACGCGTTTGACCTCTGAACCCTTTCGTTCAGAGGAACGGAAATGCTGGTTTCCCGCGCATGCGCAGTGCATATAGGAAACCGGCACTACCATTGGGCCTACGGATGAGTACCCCGTGCGTACTCACCCGTGGAGACCCGAATTTCTGGGCCATTACATCTAGTTCCCTCGTCTAGATCATTAATATATATTGTGAATAGCTGGGGTCCTAGCACCGATCTCTGCGGTACCCCACTAGTCATAGAAACATAGAAGATAGGAGCAGGAGTAGGCCATTCGGCCCCTCGAGCCTGCTCCGCCATTCAATGTGATCATGGCTGATCATCCAAATTCAGTACCCTGTCCCTGCTTTCTCCCCATACCCCTTGATCCCTTTAGCCTTAAGAAATATATCTAACTCCTTCTTGAATATATTTAATGAATTGGCCTCTACTGCCTTCTGTGGTAGAGAATTCCACAGGTTCACCACTCTCTGGGTGAAGAAATTCCTCCTCATTTCTGTCCTAAATGGCTTACCCCTTATCATTAGACTGTGACCCCTGGTTCTGGACTCCCCAACCATCGGGAACATCCTTCCTGCATCTAGCCTGTCCAGTCCTGACAGAATTTTATAAGTTTCAATGAGATCCCCTCTCATTCTTCTAAACTCCAGTGAGCATAAGCCCAATCGACCCAATCTCTCCTCACACATCACTCCTGCCATCCCAGGTATCAGCCTGGTGAATCTTCGCTGAACTCCTTCCATGGCAAGTACATCCTTCATAAGATAAGGCGACCAAATCTGCACACAATACTCAAGATGTGGTCTCACCAAGGCCCTGTACAACTGCAGCAAGACATCTTTGTTCCTGTACTCGAACCCTCTCGCTACGAAGGCCAACATACCATTTGCCTTCTTAACCGCCTGCTGCACCTGCATGCTTACCTTCAGCGACTGGTGCACAAGGACACCCAGGTCTCGTTGCACTTCCCCTTCTCCCAATCTATTGCCATTCAGATAGTAATCTGCCTTCCTATTTTTGCCACCAAAGTGGGTAACCTCACATTTATCCACGTTATATTGCATCTGCCATGCATCTGCCCAATCATCCAACCTGTCCAAATCATACTGGAGTTTCTCGGCATCCTCCTCACAGCACACACGCCCACCCAGCTTTGTTTCATCTGCAAATTTGGAGATATTACATCTAGTTCCCTTGTCTTGATCATTGTGAATAGCTGGGGTCCAAGGACCAATCCCTGCGGTACCCCACTAGTCACTGCCACTCGGAAAAAGACCCGTTTATTCCAACTCTTTGCTTTCTGTTTGCCAACCAGTTCTCTATCCAAGTCAATACCTTGCCCCCAATCCCATGTGCCTTAACTTTACATGCTAATCTCTTATGCGGAACCTTATCGAAAGCCTTCTGAAAGTCCAAATACACCGCATTCTCTGGTTCTCCCTTATCTATTTTACCAGTTACATCCTCAAAAAATTCCAGTAGATTAGTCAAGCACGATTTACCTTTTGTAAATCCATGTTGACTTTGTCCGATCCTGTCACTGTTTTCCAAGTGTTCTGCTATTACATCTTTTATAATGGACTCTAGCATTTTCCCCACTACTGATGTCAGGCTTACCGGTCTGTAATTTCCCGTTTTCTCTCTATCACCTTTTTTGAATAGTGGGGTAACATTAGCTACCCTCCAATCCATGGGTACTGTTCCAGATTCCATCGAATGTTGGAAGATGATCAGCAATGCATCTACTATTTCTAGGGCCACTTCCTTAAGTACCCTAGGATGTAGATTATCAAGCCCTGGGGATTTATTGGCCTTCAATCCCGTCAATTTCCCTAACACCATTACCCTACAAATACTGATTTCTTTCAGTTCCTCCCTTTTTTCAGATCCGATGTTCCCCGACATTCAGAAAAAGACCCATTTATTCCAACTCTTTGCTTCCTGTCTGCCAACCTGTTCCCTATCCAAGTCAATACCTTGCCCCCAATCCCATGTGCTTTAAGTTTGCACACTAATCTCTTATGCGGGACCTTATCGAAAGCCTTCTGAAAGTCCAAATACACCACATCCACTGTTTCTCCCTTATCTATTCTACCAGTTACATCCTCAAAAAATTCCAGTAGATTAGTCAAGCACGATTTACCTTTTGTAAATCCATGTTGACTTTGTCCGATCCTGTCACTGTTTTCCAAGTGCTCTGCTATTACATCTTTTATAATGGACTCTAGCATTTTTCCCACTACCGATGTCAGGCTTACCGGTCTATAATTCTCCGTTTTCTCTCTACCACCTTTTTTGAATAGTGGGGTTACATTAGCTACCTTCCAATCCATGGGAACTGTTCCAGAGTCCATCGAATTTTGGAAGACGACCAGCAATGCATCTACTATTTCTAGGGCCACTTTCTTAAGCACCCTAGTGTTGTATCCGTGTGTTAATGGAGACACGGAATGCAGGAGTTGGTTTAACAGGTGTTTACTGAACAAAGTCTGGAGGTGAACTAAAAGATACAAGACGCTATACAGGCTTATATACCCGAGTGGTCACTACCGGCATTACAGTACACAGGGGGTCTTAAAGGTACATACACTACAATTCCTCCCCTTTTAGATAATTGGTACATAACATTTTAAGTAATCATTAATTAACATGTTTACAAGAACAATAATCTACACATTTGCTGCAGTTAATCAATTATAAGTCAATCTCTCTGGAGGCTTCCTGACTCGGTCCGGATAACGCCTTGGTGGTGTAGTAGTTTTCGGTGGTGTAGTAGGTTCTTTTGGCAAGGTCGATTCGGCTTGAATGCCAGTGTCGGGTTCATCTGGTTCCAGTATCACCGGATCGGAGGTAGATACTATGGGTATCTCTGCTTCATCATTAGACGTATAGAGTTGTGGTGTAGGTTGTCCCTTTTCGGATGACTCTATGATCTGGTCAGCATGGCGCCCTATTATGCTTTCACCAATGTCCACGGTATACATCAGCGGTCCTAGTCGTGTGCAAATAGTTCCAAGCTGCCATTTTTCGGTACGGTAGTCCCGGGCCAAAACTTGTTGACCTATCTGGAAGGTTCTGGTTGGCCTTTCATTCATACCTTGAAATTGCCGGTTTTCTACGTCCCTTCTGATGTTTGGCTTGATCAAATCCAGCCGGCATCTTAGTCTTCTATTGAAAAACATCATGGCGGGAGTTTTGTTTGTAACCACATGTGTTGCATTCCTGTATGCAAACAAGAAGTTATCTACCTTATGTTGTAGATTTATGTCTTCTTTACCCATGGCCTTTATGGCCTTCTTGAAGGTCTGGACAAACCTTTCAGCTAATCCATTGGTGGCGGGATGGTATGGGGCAGACGTGTAGTGCTCAACCCCATTGTTTTTTAAGAACTTCCTGAATTATTCGGACACAAATTGCGGTCCATTATCAGAACAGATCTGTTCAGGCAGCCCATTCCTGGCAAATATGGTCCTTAATACTGTGATGGTTTTTTCCGTGGTGGTGGAGGACATCTTTATTACCTCCGGCCACTTGGAGTGTGCATCAACCGCGATTAAGAACATTGAGTCCATAAATGGACCAGCAAAGTCGATATGTACCCTTTGCCATGGAGATGAGGGCCAGTCCCATGGATGTAGAGGGGCTTGTGGTGGGGCGTTTTGGACCTTCTGGCATCCTAGACAGCTCTTGGTCATTTCTTCGATGCCTCCATCGATACCTGGCCACCACACAAACGCTCTGGTTAGGTTCTTCATTTTCACTCCACCCAGATGTCCCTCGTGAAGCTCCTTTAGCACTTTATCCTGGAGTTTGGGTGGAATCACCACTCTGGATCCACACATCAAGGTTCCTCGGCACACTGACAGCTGTTCTCTTCTTTGCGAGAATGCTGGCAACAGTGGTTCGCCATGTGCTGGCCATCCCTTCACTGTTAAATCGTAGACTCGTGAGAGAGTCGGGTCATTTCTCGTTTCCTTTTCAATGGTAGAATTTGTTACTGGTAGACATTCTACTATGGTTGAGTGGAACATCTCCACTGGGTCCACTGTAGGTGCCTCTTCTACCGTTGGCAAAGGTAGGCGCGATAAACCGTCAGCATTCCCATGCTGTTTTGATCCTTTGTATTCTATGTCATATTGGTGTGCCCCTAGGTAAAGGGATCACCTCTGTAGCCTTTGCGCTGTCATAATGGGAACGCCCTTTTTAGGGTTGAATATGGAGACGAGGGGTTGATGGTCAGTCAACAAGGTAAATTTTTGTTCGTGTAGGTAATGGTTGAATTTCTTCACTCCCCACACCAGGCTGAGTGCTTCCCTGTCGATCTGGGCATAGATACGCTCAGCTGAGTTCAATGAGCGTGACGCAAAAGCTATCGGCCGCTCCTAGCCATCAGGGTATTTATGCGATAATACCGCTCCTACGCCGTAAGGGGATGCATCGCACGCCAGTCTGATTGGCAGTGATGGGTTGTAATGAGCCAACACTTCCTTGGACGTGATCAAGCCTTTGCATTTATGGAAGGCACGTTTACAGTCTTCGCTCCATTTCCAAATTACTCCCGTTTGTAGCAGTGCGTTAAGAGGGTGCAGAACAGTTGACAAGTTCGGTAAAAATTTATGATAGTAATTTATCAATCCCAGGAATGACCTTAATTGTGAGACATTTTCAGGTGCTGGGGCTTTTATGACCGCTTCAATTTTTTCAGGTGACTTATGCAACCCTTCTTCGTTAATTATATGGCCACAATATGATATTTGTTTCTGGAAAAATTCGCACTTGGGGCGATTTGCTCGTAAGCCCCGTTCTCTCAGCCTAGTGAGCACCTGCTCCAAATTGGCAAGGTGCTCGTTGTCATTTTCTCCTGTTACAAGGATGTCGTCTAGGTAGCATTGAGTCCCCGGAATCCCTTGCAGGACTTGCTCCATAGCTCTTTGCCAGATAGCTGGAGCTGATGCTATTCCGAAAACCAGTCGATTGTACTGGTACAGGCCTTTGTGTGTGTTTATCGTGAGATACTTTTTAGAGGCCTCCTCAACCTCCATCTGTAGATACGCCTGTGCCAAGTCAATTTTGGTGAAACGTTTCCCTCCGGATAGTGAGGCGAAAATATCTTCTATCCTTGGAAGAGGATACTGTATCGTGTGAAGGACCGGGTTTACAGTCACCTTGAAGTCCCCACAGATGCGAATTTTTCTCTGTTCTTCAGATTTATCATTATTCAACGTTTTCTTCATGCCCGGGACGATGGGTGTTGCCCACTCGCTCCAATCTACCTTGGATAACACGCCTGCTTTTTCCAAATTCTTCAGCTCTGCCTCGACTGCTGGACGAATTGCGTATGGCACCGGCCTTGCCTTAAAAAACTTTGGAATTGCCGCATCTTCCACTTTTATTGAGGCGGTGACGCCTTTCAAGGTTCCTAGTTCCTGTTGAAACACTTCTTTGGCGTTAGCCAAGATGTCTTTTAATCGTTCAGGTATGACATCATCATCATTTTTTTCTTACTGGTCACCGTCAGTGCCTGAATGGAGTGCCAGTCTAAACGTATCTTCCTGATCCATTCACGTCCCAACAGCAGTGGACCACCATCTTGCAGAACGTATAAATACAACTTCTGTATTTCCTTGCCGTTGTATACAACAGGCACCTTTATTTTTCCTCTGGGGTATACTTTCTGCCCCGTATATGCCTTCAAGACAATGGATGTGTCTTTCAAAGGTATATGCGGAAATAGCCACTCGTAATCCCGTCGACTTATGACGGTCAGAGCTGATCCTGTATCTAGCTCCATTTTAATTGGGGACCCCGCTATCGTGAGGGTAACCCAAATGGTCTGGTAATCTTCTTTGGCAATTACATTATGTAATTTGAGACAGCTTAGTCTCTTGTTTCCAGAGTCGCTATCGCTCTTCTGGTCTTCGGAGCTACTGTCCGTCATCATTTGTACCTTTCTGTACTTTTCCTTATTGATTTTTTTTCTGTCAGTGGATTTTTTGTTTCCAGATCGGCATACACGTGCAATGTGTCCCATCTTTCCGCATTGCCTGCATGCTTTGTCCTTGAACCAGCAGTCCCTCTGGTCATGGGTGGATCTGCCGCAGCGATAACATCTCTCGAAACCCCGTGTCATTTCATGGGTGCCGAAGTCCTGTGGCTTTTGCTGTATCTCTGCAGCTCCTCTTGCTGCTGCTTTGTATGATACAGCCACACTGAAAGCCTTGTCCAGTGTCAAATCTTTCTCAGAAAGTAGCCTTTTCTGTGTTCCTTCACTTAGGAGACCGCAGACGAATTTGTCTCGTAGAGAATCTGCCAGTCCTGCCCCGAATTGGCAGTGCTTTGACAGCTTTCTTAATTTGGTGAGGTAATCAGCGTTACTTTAATTCTTGTGCTGATTCCTCCTGAAGAATTTGAATCGTTCCGCTATCAGCAGCGGTGTTGGGTTTAAGTGCTCCTGTAGGGTATCAACAATCTCCTTAAAATTCTTGTCCATCGGTTTGGCTGGAGTGATTAAGTTTCGTAACAGCCCGTATGTCCTTGTGCCCATCAGATTTAGAAGTACCGATGCCTTTTTATCATCCTCTACTTCATTCGCTGTGCAATATACCTCCATTCTTTCCACATATGTGATCCAATCCTCTATATTACCATCGAAAGCAGTAATATTGCCAGTCTTAGGCATCCTGAAAATTAAAAATGGCGCCTCCCGCGCTTTCCTTTCTTCCCTGCCGAGAAAAAATGGCGCCTCCCGCGGTTTCCCGCCGCTGCCGCAGCTGACAATGCTGTTCTCCGCGGTTTTTATTTACACAGATATTTTTAATAGTTGGAGACTCGTTCCCGCCGGACTCTCTGGGACTTTTTTCCCTCCCTCTGCTTGGTCCGAATGCCAATCTGCTTTGCAGCGCCGGCCGTCTCCCGAGTGCTCCACCCTCCGTCTCTGTTTGCCTCCGCCTTCCGACTTGCTGCTCGGTCCCGCTGCAGAGCCACCCGATCGAGCCCCAGCCCGCCGCCCAGGAAGGATTAGTGCAGTACCTGCCACCAGCCCGGCTAGCTGGTGAAACCACAGTTTTTTTTTCTTTGACCTTCGTCTGAGGAATCGATCTCCTTGAGGTGCTGCTGAATTGCAGGTAAGTCCGTTTCCAATTCATCGCCACTGTTGTATCTGTGTGTTAATGGAGACACGGAATGCAGGAGTTGGTTTAACAGGTGTTTACTGAACAAAGTCTGGAGGTGAACTATAAGATACAAGACGCTATACAGGCTTATATACCCGAGTGGTCACTACCGGTATTACAGTACACAGGGGGTCTTAAAGGTACATACACTACACCTAGGATGTAGATTATCAGGCCCTAGGGATTTATCGGCCTTCAATCACATCAATTTCCCTATCACCATTTCCCTACAAATACTGATTTCATTCAGTTCCTCCCTCTCATTAGAACCTATGTTCCCCAACATCTCTGGGAAGTTATTTGTGTCCTCCTTTGTGAAGACAGAACCAAAGTATGTATTTATTTGGTCTGCCATTTCTTTGTTCCCCATTATAAATTCCCCTGATTCTGACTGCAAGGGACCTACGCTTGACTTCACCAATCTTTTTCTCTTCACATATCTATAGAAGCTTTTACAGCCAGTTTTTATGTTCCCTGCAAGCTTACTCTCATACTCTATTTTCCCCCTCTTAATTAATCCCTTTGTCCTCCTTTGCTGAATCCTAAACTGCTCCCAATCCTCAGGTTTGCTGCTTTTTATGGCCAGTTCCCGGCAAATGATATTTGTATTCTGTGTTGGCGCTATCAATTTGCATGACACTACATTTATCTAAATCAACCGCCATTTGCCAATGTGTGGCCCATTCCCCTAGCACATCGACGTCTTTTTGGATTTGATTGCACTCCTCTACCGTCTTCACCCTTGCACAGATTTTAGTGTCATCTTCAAACTTGCTTACCATCCTCCCAACACCACTGTCCAGGTCATTAATAAAGACCATAAAGAGTAGCGGGCCTAGGACTAATCCCTGGGATACACCACTAGTAACATGTCTCCAAGCTGAATACATCTGTTACCTACAACTTTTTGGCTGAGGGATTGGAGCCAATTCCTAATCCAGCATTTTAAATTTCTACTGATACCACAAGATTCTATCTTGTGAGGTAAGCTAGTGTGAGGTACCTTATCAAAAGTTTTCTGAAAGTCCAGGTAGATAATGTCTACTGGATTTCCCTCATCCACTACTTTAGTGATTTCCTTAAAAAACTCTTCTCAAATTTGTACGGTATTACCTATTTAAAAAAAGCCATTTTGTGAATTCCTAATGGCCCCTTTCCTTTTCGAGTAATCATAAAGGGCTTCTCTTACGATCCCTTCCAGCACCTTCCCAGTAATGGACATAAGGCTGATAGGCCTGTAGTTCCTTGGCTCTGCTATGTGTCTTTTTTTTTTGAAAATAGGAACTGCATGAGCTAGCTTCCAGTCTAAGGGAAACGGACTCTATTGAACTATTGAAGATACGGGCAAGGGGTTCACAGAGCACCTGTCCCAACTCTTACATCACCCTTGGATGAGTATTATCCAGACCTGGAGCCCTTCCAATTTTGAGCTTTCCTAATCTACCCAAGGTGACATTGCTATCTATTTTAATATTAATAATGCTATTTAATACTGAGCTCCCTCACCTGGAACATAAGCATCATCTACAGGAGTGTAGACTGATGCAAAATAGTCATTCAGCAGCTCTGCCATAACCTGAGAATCAATTTGAATCTGCCCTAAAGTATTCTTTAGTGACCTTATATCGTCCTTAATGGTCTTCTGACTTCTGACATAGATTTTTAAAAAAGCTTTTACTATTACTGTCACAATTATGCACCATCTTCTTTTCCAGAGATCTCTTGGCTAATCTTAATTCTATGTTCTCCTGTGAGTTAAATGCTTTAAATATGTAGAATGCCTTCTGTTCAATTGAATTTGCCTCTGTACATTCTTCATCAGCCATAATGGTTTTGTTTTACCATGTGCCCTTCTTTTAACCATTGGGACATACATGGCTTCGTTCTATTTGAAAATAATTTTAAATAGAACCCATTTGTCCTCGGTACTTAATTGCCTATCTAGTTTGGTTGCCCAGTGAACATTTGCCAGATCTTCAGCCATTTTTGTAAAAGTACTTCTTTTCACAAAGAATCACTGACTTCTGGTGCAGTCAATGCAGATTTCCTGCAAGCATTCAAAAGGGAGCTGGATGAGTTCCTGAGAGTGGCTAACATATCGGCATATAAATGGTAGGTGGGTCATTGAAGGATATGCCACACAATTATGATGAGGTTATGAAACTTGTTTTACTGCCTACGGGGGCCGGATTTTCTGGAGTTTTTTTCCCCTAAATTGGCCTAACTTATTGTTCTCTGTTTTTATTTGCCTCTCCAAGGGGTTTCAATGGCTGCATGGCATGGGGAAGGGCAGATGGTATGCAGAAGTTACACCATTTCAGTACAGGTCAGCCTTGATGGACTGGTTGGTCTTTGCCTGGCCTTGCTCTTTGTCTGTTCGTAAGGTGTCACCACTGGCCTCCCATCATCCATCCTCCATGAATTCCAATTTATCCAAAATTCTGCCTCATGTACATATCATGTCCTCGCTGATCTACACTGGCTTCCCCCCTCAGCCCACAACCCCCGCCCCAATGCCTCAATTAAAATCCTCATCCTCAAATTTAAATTCCTCATGGCCTCCACCTCCTGCAGCCCTATATTTACCCTACACCTAATTTCTCTAACCCTGCCTCCTATGCATCTCCCAGTCACCCTGCAATTGGCAGCAGAGCCTTCCCCTCCCTCGGTCTTACAGTCTGGAATTCTCTCTCTAAACCCCTCCACCTCTCTCCTCTCCTTTAAAAATCTGCTGAAAAGCAATTTCTCATCACTCCTAATCTCTATCCTGGCTTGGCCTTCATTTAGCATATGCCTATCTTTGAAGTGCCTTGGGATGTTCTTTATGTTAAAGGTGTTCTATAAATGCAAGCTGTTGTTTACAATCACCTTAGGTGACAGATGGACTCTCATTTTAATGTCTAATATGACAGACGATACCTCCAACAATGCAGCACTCCCTCAGTACCAGAATGTCAGCCTAGATTATGTGCTCAGGCCTTGAAGTGAGATTTGAACTCACAGCCTTCTGATTCAAAGGCGTGTTACCATCTGAGATGGGACCAGTTGACATTTGACAGTGACAAGATGAAAACATTGATAGTTCCTTTAGGGCCAATTTGACCTCACAGTGGAAAATTGAAAGAACTGGATGGCAATCCCACACGGGAGCCTTCGTTGGAGGGCCTGGCAGGTTTGAACTGACGGACGTTGTTTGAATGCTGCCAGTCAGCTGCTTGCCCATTTGAGGTGCAAAGCGGCAGCTGGCCAGGGAGGGTAATGAAGATCATGGAGGCCGCCTGCTGGCACCAAGAGAAGGCTACTGCCCCCAAGTTAAGTCCGTGAGGGTAAGGGCTGTTGTGAGGGTCTTGCGGCTGGGGAAGTGGAGGAGCCGAGGACAGCACAGGCAAGCACATTCCTTGTGGGGCCCAGAGGAGCAATTTTATTTTTTATTTTACTGTAGATTGGAACCAATTTGTTTCACCCTTTGTTGTCTTGCTTAGCGAAATGTTTACTCAGGTAACCAATACAAGATACAAACACATTCACCAGTAATTTCCACAGGGGTTTTCCCAAGCGTCTATCATAATTTCAGTGGAAGATCGACGGAAATCCGAAGAAGTAGCAGGTTCGGCTATTTACATTGGTTCATAATTTGCTGTCAAAATAATGATGAGCCTACTGTACCCTTTTAACGACATGATAAGTGTTAATTACTACCAGTCATCCTCTCTGGCACTGAAAATTAACTATTACAAGTGTGGAGGCTCATCCCTTCATGTTTTAATTGTTGGAGATTTAAAAAATTTGAAATTAAAATGTTTTTTTTTACTTTTCCTTTCACTTTCTGCTCTCTTAATCTGATCTTTCTTTCCCTCTCTTTCTTTCTCTTTCAGTGCCTGATTTGACATTGAATTCACCCCTTCTAATTTACACTTCCTTCTCAGTTGGGTATTTGGAGAGAGTGAGTGGGCTGGATTTTCCAAGCCCCGAGGAGGCGGGCATGGAGGTGGGACTGCTGGTAAAGTAGCAGAAAGTGGGGGCGGATGGCAAACCCGCCCCCATCCCGCCTCCGTGCCCTTTTGACAGGAGGCGGGAAGAGGTGCTGCTTCGGGTCCTGTCTCCTGGAGGCAGGAAAGGCATTTAACCCTTTTAACTGCCTGTTAACAGGTAGCTAACGGGCAGAAAAAAGGATTAGTGCCATTTTACCTTCACAGGTGAAGGCTTCCCGACCTCGGAGAACACCGTCGGGTTGGAGGAGACATGAAGGAGGTCTGCGGCGGTCGGAGGCACCTGGAAGTAAGATGTAAAGGTGAGTGATGGGTGCAAGTGGGGAGTGGTAAGTATGTAAGGTGAGTGATAATTTTTTTTTAAATGTTCGCTTACCTTGTTTTCTTCCGACAGCCTTCAGTCGCACTGGATCAGGAGACCCGACATCCTCCTTGTCGATTTCACAGACTGGCTGTTGGATCCTCCGAACCAACAGCCATGTGAAATTTACAAAGTCGAAAGGTTTGATGAGTCCTGAACACAAGGACTCATCAAGCTGCAGAGAATGTCAGTGTTTGACAGCTTCACAGAGCTGTCAAACGCTGACATTTCTTCTTCCAAGAAGTCTTGACAGATAGCACGTCTGACATTGACATGCTCTGTCAGTGACTTCCTCCCTAATTGGCCTGCTGAGCCCACAGGGCGGGCTTAACAAGGTCAATCAGGGGAAAATCCCTCTGGTTGGTCAGACGAGGATGGAGGCGGGACATTGACATGACAAGCAGCAGTCCCACCTCCAACTCGCCTCCATTCACAAAATCCAGCCCGATGTCTCTGGTAAGTACTGGGTGAGTACTAGCTTTAAAAAGTGAAACTTAGTTTAACAGTTTGAATTTAACTTAGAACTTTAAAAACTGTAGTTAACGGAAACTGCCTGTCAGTGGTGGTTAACTGTCAGTCAGCTGTAAGTGTTTGTCTTGAATAGGTGCTAATTATTGTAAGCAGGGAGCTGAGTCAGCATTTGCAACTTGGGTGTGGCTCCAAGGGTATAAAAGTAAGCACTATCTGCTGACGCACAGAGTGGACTTAAACAGCGTGCTTCTAAACAGAGTGTTAAACTTGGGAATTTGGAGAGAGTGGGAATTCAGAGCAGAGGTGGAAGGAGGTGCTGCTTTTGCCTCCAATACTTGTAGTGCTTTGTTACAGGTAAATATTTAATTTCATCTACCTATAACTTAAACTAGATCTAGTAATTAGTTAAAAACTAAACTATAAGCTAAGTCAATTAAATACCTAGTGGGATTAATTGGGTTGCGCCCGCTTTGGGTCACTAACTTCACTGAGGCAATACTTTTAGCACCACGAAAAAGTTAGCGCCCCCGCGGTCGAAATTCACCAGTAGCGCCCCAAGAGTGAGGCGGGGTGCTACTGGAAGCTTCATAGCATCCGACGGTAGGTCAGGAGCCGCTACCGAAATCGCAGCTGGGGCACGAGCGGGGCGCTGTGCAAGGTGATGACATCATTGCCGGCAGCGCAGCACCACGGGGCGCTAACGGTTACCGCTGCCGCTAACCTCCTGCTGAATTTTGCGGGAGACGTTGGCGGCGCTGCGCCCAGGTGCTAGTTGCTTTGTGCCCCATTAGCACCCTCTAAACTCACTAACGGGAGGCGCAAAGCAACTGAATTTTTAGGCCCTAAACTTTAATTAATTAAATAACTAAAACGAGATTATATAGGGCTAGCGGTACAGATGGTTTGCTACAACTGCAGCATGTCGGAGTTTGTGGAGAGCATCGCGATCCCGGATGACCACATCTGCAGTGAGTGACTGCATCTCAAGGCACTTCAGCTCAGAGTTGTTGAGCTAGAGTATGAGGTGCAGACATTGCGGGGCATCAGGGAGGAAGAGAGTCATCTAGACACTTTGATCCAGGAGCCGGTCACACACCTTAGGCTAGGTAGTGGTACAGGTCTGGTTAGTGGTCAAGGACAGGAGGGTGTGACTGCAACTCAGGCAAGTAAGGGGACCCCAGGTGCAGTGCTGGAGGAGCCTTGGCCTTTGTCCTTATCCAACAGGTATGAGTTCCTTGCTGTCTGTTTGGATGAGGGCAAAGCCTGCAGGATGGATGAGCAAACTGACCACGGCACCATGGTACAGAAAGCCATTCAAGTGGGGGGAGTGAAAAGGAATGTTGTAGTGGTAGGGGACAGTATAGTCAGGGGGATAGATACTGTTCTCTGCAGCCGCGACCGGGAGTTCCAAAGGCTGTGTTGCCTGCCCGGTGCCAGGGTTAAGGATATCTCCTCCTTATGGCAGGAGAAGAATTTGGAGTGGGAGGGTCTCCACTTAAACCGGGTTGGGACCAGTGTCCTGGCGAATCAAATAACTAGGGCTGTAGATAGGGCTTTAAACTAAAAAAGGTTGGAAGGGGTCAGGTGAGGGCAAATTTAGAAATCTAAAGAAAAATTTCATGGCAGTGGAGCAGTGTAGCGATTTGGGTAAAGATAAGCAGAGTGTGATAGGAAGGACAGAGAGTTTAATGGTAATAGTACATCAGCGAATAAGATGAAAGCTGGGAATAATGGTAAAAAGTTAAAATTAAAAGCTCTTTATCTGAATGTACAAAGCTTTCGTAACAAGGGATCTACATGAAATGAAGCTGGCATAAATATAAACAAAACAGGAAAGGAGAGCATCGGAAAGACTAAACTGAAGGAGGACATAGATGGCCAAGGAATAATTGAGTTATCGAACAGGAGTTTAAAAAGATGTTTAAAAATAAAGTGAGAGGAACTGCTATTAAAAATGAGTTACACTGTCTGTACAGCAATGCACACAGTGTCTGTAATAAAACAGGTGAATAATACATTGCAAGGAACCAGATATGGTAGGGATTACTGAGACACGGCTACAGAAAAATCAGGACTAGGAATTAAACATTGCAGGGTATAACATATTATAAAAGATAGAAAGCGAAAAAGGGGAGGTGGAGTAGCTGTACTTATTAGTGTATTTGATCCTTTTCTCTCTATCCACATGGATTCTATTTCTGTCTTACTGATAGCTGCATAATGGCAGTAGAAAATAGTGATGCAGCTATCAGTAAGACAGAAATAGAATCCATGTGGATAGAGATAAAAGATAATAAAGGATCAAATACAATAATAGGGGTAGTCTACAGACCACAGGCAGTGACAGTGAAATGGCAGAAATATTAAATAATTACTTTGCTTCGGTATTTACCAGGGAGACAGATTAGGTGGACATGACATTGGAAGATGAGACTAGAAATGATATAACCGCATTTAAAATTTCTATTCATTTACAAGATGTGGACATTGCTGCATTTATTGCCCATCTCTAATTGCCCTCGAGAAGGTGGTGGTGAGCTGCCTTCTTCAATACAACTGAGTGGCTTGCTAGGCCATTTCAGAGGGCAGTTAAGAGTTAACCACATTGCTGTGGGTCTGGAGTCACATATAAGCCAGACTGAGTAAGGATGGCAGATTTCCTTACCTAAAGGGCATTAGTGAACCAGATTCCCAAGTTGCTCTGGTGGGATCATGTCTCTGGATCATTAGTCAAGGCCTATGGATTACTAGTCCAGTGACAAAACTAATATGATACTGTACCCAATGAGAAAAGAGGAGAAATATTAAATAAACTAATCAAACTCAAAGAGGATAAAACCCCTGGTCTGGATGGATTACATCTGTGCATTTTAAAAGAATCTAGGGAAGAGATAGCAGAGGCATTACTACACATATTTAATAATTCATTAGAAAAAGGTGTAGTGCCAGAGGACTGGTGGATAGCTAACGTAATACCAATATTTAAGAAGGGAGATAGAACATGTCCATGGAACTATAGACCAGTTAGCTTAACATCAGTGGTATGAAAAATAATGGAATCCCTACTAAAGGAGAAAATAGAAGAACATCTAGAAACCAAAAATATAACAATGAATAGTCAGCATGGATTACAAAAGGGAAAGTCTTGCTTGACCAACCTCATTGAATTTTTTGAAGCGGTAACAGAGAGAGTAGACAAGGGTAATGTAGTAGATGTAATTTATCTAGATTTCCAAAAGGCCTTCGATAAGGTACCACATAATAGACTAATGAATAAGGTCAGAGAATGTGGAGTCAGGGGACAAGTAGCAGAATGGATAGCTAGCTGGCTTCAAGGCATAAAGCAGAGAGTAGGGGTAAAGGATAGCTATTCAGTGTGGTAGAAGGTGGAAAGTGGGGTCCCACAAGGATCAGTGCTGGGACCAATATTGTTCACAATTTATATTAACGATTTAGACTTTGGAATCAAAAACACAATTTCTAAATTTGCAGATGACACCAAATTGTGGGGGGGGGGTGGCATGTGGATAGTCAATATTGAGGAGGACTGTAACAAATTACAAGAAGACATTAATAAACTTACAGAATGGGCATATAATTGGCAAACAAATTTCAACACAGAAAAATGTGAGGCATTACATTTTGGTAAGAAAAATAAGGAGGTCACATATTACTTGAAAGATTAAATCTAAATGGAGTAGAAGAGCAAAGGGATCTCGGAGTACAAATACACAAATCACTAAAAGTAGCAACACAGGTTAATAAGGCCATAAAAAAGCAAACCAAGCACCAGGGTTTATTCCTAGAGGGATAGAATTGAAAAGTACAGAAGTTATGCTAAACCTGTATCGAACCTTGGTTACACCATGCTTGGAGTACTGCGTAGAATTCTGGTCGCCATATAATAAAAATGATTTAGAGGCACTGGAGAAGGTGCAAAAAAGATTTCCAAGGATGATACCAGAAATGCAAGGTTATACCTATCAGGAAAGGATGAACAGCCTGGGTCTCCATCTCTTGAAAAGAGAAAGCTGAGGGGTGACCAAATAGAGGTCTTTAAAATTATGAAAGATTTTGATAGAGTAGACATAGAGAGAGTGTTTCCACTTGGGAAGAGCAAAACTAGAGGCAATCAATATAAAATAGTCACCAAGAAATCAAATAGGGAATTCAGAAGAAATTTCTTTACCCAGAGAGTGGTGAGAATGTGGAACTCGCTACCACAGGGAGTGGTTGAAGTGAATAGTATAGATGCATTTTAAGGGGAGGCTAGAAAAGCATATGAGGGGAAGGGAATAGAGGGCTATGCTGATAGAATTAGATGAGGAAAGACAGGAGGAGGCTTGAGTGGAGCATAAACGCTGATATGGACTGGTTGGGCTGAATGGCTTGTTTCTGTGCCGTATATCCAATATAATCCTACGTGCAAGAGCAAGTCTAACTAATGGCAGATGCCGTTAGAATCACTCCTACAGCAAATTGTGGCCTATTGTGTCTCTGCTGTTTCCCCTTATCTTCTGCCTTTCCTACATTACAACAGTGACTACACTTCAAAATGTACTTCATTGGCTGTAAAGCACTTTGGGACATCTGGTGGTCGTGAAAGGTGCTATATAAGTGCAAGTCTTTCTTTCTTTCAAAGTTATGGTGAATGACCAGGAGAACCCCACCCTCAACCCCCACCCCCCGCCACCACCAAAGAAATTCGATGCCAATGTCTTAAAAAATGACTAATAACAACAGATGCCCTGAAATTCCTGAGGCTGGGGAGGGTGTATTTGTGGCACAGAGGCATGGGGCAGTGGCATAATTTGTGGCTACACTTGGATTTGTCAGGTTGCTGGCCTTGTTGGAAATCCCTGCACTTTTTGGGGCAGCCCAAGTTTGCTCGCATGTGTATTACAACCCTGTTTAGATCAGGCACATATATTTTATAACATGTTTTCCTCAGTAACATCTGTAGCAATGTTGGACACCAGGAATGCCTGTGGGTCCCTAGTGTCCGGTGTTGTTAGAGCAGTGAAGCGGAGGAAGAGCAATCGATTGCATTGTCAAAATCGACAGAGCAAGGAAGAGCAGGAAATGTTTAAAATCTGGAGACACTACTGGAACCCTGTGGGCCCACTAACTATGCAACAAGCTGTGCAGTATAATCCTTCCCCTCCCAGCTCCAGGGGAACTCTAGTTGCACCAGAAATATGTAAATTGGACTGATTGTTTGATTTCGTATTGGGTCACAGATGATATCGGCCCAGAAATTCGGGTCGGAGGCTTCCCGTGGGTGCAAGCCTTCGACCTGCACTTACCTTGCACGCCGGCCATTGTGCTGTGGGCCCGCGTGGGATTCCGATCCTGGGCCTGCTCCAACTGCCGGTGCACAGTGCTTGCGTATCCCAGGGGCGCAGTTAGTTCAAAGCATCCCCTGGGATCATGTGGGCCATGGAGAACCAATGATAGCAGGAAATCTGTATTCATAGATTTGAGAGAAAGAGCTTTCAAATCTATAAATACAATTCAGCCCCAAAACATCACTAAAACTTCAAATAAATTTTTAAAAAATCACATTTTTAAAATAACTATAAATTACATAAAATAACTATTTTAAACAATAATTTAAATTTTTGAAAAATTAATTACAGTTTCTAACGTGGCTAAAAATAAACTTACCTTTCTTTAAAGTATTTAAAAATAATAAACCTGTGGAAAAAATGTTTTAATTTAACAATTCACCACTTACCTTGTTAAAAGCTGGCCTTTCGACTGCTTTTTACAAGCATAGCTCCTGGAGACTTACCCTCCCGGAGAAACCTGCAAAAAAAACGGAAGTTCCAGGCGTACGCGCTGCCACTCCGGCGGACGCGTTCGACCTGTGAACCCCTTCCTTTAAGGGAACGGAAGTTCCGGTTTCCCGCGCATGCGAAGTGCATGCACGAAGCCAGCACTTTCGTTGGGCCTACGCGTGAGTACCCAGCGTGTACTCACCCGTGGGGACCCGAAGTTCTGGCCCATGCATATGCATGTCAGTGGGCAGGTGGAATTTCTACTCCGCCCTATATGTACTCTCTTCTCCCCCCAATGCCCCTCCCCCCATCTTTCAGAAAAGTTTTGCCTCTCTGCCGTCTTTTTAACGTATTCTGGGGGCCTCGCTCGTGATGATCTGATGCTTTTAATTAAAATAGACACTCGAGGGCTGAGAATCTGATTTGCAAGCATTAAGACACTTTAGATAGCATTCTGGTGGTAAACCATTTGATAATCTGATGGCAGGCTGCCACTTCCCATTTTATCTAGTGCAGAAGCCTGAGGCCTTCAATATATATATGAGTGTTTACACACAAATTAAGTGCAAGGCTCTTTAAGACCCTGAAAATAAATTAAATTTTGGCCTGAACAGCACTCCAGCCAAACAGCACCTGTTTGGAACTGGTGTTGAAGGAAATGCCCTCATTTTTTTTAAATTGCGCACCCCCGCCCCCACCACCAAGCTGAAAAATTGCTGCTCATTGGACAACCTGCTGCCTTTGATTGTTGGTGCTCCAAGTTCGAACCCTACCCAGTGTCCCAAAGCACATCAAGAGTGAAGCGCCTGGAGTGCCAGAAAAATATTCCGATAAACTGACCATCGAAGTCCTGGAACCAATGCAAAGAAAAGTGTTTTGAATGCTTGGGCCTAGCAGCAAAGGTGAAATCAAACGAGAAGAAACAATAAACATCTAATGCAAAGAAACAAGCAATGGCGCGTATCAAGAAAAAGGGGGTCAGGACAGTTGTAAAATCACACCATTGTGTCTGTAGCAGTGTGCTTTGCCGCAACATTTAAACATTCACAGCATTGGCCTGGTGCTAAGAGTGCAACACATCACAATTCCTATTTCTCTTTAAGATTAGCAGCCCCCAAATTGTTGAATAGGCCTTCCTGCCCACCCCCACTTTAAATGGGCACTGAAAATCAGCAATGTTTCCTCAAAGCGAAAATTGGGCTATAGGTGAAAGTGATGATTTCAATAAATTTGGCATGCTTAATGAGGGGAACACATGCCATGTGAGCTTACCCTCTGTTCCCCCTAGTGCTGGTCTAACCTGTTATGGGGTGCTCTGCACTTTGGCTATCAGCAAGCGCACCATGTTTGCCTAATCCACATAAATACTGTGGCAACAAGAGCAGGTCAGAGGCTAGGTATTCTGCGGCGAGTGTCTCACCTCCTGACTCCCCAAAGACTTTCCAACATCTACAAGGCACAAGTAAGGAGTGTGATGGCATACTCTCCACTTGCCTGGATGAGTGCAGCTCCAACAACACTTGAAGTTCGACACAATCCAGGACAAAGCAGCCCGCTTGATTGGCACCCTATCCACCACCTTAAACATTCACTCCCTCCACCACCAGCAAACCGTGGCTGCAGTGTGTACCATCTACAAGATACACTGCAGCAACTCACCAAGGCTTCTTCGGCAGCACCTCCCAAACCCACGACCTCTTCCACCTAGAAGGACAAGGGCAGCAGGCGCATTGGAACACCACCACCTACAAGGTCCCCCTCCAAGTCACACACCATCCTGACTTGGAAATATATCGCCGATCCTTCATCGTCACTGGGTCAAAATCCTGAAACTCCCTCCCTAACAGCACTGTGGGAGGACCTTCACCACACGGACTGCAGCGGTTCAAGAAGGCGGCTCACCACCACCTTCTCAAGGGTAATTAGGGATGGGCAATAAATGCTGGCCTTGCCAGCGACGCCCACATCCCACAAACGAATAAAAGAAACATCACACCTGCACTGCTGGTGTACATCGTCATGTCATCAGTCATCAAAAAAACGATCTCAGATTGTAGTGAAGACAGCGTCATCATCATCATTCTTCCTGTGCCGTTGAGGCGCATATGGCAGTAACCAATCAATGCCATTTAATTCTGCCTTGGACTTTTCTTTCCACCTTGTGTAGTTGCAACTTCACTTCAGCTGCATGCATTGTTACTGTGTTGTATAGAGTTCCTCTTGGTCGACCTCTAGCTCTTTTCCCTTGCTGCTTCCATTTCCATGTTGCTTCGGGACCCCGCTGACCGGAGACAGTTCATATGGTAGTGTAATCATCATCATAGTGGCTTCTCACCCTTCTGGGGAAATTGCAAATGTTTCTGCAATGTTCAGTCTCATTTGAACTTTATTCTTATTGGGGTCCTAAAAACAAATCAATATTCATAAGGAGTGCCTTGCCTGGTGCCTATTTTAAAAGCACTTTTATGTTCTCTAATGAAATGTTGCTCTTTAACCAGTCAACATTGTTGTTCTCCTGGGCTTATTTTGAATTATGATGTCTCTACCTGCATCAGTATAGAATGGTTACTCATTTTCAGTGAGACATTCTGCCTGATAAAACTTGATTTTCCAACTGCAGCATTAAGTTAAGGCATGACCTGAGCATGACATAGATCTCCAGAGGAATATGCCATGTAGAAATTGGGGAATTGCAGCCTGGCGAAGATTCATTGTATTCTCCTGACCCCTCAATATTTGGCTATAAAACTTTACTGCTTTTTTAAAAGTACGTCATAAAACATGAACTGGTTTTACTACCACCCAGCTGCATTTTTATACTGCAATGGACACTATTCACATGACAATAGGGCAACATTAAATTACCACAAGGTGGATTATCACTGCCATAATGTCTATAGTAAATTTAAAATTTACAGCTAAAATTAATGACGTAATCCCACAACTGTAATTCAGCCTCAACTGAAGAAATGGTGGCTACTGATAGAAAGCAGATTTAGTGAATGAAGAGAGAAAGAGAACTGGAACAATTAGAACATAAGAAATAGGAGCAGGAGTCGGCCATTTGGCCCTTCGAGCCTGCTCTGCCCTTCAATAAGATCATGGCTGATCTTCTACCTCAACTCCACTTTCCTGTCCGATTCCCATATCCCTTGATTCCCTTAGTGTCCAAAAATCTATCGATCTCTGTCTTGAATACACTCAATGACTGAGCATCCTCAGCTCTCTGGGTAGAGAATCCCAAAGATTCGCAATCCTTTGAGTGAAGAAATTTCTCCTCATCTCCGTCCTAAATGGCCGACCCCTTATTCGGAGACTTTGACCCCTCATTCTGGACTCTCCAGCCAGGGGAAACATCCTCCCAACATCTACCCTGTCCAGCCCTGTAAGAATTTTATGTTTCAATGAGATCACCTCTCATTCTTCTAAGCTCTAGGGAATATAGGCCTAGTCTACTCAATCTCTCCTCATAGAACAATGCCCCATCCCAGAAATCAGTCTAGTGAACCTTCGTTGCACTCCCTCTAAGGCAAGTACGTCCTTCCTTAGGTAAGGAGACCAATACTGTACACAATACTCCAGGTGTGGTCTTGCCAAAGCCCTTTATAATTGCAACAAAACTTCCTTACTCTTATACACCAATCCCTTTCTAATAAAGGCTAACATAGTTTGCTTTCCTAATTGCTTGCTGTACTTGCATGTTAACTTTCAGTGATTTATGTACAAGGACACCCAGGTCCCTCTGAATACCAACATTTCCCAGTCTATCACCATTTAAAAATATTCTGATTTTCTATTTTTCCAACCAAAGTGGATAACTTCACACGTACGATAGCAAAATACTGCAGATGCTGGAAATCCAAAATAACAACAGAAAATGCTGGATAAACTCAGCAGGCCAGGCAACATCCGTGGAGAGAAATTAGAGTTGATGTTTCGGGTCGAAACCCTTTTTCAAAACTGGAAAGGAAATAAAATAGATCGAAGGCAGGGCTGCGATAGAACAAAAGAAGTAAAAGAGACATTAAGAGGTATTCAAAACCAGACGAAATGGTAATAGGACAAGTGGAGACAAAAGACGGCTGAGATTAGGTGTGAAGTGTAATGGCAGGATGAGACAGAGCTGCCATGTGGGAGAGAGAAAAAAAAGGAAAGCGTGGGGGGAAGGGAAGACCCAAAACAAAGGGGTGGAAAAAATATAAGTAAAAATGTAATAGGGGCCGAGGTTATGATCTGAAATTGTTGAACTCGGTATTGAGTCCGGAAGGCTGCAAAGTGCCTAATCGGAAGATGAGGTGCTGTTCCTCAAGTTAACGTTGAGCTTCCGTGGAACAATGCATGAGGCCAAGGACGGTGAGGTCCAAGTGGGAATGGAGCGGTGAATTAAAATGACAGGCGACCGGAAGCTCGGGGTCACCCTTACAGACTGAACGGAGGTGTTCCGCAAAGCGGTCACCCAATCTGCGTTTGGTCTCCCCAATGTAGAGGAGACCGCATCGTGAGCAGCGAATACAGTATACTAGATTGCAAGAAGTACAGGTAAATCGCTGTTTCATCTGGAAGGGGTGTTTGGGGCCCTGGACAGTGGGAAGAAGGGAGGTTTAGGGGCAGGTGTTACATCTCCTGCGCTTGCATGGGAAGGTGCCAGGTGAAGGAGAAGGGCTGTTGGGGGTGATAGAGGAGTGGACTAGGGTGTCTCGGAGGGAGCGGTCCCTATGGAATGCTGAAAGGGGAGGGGAGGGGAAGATACGTTTGGTGGTGGGATCACTTTGGAGGTAGCGGAAATGGCGGAGGATGATCCGTTGAATGTGGAGGCTGGTGGGGTGAAAGGTGAGGACAAGGGGAACCCTATCGTGGTTCTGGGAGGGAGGGGCAGGGGTGAGGGCAGAAGTGCGGGAGATAGAACGGACATGGTCGAGGGCTGTGTCAACCACGGTAGAGGGAAATCCTCGGTTGCGGAAAAAGGAAGACATGTCGGAAGCACTGGTGTGGAAGGTGACATCGTCAGAGCAGATACGGCGGAGACGGAGAAACTGGAAGAATGGAATAGAGTCCTTACAGGAGGCGGGGTGGGAGAAAGTGTAGTAGCTGCACACTTCTCCACATTATATTCCATCTGCCTCCTCACAGCATACTTCTCCACCTAACTTTGTATCATCAGCAAACTTGGATACATTACACTCAGTCGCCACATCTAAGTCATTAATATAGATTGTAAATAGCTGAGGCCCCAGCATTGATCCTCGCTGTACCCCACTAGTTACAGCCTGCAAACCCAAAAGTGATCCCTTTATTCCTACTCTCTGTTTTCTGTCTGTTAACCAATCCTCAATCCATGCTAATATATTAACCCCAATCCCATGGGTCCTAATTTTGTGTAATAACCTCCTGTGTGGCACCTTATCGAATGCTTTTTGAAAATCCGAATGCATTACATCCACTGGTTCCCCCTTATCTACCCTGCTAGTTACAACAGATTTGTCAATCACAATTTCCCTTTCATAAATCTGTGTTGACTCTGCCCAATCATATTATGATTTTCTAAATGCTCTGTTACCACGCTCCTTGTAAAAGATTCTAGCATTTTCCCTACTAATGATGTCAGGCTAACTGGTCTATAGTTCCCTGTTTTCTCTCTGCTTCCTTTCTTGAATAGCGGGGTTACTTTTGCTACCTTCCAATCCAGGGGACCGTTCTAGAATCTAGGGAATTCTGGAAGATCAAAACCAATGTATCTACTACCTCTGTAGCCACCTCTTTTAAAACCCTAGGATGTAAGCCAGCAAGTGTGAAGCACTGTTGCCTCACAGCGCCAGAGACCCAGGTTCGAATCTGTATGGAGTTTGCACATTCTCCCCGTGTTTGCGTGGGTTTTCTCCGGGTGCTCCGGTTTCCTCCCACAGTCCAAAGATGTGCGGGTTAGGTTGATTGGCTATGATAAATTGACCCTTAGTGTTAGGAGGATTAAATACATGGGGTTACAGGGATAGGGTGGGATATGTGTTGGTGTAGGGGTTACGGGGATTGGGTGGGATATGTGTCGGTGCAGGCTCGATGGGCCGAAATGGCCTCTATCTGCACTGTGGGGTTTCTGTGATTTCTGTGAAGTCCAGGTGATTTGTTGACTTTGAGTCCCTTTAATTTCTCCAGTATAATTTCTTTACAAATACTAATTTCATTAAGTTCCTCATTCTCACTAGACCCTTGGTTCCCCACTATTTCCAGAATGTTATTTGTGCCTTCTTCTGTGAAGACAGATACAAAGGCCGGAAATTTCCAGGGGGTCAGCGGGCAGAATTGGTGGCGGGTCGGGTGGGAAATTTGCTATTTTTGACAGCGGGTCGGGAACCTGTTGTCAACTGACTTCCACGCGACTTTCCTGATGTCGGGTCTGTCAGCGCTGAGTAGACCTGACAGGCAGCGGCGGGGGACCCAATTCAGGTAATTAACTTTTCCATTTGACAGCTTGCCCACAGGGTCCACGCTGGTCATGGACCATGTCTGTCAGGCTGAGGTGGGAGTTCAGTGGCCATTAAATCAGCTGTTGAGTTGACAGCTTCAAAAGTAAAGTAAAAGCTCCCACCTTACAGAGATATCTTCCCTCAGCCATAAACTCTTCCTCACTGCATTTCCACAACAGATTCACCATGCTGCAAGTCTTTACACAAGTCTCCATCCAGTCTGACCTCATTATCTTTCTCACCATTGACAGATCGCTTCTGTCATCTCTACTTCACCTGCCATCTATTCCATCAACATGGGTGCCCGTTATAATCTCTCACTTTGGTCCTCAGAATCCCATCACGATAAGCCCCAAAACCAGCAGCACCAGGCACACCAGCAGCACCAACAACAACGCCAACCTTCTCCGCAAGCAACTGATGCTGCACAGGACAGAGGGCATCAGCATCCGAGCACATTGCTGCCCGGGAGGCCAGGGATTTACTTCACTTGACGCTGTACACCCTGGCTGCCACATGATGCGCTAGGTTGGCACCACCCCAACACCATAAAGCATCCCTACAAAGCCCAGGCCACTCCTTTCACACTCATGACCATTGTGGGAGGTACCGTTATGTCTCCCCATTCACTGCAACTCACTAAGCCACTTCCAAAGGTGCACACAAATCTGTCCAAGAATACAAAGTGTTGAAAATAAAGGTTTCAATGTTTGACACCACATTAACAGGAACTTTACATGGACATTGGATAAAACACCAAAGTGGCTACCCTTGTGTGTTGTTAGTTGGTATGATTGCATTAGGATGAGGGCAAGTGTGAGGGGTGGCTAGTGAGATGGGGAAGTGATAATATAGATAGAGAGGGATGGGTGGAGGTCCAAGGTAAGTTGGTGTGAGTAAGGATGCGCAGGAGTAGGGTATGGAAGGCAGAGTGATGGGGATGTGATGAGAGACACAGCAGGATGAGGTTGAGTGTGGCTTTGTACTAACGTTCCGTGATCTACTGAGATCATTGAAATGTTTGCAGCACTGCACCCAGGTCCTCCTGACTACATCCCTGCTTGTGCCCTCCTCTACAATATGCAACCAGGCTGTGTTGATCTCCTGAAGAGGTCTCTTCCGCCCATAGGAAGAGAAGAGGACCTCCCTGCATTCTGTGACTCCCTTCATAAGCATATGGAGGGAGTCAGGGGAAAGCCTGGGTGCAGCCCTGTGCCTTTGTGCAGTCATTGTCAGTCTTTACAGCACCTCAATGCTGCAGAATACTGAAAGCACAAATGTCAAAATAAATTTGGACATGGTCCCTTTAAGGAAACCGGCTAATGACGCATCATCAAATGACATCACCAGACCCGCTTCCTCTAATTGGCCGGGAAATGCGCTGGGTGGACTTAACATGCCCTATCAAGGGAAATTCATTTCACAGAGCGGGATGGAGGCAGCAGTGGGGTCGGGACGTCGCCCACCATGGACCCACCGAGGTGAACAAAATCCCAAAGTATTTGTTTAATGTCTCTGCTGTTTCCTTATTACTTGTTATAATTTCTCCTGTCTCTGCCTCTACAGGCCCCACATTTACTTTCGCTAATCTCTTCCTTTTTACATATCTATAGAAGCTTTTACAATCTGATTTTATGTCTTTTGCTAGTTAACTCTCATATTCTCCTTTCTCTTTCTTTATCAATTTTTTGATCATCCTTTGCTTAATTCTAAAATCCTCCCAATGCGCAGGCTTACTACTCTTTTTGGCAATATTATAAGTCTCTTCGTTTAAGTTAATAGTATCTTTAACTTCTTTTGTTAGCTACGGTTGGACTACTAATCCTGTGGGTTTTTTAATTCCTTAGAGGAATGCATATTCATTGCAACTTATGAATTAATTCTTTAAATGTTTACCATTGCTTATCTACCGACATATCTTTTAAGTGATTGGTTGGTAAGCATTTCTCTCTTTTTTAAGCTTAAACTCTGTGGTTTATAGTTTCTAAGGTGCGATATTCATCATCTAGAATCGGGGCAGAGGGTATTTAAAAATAATATTAATAAATTTAATTAATTACATAGAATGGGAGATCAGGTGATGTGTTGCTGCTGCAATATGTGGGAGCTGGTGGACACCATTGATGCTCACGGTGATCACATTTGCAGTAAGTGTTGGCTGCTCAAGGAATTCCGGCTCCGCGTTGAAGAGCTGGAGTCCGAGCTTCAAACACTGAGACACATCAGGGAGGGGGAGAGTTACCTGGACTCTGTGTATCAGGAGGTAGTCACACCAATTAGATTAATTAATTCAGATGTAGTCCGTGGCCAGGGTCAGGATGGTGTGACTCGAAGTGAGGCAGGTACGGGGATCCAGGAGGTAGTGTTGGAGGAGCCGCAGCCCTTGCTCTTGTCCAAAAGGTTTGAGGCTCTTACTCCCTGTGAGGATGGGAACAGGGACTGCGGGGAGGATGAGCAACCTGGCCACAGCACCGTGGAGCGGGGGGCCATTCAAGTGGGGGGAGTTAAAAAAGAAATGTTGTAGTGGTAGGGGATAGTATCGTTAGGGGGATAGATAGAGTTCTTTGCAGCCAAGAGCGAGAGTCCCGAAGGCTGTGTTGCCTGCCTGGTGCCAGGGTTAAGGACATCTCCTCTGGGCTGGAGAGAAACTTGGAGTGGGAGGGGGAAGGATCCAGTTGTCGTGGTCCATGTTGGTACCAACGACATAGATAGGACAAGGAAGGAAGTTCTGCTGAGGGAGTTTGAGCAGCTAGGGGCCAAATTAAAAAGCAGAACCACAAGGGTAATAATCTCTGGATTACTACCTGAGCCACGTGCAAATTTGGCTAGGGTAAATAAAATTAGAGAGTTAAATGCGTGGCTCAAAGACTGGTGTGGGAGAAATGGGTTTTGCTTCCTGGGACACTGGCATCAGTACTGAGACAGGCGAGAGCTGTTCCGTTGGGACGGACTTCACTTGGCCAGTGCTGGGACTAGAATCCTGGCGAATTGAATAACTAGGGCTTTAAACTAATTAGTGGGGGGAGGTTTTAAGAGAGCGAAAAATAAAAATGACAGCGGGGAAGGCAATAGAGCAAGGTAGCAGTGGGGGAATTAAAAACCAGAGCGTGTCAGGAAGGGACAGAATGTATAATGATAAAGGTAAAGTAGTAAAAGGGGTAAAAGCAGGAATAAATTGTCAGAAAACATATTTGAAAGTTCTTTATCTGAATGCACGCAGCATTCGTAACAAAATTGATGAGTTGACGGTACAAATAACTACACATGGGTATGATCTGGTGGCCATTACGGAAACATGGCTGCAAGATAATCATGAATGGGAACTAAACATACAAGGGTATTTGACAATTAGGAAGGACAGACAGGAAGGAAAGGGAGGTGGGGTTGCTATGTTAATCAAGGATGGAATCACTGCAATAGTCAGAAATGATATTGGGTCAAAGGATCAGGATAGTGAAACAGTTTGGGTGGAGATAAGGAATAATAAGGGGAAAAAGTCACTAGTGGGCGTAGTCTATAGGCCTCCTAACAGTTGCAACTCTGTTGGTCGGAGTATAAATCAGGAAATAGTTGGGGCTTGTAATAAGGGAACAGCTATAATCATGGGGGATTTTAACTTTCATATTGACTGGACTAATCAAATTGGGCATGGCAGCATTGAGGAAGAGTTCATAGAGTGTATTAGGGATGGGTTCCTTGAGCAGTATGTAACTGAACCAACCAGGGGGCAGGCAATCTTAGATCTGGCCCTGTGTAATGAGACAGGATTAATAAAAAATGTCCTAGTAAAGGATCCCCTTGGAATGAGTGACCATAATATGGTTGAATTCCAAATTCAGTTTGAGGGTGAGAGAGTTGGATCTCAAACCAGCGTACTAAGCTTAAATAAAGGAGACTATGAAGGTATGAGAGTAGAATTGACTAAAGTGGACTGGGAAAACAGATTTAAGTGTAAGATGGTACAAGAGCAGTGGTCTACATTCAAGGAGATATTTCACATCTTTCAAGATAAATATATTCCACTGAGGAAAAAGGGGAGTAAAAGAAAAGACAGCCATCCGTGGCTTAGTAAAGTAATAAAGGATAGTATTTGACTGAAAACAAGGGCATATAAATTAGCCAAATCTAGTGGGAGGATAGAAGATTGGGAAGCATTTAAAAGCCAGCAAACAATGACTAAAAGATTAATTAAGAAAGGGAAGATAGATTATGAAAGTAAACTAGCAAAAAATATAAAAACAGATAGCAAGAGTTTCTACAGCTATATAAAAAGAAAAAGGGTGGCTAAAGTGAATGTTGGTCCCTTAGAGGATGGGACTGGGAAACTAGTGGTGGGGAACATGGAGATGGCAAAGACGCGGAACAAATATTTTGTATCAGTCTTTACAGTAGAGGACACTAAAAATATCCCAACACTGGACAAACAGGGGGCAATGGGGGGGGGGGGGGGAGGAGCTAAACACGATTAAAATCACTAAGGAGATGGTACTCAGTAAAATAATGGGACTTAAGGCGGATAAATCCCCCGGACATGATGGCCTACATCCTAGGGTCTTGAGAGAAGTGGCGGTAGGGATTGTGGATGCATTGGTGATCATTTTCCAGAACTCCCTGGGCTCAGGAAAGGTCCCGGCAGATTGGAAAACTGCTAATGTAACACCCTTATTTAAGAAGGGAAGTAGACAAAAAGCTGGAAACTATAGACCAGTTAGCCTAACATCTGTGGTTGGCAAAATGTTGGAGTCCATTATTAAGGATACAGTAACAGAGCATTTGGATAAACATAATTTAATAGGACAGAGTCAGCATGGTTTTACGAAGGGGAAGTCATGTTTGACAAATTTGCTCGAATTCTTTGAGGATGTAAAATACAGGGTGGATAAAGGGGAACCAGTGGATGTAGTGTATTTGGACTTCCAAAAGGCATTTGACAAGGTTCCACACAAAAGATTACTGATCAAGATAAAAAATCACGGGATTAGGGGTAATATACTGGCATGGGTGGAAGATTGGCTATCTAACAGAAAACAAAGAGTTGGGATAAATGGTTCATTCTCGGGCTGGCAATCAGTAACTAGTGGTGTTCCGCAGGGGTCAGTGCTGGGACCCCAACTCTTTACAATCTATATTAATGATTTGGAGGAAGGGACCGAGTGCAACATATCCAAGTTTGCCGACGATACAAAGATGGGAGGGAAAGCAGTGAGTGAGGAGGACATAAAAAATCTGCAAAAGGACATAGACAGGCTAAGTGAGTGGGCAGAGATTTGGCAGATGCAATATAATGTTGGAAAGTGTGAGGTTATGCACTTTGGCAGAAAAAATCAAAGAGCAAATTATTATCTAAATGGAGAGAAACTGCAAAGTGCTGCAGTACAAAGGGATCTGGGGGTCCTGGTGCATGAAACACAAAAAGTTAGTATGCAGGTGCCGCAGGTGATCAGGAAGGCCAATGGAATCTTGGCTTTTATTGCAAGGGGGATGGAGTATAAAAACAGGGAAGTCTTGCTGCAGTTATACAGGGTATTGGTGAGGCCACACCTGGAATACTGCGTGCTGTTTTGGTTTCCATATTTAAGAAAAGATATACTTGCTCTCGAGGCGGTTCAGAGAAGGTTCACTCGGTTGATTCCAGAGATGAGGGGGTTGATGTATGAGGAAAGGTTGAGTAGGTTGGGACTCTACTCATTGGAGTTCAGAAGAATGAGAGGCGATCTTACTGAAACATATAAGATTGTGAGGGGGCTTGATCGGGTGGATGCAGTGAGGATGTTTCCACTGATGGGTGAGATTAGAACTAGGGGGCATAATCTTAGAATAAGGGGCTGCCCTTTCAAAACTGAGATGAGGAGAAACTTCTTCACTCAGAGGGTAGTAAATCTATGGAATTTGCTACCTCAGAGAGCTGTGGAAGCTGCAACATTAAATAAATTTAAAATGGAGATAGACATTTTCCTAGCAGATAAGGAAAGTAGGGGTTACGGGGAGAGGGCAGGGAAGTGGACGTGAGTCTAGATTCAGATCAGCTATGATCCTATTGAATGGCGGAGCAGGCCCGAGGGGCCGTATGGCCTACTCCTGCTCCTATTTCTTATGTTCTTATGTTCTTAATCTAGTTTCTCAATCTACCTGAGCCAACTCACCCCTCATACCTACTTAGTTTGCTTTGTTTAGATTTAAGATCCTAGTTTCGGATCACTTTCAAACTCAATGTAAAATTCTTTCATATTGTGGTCACTCTTCCCTAAAGGCCTTTTTGCTACAAGGTTATTAAATAACCCTTTCTCATTACACAGTACTAGATCTAAAATATCCTGTGTCCTAGTTGGTTCCTCGACATAATGATCGAGAAAATTATCTTGAATACATTCCATGAACTCGTCCTCCACACTATTACTGCAAATTTGGTTTGCCCAGTCTATATGAAGATTAAATTCCCCCATGATTACTATATTACCCTTGTTACATGCAGCTCAAATTTCCTGATTTATACTCTGCCTGAATCTACAACTACTCTTAGGGGGCCTATAAACTACTCCCACCAGTGTTTCCTGCCTCTTGTTGTTTCTTAGTTCCACCCAAAATGATTCTACATCTTGATTTTCTGAGCTAAGATCCTTTCTCTCCATTGTCTTTCTCCCATCCTTTAATATCAGGGCTACCCTATCTTCTTTTCCATTTTGCCTATCTCTTCTAAAAGTCAAGTATCCAGGAACATTTAGTTACCAACCTTAGTCACCCTGCAACCACGTCTCTATAATGGCAATTAGATCAAACCTATGTATTTCTATCTGTGCTATTAATTCATCTATTTTGTTGTGAATGCTTTGTGCATTCAGGAATAGTGCATTTAACTTTAACTTTTTTCTATTTTTCCCTGATGTCACCTTAGTGTAATTATATAGGGCCCTGGTGAGACCACACCTGGAGTATTGTGTACAGTTTTGGCCTCCTTACCTAAGGAAGGATATACTTGCCATAGAGTGAGTGCAACGAATGTTCACCAGACTGGTTCCTGGGATGCAGGGATTGTCCTATGAGGACAGATTGAGTAGAATGGGGTCGATTTTTGTGGAGCCGTCAGGCGGGGTTTCAGGCGTGTGGGGGGGGGAAATCCTGAATTCGGGGGTCCCGACACCATCCTGCCCAAAACCCCGCTCCACGCAACTTTCAGGGGCGGCGGGTACCCGCCCCGCACTGGGACCCGCCGAAACCAGGTGGGAAGGGATTAGTGCTAATTAACTGCCTGTTAACAGGTAGTTAACAGGCAGTTTTTAGTCTAATCCCTATTTTGAGGGGTTTCCTGTGGGATTCCCGACGGCTCCAAACCACGCCAGGTTAGAGCAGGTGGGTTGAAGGAGTTGGAGGGGTCGCGATGTCGGTGCTCAGGTGAGTGATGGGTGCATGAGTGCAAAGGTAAGTGTGTTTGGTGTGTTTAAAGTGTGTAAAGAACTTTTACTTACCTGTACTTACCTTAACAGCCTTTCTTCCTGTAGTCGTCGGGAGCCCATCACTCAGCCGGCACTTAAAGCTGAACGGCTGCGATCTGTGAAAAGTGACAGCCTTCAGCTTTGAGTGCTGCTGAGAGTTCTAACTGAGTCTGTGCAGAAGGACTCATGTTAGAAATCAGACTGTCAGTGTTTCACAGCTTCAAACAGCTGTGAAACACTGATATTTCATCTGTCAAGAACTCTTGACAGATGAAATTTCAGTCTGTGACGTCACCTGTTTGCCGGGTGGCCCTTATTTGGCCTGCTGAGCCCGCTGGGCGGGCTTAACAAGGTCAATCAAGGGAAAATGGCGCGGATTGGCCAGACGTCGAAGTAGGCGGGTCTAAAACCCGAAAGTTGTAGTTCCGCCTCCTTCCCGACAGCTTCGGGAAAATCGACCCCAATGTGTCTATACTCTCTAGAGTTTAGAAGAATGAGAGGTGATCTCATTGAAACATACAAAATTCTTACAGGGCTTGACAGGGTAGATGCAGGGAGGATATTTCCCTTGGCGGGGGAGTCTAGAACCAGGGATCACAGTCTCAGAATAAGGGGTCGGCCATTTAGGACTGAGATGAGGAGAAATTTCTTCACTCAGAGGGTGGTGAATCTTTGGAATTCTCTACCCCAGAGAGCTGTGGAGGCTCAGTCGTTGAGTATATTCAAAAGAGAGATCGATAGATTTTTGAATATTAAGGGAATCAAGGGATATGGGGATAGTTCAGGAAAGTGGAGATGAGGTAGAAGATCAGCCATGATCTTATTGAATGGCGGAGCAGGCTCAAGGGGCTGAATGGCTGACTCCTGCTCCTATTTCTTATGTTCTCAGTCTCTAATGCCCTATTCATTTGTTAAGCTCTCTGTCCCTTCCTGACCCATTTTGCTTATTTTTACCCAAATCATTACTCTACTCTACAGCCTTGACATTTCTCTTACTGCTTTTGAAATTACCCTTTCATGAATCCTCCCATGCCCACCCCACTTCATTAGTTTAAAGCCCTATCTACCGCCCTAGTTATTCGGTTTGCCAGGACACTGGTCCCAACCCGGTTTAATTGAAGCCCGTCCCAACGGAGTAGTCCCCTCTTTCCCCAGTAATGCCAGTGCCATTTAACATTCCGATTAATCAATGAAACAAAACGGGAAATATCACAGATGCTGGGAATTAAAATCTCAACAGTGAATTATTTAAATAAGGACATTAATTGCTGCTCCTACGCTCCCATTATAAAGAGTATTAACCATGTTGTTATAGGGTGGAAGCCCTCGTCTCTCCATTCCGTTTACACAGTGTGACATTTAGCAGGATACAGCAGAGAAATTCTGAAAAGAGACAGCTGTCACTACTTATCTATCACGTAACAATTGGATTCTATTATTGTACTTTATACTAACCATGCTGCGGCTGTTTGGTGTTTTCAATTTCCGCAATCACATTGTGAGTAACCGCTGTTTGAAGACAAGAGGCTAGAAAACTAATTGTCAAGCAGATGTTCTCCTTCAGAGGTGCAGACAGTTAGACATTCTCTGTGTAAACACGTCACACATCCTTAGATTGTCAGTGATAAATCTTGCTATGCTTATATCTGCTTAAGGAAATAAGTAGCAGAAAGAACTGCCACCAGTTAAACATAAGAACATAAGAAAAACAGCACGAGTAGGCCATACGGCCCCTGAAGCCTGCTCTGCCGTTCAATAAGATCATGGCTGACTTTCTACATCAACTCCACTTTCCCGCCCTATCCCTGTAAACAAATAAACAATGATAAACGCCACTTATTTTTGAAATAAAGAACTGAGAAACAACTATATGTAAATATAACTGTTGCATACGACATTAACCCTTGAACTGCCTACAGCTCCAGGAAAGACTGGCCTTTGTTAACATTTCAGCTCTCACATTGTGACAATGAAAAGTGATCAAGTATTACGGCACCAACGCTGCTTATATGTCAAGAGTAACTTTATTACTACAATAGTTTTATATAACACCATTTATTTTATGTTTAAATAAAGACAGACTGCAAAAGCTTTTATCGGTATATCAGGAGGAAAAGACTGGTAAAATCCCAAGTCGGTCCCTTGCAGTCCGATTCGGGAGAATATATAATGGAGAATAAGGAAATGGCAGACCAATTAAACTCATACTTTGGTTCTGTATTCACAAAGGAGGACACAAATAACCTCCCAGGAATATCGGCAAACATAGGGACTAATGAGAGGGAGGAGCTGACAGAAATTAGTATCTCTAGGGATATGGTGTTGGGTAAGTTGAGGGGACTGAAGGCCGACAAATCCCCGGGGCCTGATAAACTACATCCTAGGGTACTTAAGGAGGTGGCCCTGGAGATAGCAGATGCTCTAAGGATCATCTTCCGGAACTCCATTGACTCGGGAACAGTACCCGTGGATTGGAGGGTAGCTAATGTTACCCCAATATTTAAAAAGGGGGGTAGAGAGAAAGCAGGGAATTATAGACCAGTAAGCCTTACGTCGGTTGTGGGCAAAATGCTAGAGTCCATTATTAAGGATAAAATAGCGGAGCACTTGACAAATGGGGAAAGGATCGGACAGAGTCAACATGGATTTACAAAGGGTAAATCGTGTTTGACTAATCTGCTGGAATTTTTTGAGGAAGTAACTGGTAAAATAGATGGGGGAGAGCCAGTGGATGTGGTGTACCTTGACTTCCAGAAAGCCTTCGATAAGGTTCCACACAAAAGATTATCATGCAAAATTAAGGCTCATGGGATTGGGGGCAAAGTATTAACGTGGATAGAGAACTGGCTGGCGGATAGAAAACAGAGAGTTGGAATAAACGGCTCGTTTTCGGAGTGGCAGGCAGTGACCAGCGGGGTGCCGCAAGGATCTGTCCTGGGACCCCAGCTGTTCACAATATATATAAATGATCTGGATCAGGGAATTGGATGCAATATTTCCAAATTCGCTGACGACACTAAACTAGGAGGAGGGGTGGGCTCTGATGAGGATGTCAGGAGGCTACAGTGCGATTTGGACAGGTTGGGGGAATGGGCGGATACGTGGCAGATGCACTATAATGTGGATAAATGCGAGGTTATCCACTTTGGGGGTAAAAACAGGAGGGTAGATTATTATCTAAATGGCAATAGATTGGGAGATGGGGAAGTGCAGAGGGACCTGGGTGTTCTTGTGCACCAGTCACTGAAGGAGAGCATGCAGGTGCAACAGGCGATCAAGAAGGCAAATGGTATGTTGGCCTTCATATCAAGGGGGTTCGAGTATAGGAATAGGGATACCTTACTACAGCTGTACAAGGTGCTGGTGAGACCGCATCTGGAGTATTGTGTACAGTTTTGGTCGCCCCATCTGCGGAAGGATGTTCTTGCCATGGAAAGAGTGCAACGGCGATTCACCAGGCTGATACCTGGAATGGCGGGAATGACCTACGAAGAGAGATTAAATAGTTTGGGCTTGTACTCACTGGAGTTTAGAAGATTGAGAGGGGATCTCATCGAAACATATAAAATTATGGCAGGCCTGGACAGGCTGAATTCAGAGAGAATGTTTCCAATGGCCGGGGAGCACAGAACCAGGGGCCACAGTCTAAAAATAGCGGGCAAATCATTTAAAACAGAGATGAGGAAGAATTTCTTCACTCAAAGAGTGGTGAGCCTGTGGAATTCCCTGCCACAGAGGGCTGTGAAGGCTAATTCAATAAATATTTTCAAGAGAGAATTGGATATATTTCTGAAGGCTAAGGGGATTAAGGGTTACGGAGAAAAGGCGGGGACGGGGTACTGAACTGGTAAGATCAGCTATGATCTCAGACGAAGATCAGCCATGATCTCATTGAATGGTGGAGCAGGCTCGAAGGGCCGAATGGCCTACTCCTGTTCCTATCTCTATGTTTCTATGTAAACTTACTCATTTGCCTGTACGTCCATCTTCCCATTACTTATTCTGGATCTGGTATCCACAATAATAAAACTTGGGCTGGAATTTTGCAGAGGGTCAGCAGGCGAGGTCGGTGGCGAGTCGGGTGGGGAAGTGTTTTTTTTCCCACAGCGGATCGAGACCCCACTGTTAACCTGCCGCCACGCGCCTTTTCCAATGTCGGGCCTGTTAGCGCAGAGCAGACTCAACACGCAGCGGTGGCGGAACCAATTCACGTAATTAGTGGCTTGTTTAGAGCCACTTAAGAAAGATTTTCAGTTTACCTTTTGCATTTGACAGCTCGCCCACAGGGTCCACGCTGGTCATGGACCACGTCTGTCAAGCTGAGGCAGGGGTTCAGTGGCCATTGAATCAACTGTTGAGTTGACAGCTTCAAATGTACAGTAAAAGCTCCCACCTTACAGAGATATCTTCTCTCAGCCACAAACTCTTCCTCACTGCATTTCCACAACAGATTCACCATGCTGCAAATCTTTACACAAGTCTCCATCCTGCCTGTCCTTATTACCTCTCTCATCATTGACAGATCGCTTCTGTCATCTCTACTTCACCTGCCATCCATTCCATTAGCATGAGTGCCCTTTATACTCTCACACCTTGGTCCTCAGAATCCCACCACGATCAGCCCCAACACCTACAGCAACAGACACACCAGCAGCACCAACAAAACCACCAACCTTCTCCGCAATCACCTAATGCAGCACAGGACAGAGCGCATCAGCACCCAATCACGTTGTTGCTCGGGAGGTCAGGGATGGCCTCACCATGGCCAGATTTACTTCACTTGGTGCTGTACACCCTGGCTGTCACATGATGCGCTAGGTTGGCACCACCCCACACCAACACCATAAAACATCCCTGCAATGCCCAAGCCATTCCTTTCACATTCATGACCATTGTGGGGGGTACCATTATGTCTCACGATTCACTGCAACTCACTAAGCCACTTCCAAAGGTGCACACAAATCTGTCCAAGAATGCAAAGTGTTGAAAATAAAGATTTCAATGTTTGACACCACATTAACAGAAGCTTTTCATGAACATTGCATAAAACACCCAAGTGGCTACCCTTGTGTGTTGTTAGTTGGTTTGATTGCATTAGGTTGAGGGTGAATGTGAGGGGTGGCTAGTGAGATGGGGAATGTGATAATATAGATAGAGAGGGATGGGTGGAGGTTCAAGGTAAGTTGATGTGAGCAAGGATGTGCAGGAGTAGGGTAGGGAAGGCAGCGTGATGGAAATGTGATGAGAGGCACAGCAGGATGAGGTTGAGTGTGGCTTTGTACTCACATTTTGTGATCTACTGAGATCATTGAAATGTTTGCAGCACTGCACCCAAGTCCTCCTGACCACATCCCTGCTTGTGCCCTCCTGTGCAATGTGCTAGCAGGCTGTGTTGATTTCCTGGGGTGGCCTCTTCTGCCCATGGGAAGGGAAGAGGACCTCCCTGCATTCTGTGATTCCCTCCATAAGCATATGGAGGGAGTCATAGAATCGTAGGGCACAGAAGGAGGCCATTCAGCCCATCGAGTCTGTGCCGGCTCTCTGTAGAGCAATCCATTCAGTCCCATTCCCCCGCTCTATCCCTGTAGCCCTGAAAGTTTATTTCCTTCAAGAGCCTATCCAGTCTCCCCTTCAAAACATTGAGTGTCTCCACTTCCACCACTTCCATCGGTAGTGAAGTCCAGGTCCTCACCACTCGCTGCGTAAAAAAGTTTTTCCTCACATCCCTCCTGTATCTCTTGCCCAAAACCTTAAATCGGTGTCCCCTAGTCATTGTATCATCAACTAGTGGGATCAGCCTTTCCCTGTCTAGCCTATCCAAACCCGTCATAATCTTGTACACCTCTATCAAATCACCCCTTAACCTCCTTTGCTCTAATGAAAACAAATCCAGCTTCTCCAACCTGTCCTTGTAGCTAAGATCCTCCATCCCCATAACCATTCTGGTAAATCTCCTCTGCACCCTCTCAAGGGTCTTCACATCCTTCCTAAAGTGTGGTGACCAGAACTGGACGTAATACTCCAGTTGTGGCCTAACCAGCACTTTATAAAAGTTATTTTGTACTCAATACCTCTATTTATGAAGACCAAGATCCCATATGCTTTGCTAACCACTCTCTATGTCCTGCCACCTTCAGGGACTTAGGCACATTAACTCCCAGGTCCCTCTGTCCCTGCACATTCTTTAAAACTGTGCCATTAAGTGTATATTGCCTATCCCTGTTCCTTCTGCCCAAATCATGGGAGAGCCTGGGTGCAGCCCTGTGCCTTCATTGTCAGTGTTTGCAGCACCTCAATGCTGTAGAACACTGACAGCACAAATGTCAAAATAAATTTGGACATGGCCACTTTAAGGAAACTGGCTGATGACGCATCATCAAATGACGCCACCAGACCCGCTTCCTCTAATTGGCCGGGAAACACACTGGGTGGGCTTAACAAGCCCCATCAAGGGAAATTCATTTCACAGAGCGGGCTGGGGTCAGCAGCGGGGTTGGGACCCGCCACCAACCTACTGAGGTGAGCAAAATCCCGGCCTTTGCCTTCGTTTCTCAGCCCTTTGTTGCAGGCCGTTTCCTTTTCCTTTGTCATATCTTTCAATATGTTAAGATCATTCCTGCAGGGATTTGAATTCTACATGGTACGTGCAATCTTATATGTATTTTCTGGACAAGTTTCTGCTCAGGAACTATGATGCTGTAGGGATCTCTCTGCACAGATGCTGCCTGACCTGCTGAGTATTTTCAGCATTTTCTGTTTTTATATTAGTGAGTTGGCATATTGTCCCTTCCCCTTTGGGAACTGAGTTCAAATCCAGCCCAGGGAGATAGTCTTCACCTCCCTGTTGGTTATACATGAAATGAGTATGGGCAGTCTCAATCCATTTTATAGTGGGCATCAGGCCATAGTGCTGAACTGGCAACATCACTAAGAGAGACCATAAAAGGAGGCTGGCATAAGCATGACTGGTGTGGGAAGTGGAAAAATACCCACTGTTACACAAAAGATTGCTATTCGGAGGCTCATCTTGATAACCACAGGGTTCTGCCCCTCTTCAAAAAAAAAACACTGACTCCTTATCAACTGCCAAGTGATTAAGTCCCTGCTGTTAAGGCCTTTGATTTGCATGATTACATGTAATGTTCCATTGCATAGCTTAACTGCTGGTGATAAATTAAGATAAAAAGGAAGAGTAAATCACATATTGCCATTTGGGCAATAATTTCAAGCTGCCCAAAAACCTTTAATAGCCGCGCATAGAATAATCTGCCCATGGAGTTTCCTCTTTAGTAAAACATATCAGCATGACCGCTAATGCACCCATTTTGTGTCCACTGGCAATGGCTCTACAAACTAGTGTTAATTTCTCCTTTTTTTAAAAGGAGCATACAATGGGTGATTATATCTCGGATTCAGGTTTGGCATTTAATAATAATGGAGAACCTAACATAATTTAAGAATTCAATTCTTTCAGCAGCATCAGGAGTGATGCACCTTTAAGGTATTCATTCATATCGACTCAACAGCTGTGGCTATCAGGTTTTCCAGGCTTCGTCGCATGCTTTCACTCCAGGCAATTTTTAAACATGACGTTGGCCAATGAACTGTTTCAGAAAGATAAAAATGTACCGGGTTGTTTTTCACCTTCACATCAGCCGTGTTTATTAATAATGAAGAATTTTTAATTTTCGGTGCCTAAAGCATTTTAGTTAGGAACAAGCAGATCAGAACTACTTCCTGATTTCCTTTCTCTTCAGTTATAAGTGTTAATGTTCTGAGGATCTGCTCCCGGTGTGGGTCAAAAATAGCACTTTAACACTATAGGGCTAATTTAATAACCCTTGCTCCCATCAAGCACAACCTTGCAAAATGATCTCTAAACTCTGCTCATCCTTGCTGGTGTCCGGCACTATCAGCCTTGGCCCTTCACTTGGGCTTGTTAATAATAAAAATGTCTTGTAAGTAGTTATTCCCACCTCAACAGAGTTTGACCCTGTATCTCCATTACATGATTGTGAGGGAAATTGTTATTGTAATTTCATCGTTTTGGTAATCTTCATCTCAGCTACATGTGGATTTTTTTGCCTGGTTAAAATTAGTAATAATTGGGTGGTCATTCTGCAAATACCCCCAACCATGAATTTTCCTTTCCCTAGTTGAACACAAGGAAATAGTAAGATGATGTATTTATTGTTAAAATATACTAGCTTAATTTCTGTTGTCTAATTAACTATTTTGCTGTTTCTATTATCCTTAAAGACCAAATGTGGGAGTACGCATGAGGTTCGAGGAACTTCAGTCATGTGGAGAGACTGGAGAAGCTGGTATTGTTCTCTTTAGAGCAGTGAAGGTTAAACAAAGATTTAATAGAGGTTTTGATAGAGTAGATAGGGAGAAATGGTAGGAGGGTTGGTAACCGGAGGATGTAGATTTAAGACAATTGGCGAAAGAAAGAGGAGAGATGAGGAGAATATTTTTACCCAGCGAGTTGTTCTGATCTGCCTTCTGTGGTAGAGAATTCCACAGGTTCACCACTCTCTGGGTGAAGAAATTCCTCCTCATCTCAGTCCTAAATGGCTTACCCCTTAGCCTTAGACGGTGACCCCTGGCTCTGGACTCCCCCGCCATCGGGAACATCCTTCCTGCATCTAGTCTGTCTAGTCCTGTTAGAATGTTATAAGTTTCAATGAACGGGTGGTGGAAGCAGATTCTACAGGAACGTTCAAAAGGGAGTTGGATATATACTTGAAAAAGAGAAATTTGCAGTGTTATAGGGAAAGAGCATGGGAGTTGGACTATTTGGATAGCTCTTTCAAAGAGCCGACAAAGGTACGATGGGCTGAACAGCCTCCTTCTCTGCTGTATAGACACATAGAAGATAGGATCAGGAATAGGCCATTCGGCCCCTCGAGCCTGTTCTGCCATTTAATGAGATTATGGCTGGTCATCCAAATTCAGTACCCTGTCCCTGCTTTCTCCCCATATCCCTTGATCCCTTTAGCATTAAGAAATATATCTAACTCCTTCTTGAATATATTTAATGAATTGGCCTCAACTGCCTTCTGTGGTAGAGAATTCCACAGGTTCACCACTCTCTGGGTGAAGAAATTCCTCCTCATCTCTGTCCTAAATGGCTTCTCCTGAGACGGTGACCCCTGGCTCTGGACTCCCCCACCATCGGGAACATCCTTCCTGCATCTAGTCTGTCTAGTCCTGTTAGAATTTTATAAGTTTCAATGAGATCCCCTCTCATTCTTCTGAACTCTAGCGAATGCAAGCCCAATCGACCCAATCTCTCTTCATACGTCATTCCTGCCGTCCCAGGTATCAGTCTGGTGAATCTTCGCTGCATTCCCTCCATGGCAAGAACATTCTTCCTCAGATAAGGCAGCAAAAACTGCACACAATACTCAAGGAGTGGTCTCACCAAGGCCCTGTACAACAGCAGCAAGACATCCTTGCTCCTGTACTCGAATCCTCTCGCTATGAAGGCCAACATAACATTTGCCTTCTTAACCATCTGCTGCACCTGCATGCTTATCTTCAGCGACTGGTGCACAAGGACAACCAGGCCTCGTTGCACTTCCCCTTTTCCCAATCTATTGCCATTCAGATAATAATCTGCCTTCCTGTTTTTGCCACCAAAGTGGATAACCTTGCATTTATCCACATTATACTGCATCTGCCATGCATCTGCCCAACCACCCAACCTGTCCAAATCATCCTGGAGTTTCTCTGCATCCTCCTCACAGCACACCCTCCCACCCAGCTTTGTGTCATCTGCAAACTTGGAGATATTACATCTAGTTCCCTCGTCTAGATCATTAATAAATATTGTGAATAACTGGGGTCCTAGCACCGATCCCTGCGGTACCCCACTAGTCACTGCCTGCCACTTGGAAAAAGACCCGTTTATTCCAACTCTTTGCTTCCTGTCTGCCAACCAGTTCTCTATCCAAGTCAGTACCTTACCCCCAATCCCATGTGCTTTAACTTTGCACACTAATCTCTTACGTGGGACCTTATCAAAAGCCTTCTGAAAGTCCAAATACACCACATCCACTGGTTCTCCCTTATCTATTCTACCAGTTACATCCGCAAAAAATTCCAGTAGGGTTTTGCTTCCTGGGACACTGGCACCAGTACTGGGGCAGGAGGGAGCTGTTCTGTTGGGACGGGCTTCACTTGGCCAGTGCTGGGACTAGAGTCCTGGCGGATCATATGACTAGGGCTGTAGAGAGGGCTTTAAACTAACTAGTGGGGGGGAGGTTCCTAGAGAGCAAATAATAAAAATGACAACAGAGAAGGTCATAGACTTAGGTAGCAGTGGGGAAATTAAAAACCAGAGCATGTCAGGAAGGGGCAGAAGGTATGGAGTAAAAGGTAAAGTAATAAAAAGGGCAAAAGCAGGAACTAAGTGTCACAAAACATATTTGAAAGTTCTCTATCTGAATGCACGTAGCATTCGTAACAAAATAGACGAGTTAATGGCACAAATAACTACATATGGGTATGATCTTGTGGCCATTACAGAAACATGGCTGCAGGGTGACAATGTCTGGGAATTAAACATACCAGGTTATTTAACGATCAGGAAGGACAGGCAGGAAGGAAGGGGAAGTGGGGTGGCTATGTTAATAAAGGAAGGAATCACTGTAATACAGAGAAATGATATTGGATCAAAAGATCAGGATAATGAAACAGTTTGGGTGGAGGTAAGGAATAATAAGGGGAAAAAAACACTAGTGGGCGTAGTCTATAGGCCTCCGATCAGTTGCAACTCTGTTGGACGGAGTATCAATCAGGAAATAGTTGAGGCTTATAATAAGGGAACATCTATAATTATGAGGGATTTTAACTATCATATTAATTGGACAAATCAAATTGGGCAGGGCTGCCTTGAGGATGAGTTCATTGAGTGTATTAGGGATGGGTTTCTTGAGCAGTATGTAAGTGAACCGACCAGGGGGCAAGCAACCTTAGATCTGGTCCTGTGTAACGAGACAGGATTAATTAAAAATGTCCTAGTAAAGGATCCCCTTGGAATGAGTGACCATAACATTGTTGAATTCCATATTCAATTAGAGGGTGAGAAGGTTGGATCTCAAACAAGCGTGCTAAGCTTGAATAAAGGACACTATGAAGGTATGAGAGTGGAATTGAGTAGAGTGGATTGGGAAAATAGATTAAAGGGTAAGACGATACATGATCAGTGGTGTACATTTAAGGAGTTATTTTACAACTTCCAAAAAAAATATATTCCACTGAGAAGAAAAGGGTGTAAAAGAAAAGACAGCCATCCGTGGCTAAGTAAAGAAATTAAGGATAGTACTCGACTAAAAACAAGGGCATATAAGGTAGCCAAATCTAGTGGGAGGATAGAGGATTGGGAAAACTTTAAAAGACAGCAAAAAATAACAAAAAGATTGATTAAGAAAGGGAAGATAGATTATGAAAGTAAATTAGCAAAAAATATAAAAACAGATAGTAAGAGTTTTTATAGTTATATAAATGGAAAAAGGGTGGCTAAAGTAAATGTTGGTTCCTTAGAGGATGAGACCGGGAAATTAATGGTGGGAAATATGGAGATGCAAAAACACTGAATGAATATTTTGTATCAGTCTTTACAGTAGAGGACACTAAGAATATCCCAACACTGGACAAACAGGGGGCTATGGGGGGGGGGGAGCTAAACACGATCAAAATCACTAAGGAAGTGGTACTCGGTAAAATAATGGGACTCAAGGCGGATAAATCACCTGGACCTGATGGCTTACATCCTAGGGTCTTGAGGGAAGTGGCGGTAGGGATTGTGGATGCATTGGTAATAATTTTCCAAAACTCCCTGGACTCAGCAAAGGTCCCGGCAGACTGGAAAACTGCTAATGTAACACCCTTATTTAAAAAGGGCAGTAGACAGAAGGCTGGAAACTATAGACCGGTTAGCCTAACATCTGTGGTAGGTAAAATTTTGGAGTCCATTATTAAGGAGACAGTAACAGAACATTTGGATAATCATAATTTAATAGGACAAAGTCAGCATGGTTTTATGAAGGGGAAGTCATGTTTGACAAATTTGCTGGAGTTCTTTGAGGAAGTAACATATAGGGTGGATAAAGGGGAACCAGTGGACGTAGTGTATTTAGACTTCCAAAAGGCATTTGACAAGGTGCCACATAAAAGATTATTGCTTAAGATAAAAAATCACAGGATTGGGGGTAATATTCTGGCATGGATAGAGGATTGGCTATCTAACAGAAGGCAGAGAGTTGGGATAAATGGTTCATTCTCGGACTGGCAATCAGTAACTAGTGGTGTTCCGCAGGGGTCAGTGCTGAGTCCCCAACTCTTTACAATCTATATTAACAATTTGGAGCAGGGGACCGAGTGTAATATATCAAAGTTTGCAGATGATACTAAGATGTGAGGGAAAGTAATGAGTGAGGAGGACATATAAAACCTGCAAGGGGACATAGACAGGCTAAGTAAGTGGGCAGAGATTTGGCAGATGGAATACAATACTGGAAAGTGTGAGGTTATGCACTTTGGCAGGAAAAATCGTAGAGCAAGTTATTATCTTAATGGCAAGAAACTGGAAAGTACTGAAGTACAAAGGGATCTGGGGGTCCTGGTGCATGAAACTCAAAAGGTTAGTATGCAGGTGCAGCAAGTGATTAAGAAGGCCAATGGCATGTTGGCTTTCATTGCTAGGGGGATAGAATATTAAAATAGGGAGGTATTGCTTCAGTTGTACAAGGTATTGGTGAGACCGCACCTGGAATACTGCATACAGTTTTGGTGTCCATACTTAAGAAAAGACATACTTGCTCTCGAGTCAGTACAAAGAAGGTTCACTCAGTTAATCCCGGGGATGAGGGGATGGACATATGAGGAGAGGTTGAGTAGATTGGGACTCTACTCATTGGAGTTCAGAAGAATGAGAGGCGATCTTATTGAAACATATAAGATTGTGAAGGGGTTGGATCGGGTGGATGCGGGGAGGATGTTCCCGATGATGGGTGAAACTAGAACTAGGGGGCATAGTCTTAGAATAAGGGGCTGCTCTTTCAAAACTGAGATGAGGAGGAACTACTTCACTCAGAGGGTGGTAGGTCCATGGAATATGCTGCCCCAAAAAGCTGTAGAAGCTACATTATTACATAAATTTAAAACAGAAATAGACAGTTTCCTCGAAGTAAAGGGAATTAAGGGTTACGGGGAGTGGGCAGGAATTTGGACATGAGTCTAGGTTCGGATCGGACATGGCCCTGTGGGTAGCAGAGCGGGCCCAGGGGCCGTGTAGCCTGATCCTGCTCCTATTTCGTGTGTCCAATTCTGTTAGATTCAGGAGATGGTTCTGTGATAGTAGATTGGCGGTTAGGATCAGATCAGCCATGATCTTATTAAATGGCGAAGCAGGCTCGAGGGGCCGATTGGCCTACTCCTGCTCCTATTTCTTATGTTCTTATGTTCTTGTTAGTCAAGCACGATTTACCTTTTGTAAATCCATGTTGACTTTGTCCGACCCTGTCACTGTTTTCCAAGTGCTCTGCTATTACATCTTTTATAATGGACTCTAGCATTTTCCCCACTACCGATATCAGGCTTACCGGTCTATAATTCCCCATTTTCTCTCTACCACTTTTTTTGAATAGTGGGGTTACATTAGCTACCCTCCAATCCATGGGAACTGTTCCAGAGTCCATCGAATTTTGGAAGATGACCAGCAATGCATCTACTATTTCTAGGGCCACTTCCTTAAGTACCCTAGGATGTAGATTATCAGGCCCTGGGGATTTATCGGCCTTCAATCGCATCAATTTCCCGAACACCATTTCCCTACAAATGCTGATTTCATTCAGTTCCTCCCTCTCATTAGACCCTATGTTTCCCGACATCTCTGGGAGGTTATTTGTGAAGACAGAACCAAAGTATGTATTTAATTGGTCAGCCATTTCTTTGTTCCCCATTATAAATTTGCCTGATTCTGACTGCAAGGGACCTACGCGTGACTTCACCAATTTTTTTCTCTTCGCATATCTATAGAAGCTTTTACAGTCAGTTTTTATATTCCCAGCAAGCTTACTCTCATACTCTATTTTCCCCCTCTTAATTAATCCCTTTGTCCTCCTTTGCTGAATCTTAAACTGCTCCCAATCCTCAGGTTTGCTGCTTTTTCTGGCCAATTTATATGTCCTCTCCTTGGATCTTATGCTATCCCTAATTTCCCTTGTTAGCCGCGGTTGAGTCACCTTTTTTGTTTTATTTTTATGCCAAACAGGGATGAACAAGTTCTGTAGTTCATCCATGCGATCTTTAAATGTTTGCCATTGTCTATCCATCGTCAACCCTTTAAGTAACGTTCCCCAATCCATCCTAAACAACTCGTGCCTCATACCATCGTAGTTTCCTTTATTTGAATTCAGGACTCTAGTCTCTGAGTCAACTACTTCACTCTCCATCTTAATGAAGAATTCTATCATATTATGATCGCTTCTCTCCAAGGGCCCTCGCAGAACAAGATTGCTAATTAATCCTTTCTCATTACATAATACCCAATCTAATATGGCCTGATCTCTAGTTGGTTCCTCGACATATTGGTCCAGGAAACCATCCCGTACACTCTCTAGGAATTCCTCCGCCACAGTATTGTTACTAATATGGTTAGCCCAATCTATATGTAGATTAAAGTCACCCATGATAACTGCTGTGCCCTTATTGCACACATTTCTAATTTCCCGTTTAATGCCACTCCCAACCTCCGCATTACTGTTTGGGGGTCTGTATACAACTCCCACTAATGTTTTCTGCCCCTTGGTATTTCTCAGCTCTACCCATACAGATTCCACATCATCAGAGCTAATATCCTTCCTTACTATTGTGTTAATCTCCTCTTTAACCAGCAATGCTACCTCACCTCCTTTTCCTTTTTGCCTGTGTTTCCTGAATATTGAATACCCATGGATGTTGAATTCCCAGCCATGGTCACCCTGGAGCCATGTCTCTGTAATCCCAATTATATCATATCCATTTACATCTATTTGCGCAGCTAATTCATCCTCCTTATTACGAATGCTTCTCGCATTAAGACACAAAGGCTTCAGGCTTGTTCTTTTTAACACTCTTTGGGGGAGAAATTCAGTTGGTTGCGCCACACATTAGCGCCTTAAGAGGGCGCTAAATGGGTCGCAAGCCAACTCGCGGCCGAGCACGGCACTGCCCACGCCTCCCGCTAAATTCCGCAGAACGTTAGTGGTGGCACTAACCGTTAGCGCTGCAGCACTGCTGATGACATCATCGGTGTGTGCAGCGCCCCACTGACGCCCCGGCCGCGATATTTGGCAGCGCCCCCTGATATACCACCGGACGCTATGTCCGACGGGTTCAGGGGGGCCTACCTGCAGCCGGGGAGGCGCAAATTAAAGGCGAGGTGCGGGGCAGCCATTTTTGTTGTTGGCCGCCTGCCAGCACCTGCCTGTGCTCCCGTCCCCGGCCTCCTGAACCTCCCCCCTGCGGAGTGCCGGCTCCGTTCCAAGAGCCCAGCACTTCTCTTTGGTGTCGGGCTCTTTTGCCGGCACTCCCCATCCTCAGGGGCCCAGCTGGGCCCCAGAGCACGCTGCACAAGGACCCTCCCCTTTAAGAAGGGGAGGAAGGCCTGCAATACCGCAGCGTGATGTGCCACAGCATGTGGTGCTGCGGCACGTTGCACCACGATATTCACTCGCAGCGCCCCAAGAGGGATGCGGGGCGCCTCCAGTAGCGCCGCACTTTCCTTTGGGGCGCAACAACACAATTTCCAATGGGCGGGCGCGAATGTTTCCGGGGCGCTACTTTTAGCGCCCTGGTGAGGCTGGCGCCCCAAATGGGGCTATACGCAATTTCTTCCCCTTAGACATTTTAGAATTATTATTTACTGTGGTCATGTTTGATTTACACCCTTGATTTCACTGACTGCCACTTTTGCTTTTCTCCTTCCTGTCTTTTGCTTCTATCCTTGCTTCCCTTTCCTCCATCTCCCTGCACAGGTTCCCAACCCCCTGCCATTTTAGTTTAAACCCTTCCCAACAGCACTAGCAAACACTCCCCCTGGTCCTGCCCAGGTGCATTCTATCATTCTATGATTTTAATTATCATCTAATGGTTGTCCTCCTTGGTGGGTGGTAAGTGCATTTCTTTTGAGGTTGAGTTGGCTGCAAATGGCGTACCTGAAAATGGAGGATTGCAATCAAGTCAACCTCCGTGCAGACACAGTAATACCTAACCCAAGCAGATCTACAGTATTCCAGGGCACTGCTGATGATTGATCAGCCAGCCTAGCTAATTATTAAGAATTGGTGGGGTAGACTTGTCACTGGGGCTGGGATTCTTCCCACTGGGCCCGAGGTAACTTTGCAAGCTAAAGTTCTAATGGGTGTCCGGTCCTAGCTGGATAATTAAGTGGGAAGCTTACCAGCTCTCAGGGCAAGCCCAGTGGTTTTACCTGGTTAAAATCCATCAATACCTGTGGGGTCACTGATGTCCCCAAGCTATGGCTTCTGACAACCTGCTCCTAAGCACTCTAGACTTAAGTAAGTGTGGTGTGTCCCCATGGGGAGAATCGCACTCCTTCTTGAGCAAGTCTACATACATCTGTATTCCTTAATATCTGAGTACGGACGCTCTTAAGTGTAGTGATGGGTTTCTCAATTACCCAGCTGCGCAAAAAAAGGTCAATTATAGCTGAACAGATCAACCAAATAATAACATTTTGAAAGGAAAGATATAATTGATTTGTATCTGAGGCTCAGCAGGAATATGATGGATTTGTTACCTTTCCAAAAAGATTGTTACATTAAAATTGTTACAGTAAGATGAGTGTCCTACGAGGATAAGATCTGGGTTTAATTTTTCAATTATCGATTTCTGAAATAGTCTCACCACTGTTGCATTAAGATGTAGCTAATGGTCTTGCTAAAATTACGTGAGATATTTTTAATCACAGTTGAATAAAGTGAGCATGCGTTTATTTTGTCACTTACTTTAACAGTTGACAATTGAAAAATAAAAGTTTCAGAATCATAACAGATCATAAAGTTACTGATAAATAATAAAATATCTGAACTGTTGAGCGTCTCTCGAAAAATTGAGCACCAATTCAGCTAAATATTTCCCTTTACATCATAATTTAGCTTGGCTCTATGACATACATTATAAATCAATCACCTGGAACTGGATCAATCAATGCAAATCTATCTTGTGACTGGTGTGAAATGAATCAGGAGTGTTCAATGTGCCCTTCCGCTTCATGTATCATTATACTCCATAAGAGAAATCAAGAATGGCAGCTATAATGAAGTTAAAGTGCCATTAAATGATCAATTTATGGTAGTCGAATGGAATTTTACCCTTCTGCTTGATAATTTGAGACAGCAACAGTTTATACGGACAGCTAGCAGGTACTCATGAGCAGATTTATGCTCATGGCAGTTAACTGAAAAAAGGTAAGATAGTTTCACTAAAACATTCCTCGTGAGGTAGTTCATTTAGGAAAACAGTTACTGCTTTGCAAGACAATTTTCTTTCCCCCCGGCACCCCCCCTCCCCCGCAAGTCATTTATCATTGCTACTTTCTTTGTTATAAATCTGTTTCTTGAAAAACTATTTTGTTCAGCAGCAGTTTAAAAGAATGCGCACATATTCTCAATGGGCATCATCTATACTGCACAGAAGCTGTAGTGTGCCTTTGCTGCTGGCCAACATAGGCTGGTGTTAAAGCAATAAAATACTAAACATATGCTAGTCTCATCCCCAAACCCGACTGTGCGTTTGAATTTTGACAAGCTATAGAAGAAATATTGTTGTATCTTAGCTACTACTGTGATTTGTAGAGTAAAATATGAAAATAAAAGTCTGTTGTGGGGATGAAACAATAATCAGGAGGGATTTAGTGTTCTGCATATCTGTAGAGATATTTTTATTTCTTAAAAGCACATATGCTTTTCCTTAAATATCTCAGGATCTACTTCAGTTAAAGAAATAGGAAAAAGACATCACAAAGTACAAAAACATCAAAAGCGGCCAGCTCTTAAAAAGGGAACGTAACTCTCTGGGTAAGTACCATTGCTAATCAGAGCCTGGTTGTAGGTAGTTTTTCTGGATGTTAATGGCTTTGTTTCCAGGGCTCCCCTATAGATCCCTAAAGCCATTCCTCTGTTCCTGAAGCAGCAGATGTGTTAGAGCGATGAAAGAAAAGAAAGAAAGACTTGCATTTATATAATGCCTTTCAGGACATCCCAAAGAGCTTTACAGCCAATGAAGTACTTTTGAAGTGTAACCACTGTTGTAATGTAGGAGATGCAGCAGCCAATTTGCACACAGCAAGCTCCCACAAACGGCAATGTGATAATGACCAGATAATCTGTTTTAGTGATGTTGATTGAGGGATAAATATTGGGCAGGACACCAGGGATAACTCCCCTGCTCTTCGTCGAAATAGTGCCATGGGATCACCTAAAAGAGCAGACAGGGCCTCGGCTTAACGTCTCATCTGAAAGACGGCACCTCCAACAATGCAGCGCTCCCTCAGTACTGTACTGGAGTATCAGCCTAGTTTTTTTATGCTCAACTCTCTGGAGTGGGACTTGAACCCACAACTATTTTGACTCAGAACATGAGAGTGCTACCAACTTTTTTTTATATTATACTTTATTGAACATTAATAACATTTACAACATCGTGATCATTACATTGTATAATACAAATCAATTCCACCGCTCTGCACAGCCATTCCGCCACCACATTTTAACATCAAAACCTGAAGTTTAATTTGTCACCTGTAACATATATTAATCGATTGTACTTTAAAAATTGGTTGTAAAATACTGTCCTTAAATTCCTTTCTGAATAAAACATCCACAGAGCCTTATAATGATCTTTTAGCTTATATTTAAAAATACTCTTTTAGATTGATTCTCCTCCCCTTAAAAACCAGAGCATTCCTTCTTTGCACAATCACGAATCTAGCCAAACTGAACATTAAATTAATTGCCACTCCGCTAGACTCGGGCAGACTCTCCTGCAATCCCCATCTCAAAATTGAGTCCCACGGGATTCCCATTCTCGCTCTTCGGTCCCCACCCAGCAAAAAAGCTTTGCACAACTGTCGAACATAGTACTTAAAGTCATTTAACTGCGGACATAACACCAGTAAATGGGACAGAGTCTCATCCCGTGTCCCACACATTGGGCAAGTTGCCGCCTCCACTCGTCCATTCTTGCACAAGAACGTCATGGTAAAAATCCGGTTATGAGCCAATTTGAAATCCAGTTCAATCCATTCTGGGCATTTAAAATTCGCCCACACTCCCTTCCAAATCCTGTTGAAGTCCAGCTGTGGGTATATACTCTGCCAAAACTCCTGACCAGCAGGTGTCTTGAATCTCCATTCTCTGAATACCTCATAGAAATCTCGAGTATTACAGTTGTCAAATTGGACCAACTCTCCCCCTTTCTCCAGTACAAAGCTTGGAAAAGCAGGACGCATTTTACTTCCTTTGGAGATTTCCGCATTTAATTCTCCCATCCAATTCTGTAGCATTGCCCTCACAATCTTCTCATACATGATTCCTATTACTTTTCCTTCTACCTCCTGATCCTCCTCCCACACCATGTCCCTCACTATCGCTTCTGGCAACCAACCTGGAATTACCTCGTATAATACATCTTTCACAGATATAATCCCAGCTTTTATAAAAGCTTGATTAAATAAAACCTCTCCTTCGATGTTGACCCACCTGTTCAAAAATAAGGGCTGTTCTAAAAATTCCTCAGCCCCCTTGGGCATAAACTGCACACTCTTTAAAATTTGGGCCCAAGTCTCTACAACCCCCTTATAAAACCTAGGGAGAAGTTTAATCGATTTCAAAAACATATTGGCCCAGAAATTTGGCTCTCCCCGGGTGAGTACGCACGGGGTACTCACCCGTAGGCCGAATGGAATTGCCGGTTTCCTGCATGCACTGCGCATGCACGGGAAACCGGCACTACTGATCCTCTGAATGAAGAGGTTCAGAGGTTGAACGCGCGCGCAGGAGAGGCTGCGCGTGCGCTTTGAACTTAGTTTTTTTTTACAGGTTTTCCCGGGAGAGTAAGCCTGCAGGATTTACACATTTATAAAGCAGGCGTAAGGCCTGCTTTTTGCAAGGTAAGTGGTCAATTAATTAAAATTAAAACATTTTTTCCACAGGTTTATTATTTTTAAATACTTTAAAGCAAGGTAAGTTTATTTTTAGCCCCGTTATAATATAAAATTATTTTTTTCAAAAATGTAAGTTATTGTTTAAAATAGTTATTTAATGTAATTTATAGTTTATTTAAAAAGTGTGATGTTTTTAAAAAATTTATTTGAAGGATTGCTGCTATTTTGGGCCCATAGTATTTATAAGTTTTGACAGGTCTACCTGTCAATCTTATGAATGGGCTTTTCCCTCCTCCAATTGGCTGCCCATGGCTCACGTGATCCCAGGAGACGCATCGCACTAACTACGCCCCTGGGACACGCAAGCACAGCGCGCCGGCAGCTGGGCCAGGCCCCGGAGCGGAATTCCACGGGGCCCTACAGCTCAACTGCCGGCGCGCAAGGTAAATGCAGGTCGGGGGCTTCCTCCCGCAGGAAGCCCCCGACCCGAATTTCTGGGCCATTATTGTATTCCATATACAATATCCCCTGCCCTCCTATCCCACTTCATTTAAAAAAATGCTCAAAACAACTCTTCCAAAAACTTGTATTTGACTTCTGAAGAAATCTCTTCACCCATTTGATTCTAAAGGATTTCTTCTTCAAATCAATATCTGGAAAATTGAGTCCTCCCTGATTTCTCCGTCCAATGATGGTATTGTATGCCACCAAGGGTGGTTTCCCTTCCCATAAAAACCTCGCACAAGCCTCTCGGATGGACTTTTCCGCCCACTCAGGAATATCCTCCACCGTCAATAAGTACCATAGCTTAGATAGCAGGAGAGCAGACACCACTGTCGCTCTTCCTTGCACTTTCAACCACCTTCTTTCCCATCTTCCCAAAATCTTTTTAATTTTCATAACCTTCGGTTCCCAATTTAATCGATCAACTTCATCCCTGTCTTTCTTGCACCCCATATGCATTCTCAGAACTTCCAAAACCTCCACCACCTTAAAGGGACATTCCCCCAACCATTCCCCCCTACCCCATCCCTGCAACCAGGCATTGGGACTTACTATAATTCACTCTGGCTCCTGAAGCTCTACAATATTCCTCCACTACATCCATAGCTTTCCTCACTGACTCCTCATTTCTCAATGTTAAGGTTGTGTCATCTGCATATTGGTGTATCACCGACACCAGCCCAGAACTGGGGACCACAATCCCAACTACACCTTGTTTCTTTCGCATCATGTAACCTAATGGTTCTGCTACCAATGTGTACAACAATGGGGACAGGGGACAACCCTGTCTCACTGATCTCTGTATCGGAAAATACTTGGCTAAAATACCATTAAATTTAACGCAGCTAAATATGTTTGAATAAAAAATCCTTATCCACTGAATGAAATTTTCCTTGAAACCAAATGCTTCCAAAAGCTTCAATAAAAACTCATGAGAGACCCTATCAAAGGCTTTCTCTTGATCTATCTTTAATACATAAGCCTCCCTCCCACTCTCTTCCATGAGCTCTATCGCATCTCAGATTGAGACCACAGAGTCTGCAATGTCCCGGCCTATGACTCCATAGGACTGAGAGGGCCAAATTATCTGTGGTAACACCTCCTTCAAACGATTTGCCATAACCCTCGCCAAGATCTTATAATCCACATTTAATAATGTGATGGGCCTCCAATTCTTCAGATCCCGTCTATCCCCTTTATTTTTATAAGCTAAGCTTATGATACCTCTCCTCATAGATGGGGCCAGGCTTCCCTCAATTTTAATTTCCTTAAAAACTTCTAAGAGCAATGGACTTATAATCTCGAAAAATTCTTTATAAAATTCTGCACTTAGTCCATCGGACCCTGGGCTTTCCCCCCCCTTCATTCCACTTATTGCTACTTATATTTCCGCTAATCCTACTTCTTTGTCACACATGCTTCTCTCATCCTCCTTTAGACCCTCCTCAATAAAAGCAGTAACCTTCTCCATCGCCAATTCGGAAATGTCTTCTTTTGTGTATAACTCTTGATAAAAGCTGCTAGCCACCTCTAAAATGTTCCCATTTTCATGAATGATCTTCTCCCCAACCTTCAACTCTTCAATTAACGATAATCTCTGTCGCAGCTTCTCTTGCTCTAGAAAATATCTAGTGCATCTTTCGCCCTCCAATGCATCTCTAGCCTTTGCACGGAGAATGGCCCCCTTGCATTTTTCAGCTTGTAATAATTCCCACTCTTCCTTTAGTACCCGGAACTTAGTCTCAGCTCCCTTATCCCCTCCGTCAACTGCTTTACAGACACCTGTAAACCTTTTGTTTATATTCTCTTCTTGATGCCGGTTAGCTGCAGCCCTCTTTTTCCCATAATGTACCGAAAAAACTTTTACCTCATATTTGAAATTGTCCCACCAAACTCTTCTTTCTTTCAAGAACAAAGGTTCCTTCCGAGCATTCTTTATTATATTTATAATGGCCCAGTAATTCCTCTCCCAACACGTGAGTACGGACGGGGTACTCACGCGTGTGCCCGGAGGAATTGCCGGTTTTCAGCATGCACAGTGCATGCGCTGAAAACCGGCATTTCCTGTCCTCTGACCCAAGGGGTTAAGAGGCAGAATGCATGCGACTGCACAGGCAACGCGTGTGCAGTGAAATTCCTTTTTTTTTTAAGAGTTGCCTGAGTGTAAAGGCCTCCGGTTTTTACGTGTGGAAAAACCAGACGTAAGTACTTAGTTTTACAGGTAAGTGGGCTTTTAGTACAATTTAGAATTTTTTCAGTAAGGTAAGTTTGGTTTTAGACCCTGGCCTAGAAATTGGGTTTTGGCGCAGCGACGGCTTTAGCGCCGGAAGTTAGTGCCGGAGCTAAGTCGCGCTGGTCGGGCCAAAAATTCACTACTTCTGCGCCCAAACGGCTGCCGGCACTGCTGAAAGCTGTTAGCGCCTGAAAACTGGCGCTATGCGCTGAATTTCGGCGCTATTCCGGCGCTGCGGCGCCCGCTGCGGTGCGGCAGGTTCGGGAAGTGCAGGCCTCCTCCTTCCCTTAAGGAGGACCTGCCTGCACCCGGCCGCGGCCCGCGAAAATCTTTTTAAAAATGAGCCCGGCACCTCGGACAAGTGCCGGGCTTGCTTCTGTTCCGGGGGGGGGGGGGGGGGAAGTCCGGGGAGGGAGCTGCGGCCAGGCGGGCGGCGGGAAAGCGGCCGGCCGCCGCGGGGCCTTTAATGCGCCGGCGCAAACTTGTGCAAGGCACCTCTGCCAGAACGTTGCTTGCGGCTGCCACGGGCGAGGCGGCCGCAAGTCAATTTCCCAGTTCGGGCGGGTTACCATGGCAACCGGGACGCTGCGCACACCGATGACGTCATCGGTGCCGGCGCAGCGCTACCGGTCTACCGCGGCGGAAGGGCCCCAGGCAATTTAGGCGCCGGCGCCAATTGCAGCGCTAGGCCCTCTAGCGCCGCCAAATCGGCGCTAAGGGCACTGAATTTCTAGGCCATAATCTTTTAAAAATTATTTTTTCAAAAATTTGATTAATTGTTTAAAACATTTTTAAAAACTTATTTATAGTTAATATAATCAGTGGGATGTTTTTTAAAAATTTTATTTAAAGTTTATGTAGTGTTTTGCCAGCCCCTCCCCTGATTGGCTGCACAGTGCTCACCTGATCCCAGCCGGCACATCGCACTAACTACGCCGTTGGATCAGGTAAGCACATCGCGCCGACATCTGAACCGGGCCAGTGACAGGAAATGCAAGCAGGCCCGAGCTTCAGATGTCGGCGCGCAGGGTGAGTGCACATCGGGGGCTTGCACGCGCGGCAAGCTCCCGATCCTAATTTCAGGGCCATTAATCCCTTCTTTATAAGTAATTTCTTTCAGGTATTGATTGTTTAAAATCCACACCCCTGAACCGATCTTAACTCTGCTGTTCCTAATTCTAAGAACCAAAGCCGAGTGATCGCTAAAAAATACTTTTTTAAAATAAATCTCCATCACCTCCGAACTTAACCCTTCCCGCATTAACACAAAATCTATTCGGCTGTTTTAAAACATCATCCACCCAACCTGCTCTGGAGAACTCCCTTTTTATAGGGTTCCGGTCCCTCCATAAGTCTCTAAAATTTAAATTTGCCATAATTTTTACAATCATCCCTCTGGCGTTATCATCCTTAAAGGTCATCTGGGCTGAAATGTCCATCCGAGATAAAAATACTTTAAAATCCCCCACTATACAAGGATTTTCCACCTCTGCCGCTTCAGTGAATAACCCCTGAAAAAACTCGCGACGCTTTCAATGGTCCTTCGGTGCATAGATATTAAAGAGATCGCAATGAAATCCCTCCATTTTTACCCTTAGCCGTAAAAATCTCCCCTCAGCGTCCTTGTCCACCAAGGCAACGTTCTCTTCTATGGACGGACTCACCAAAACAGCCACCCCTCTACAGTTATTGCTTGCACAACTTGCAAACACCTCTCCCTTCCAAACCTTCTGAACTCTTTCTAGAATATCCTCATCCCAAAAGGTTTCATGCAGACACAACAAGTCCGAACCTTTAAAACCCTGCAACAACTGCTGCAATTTCTTCTCACCCCTCAGTCCATTCACATTAATCAAGACCAATGTAATCATGGCTCCAAAGAAGGGAAGTATGCCTGATAATCTCCCCATCATTTAATCTCTGGCTCTTCCCTCCTCTCATGCTCCTTCTCAACTTTTCGGGCTGCTGTTGCTTTTTCCTGCAGCCTCTGGCTCTTTTTCACCTCCTGTTTGACCCCTCCCTGCTGTTTCTGTCAAGGCAAGGCTGGTTCTGGACCCAAGTGCAGACAGACGAGGCGAGAAGCAGGTATGCAGTCTTAAATAAAAGTACTTTACTAGAATCACACAGGTAAACAGTTACAAACATAGGAGCTCAAGACAAGCTACCACAAGGCAAATGGCTTGTCAAGACTGAGCACAGAGTGAAGAAACCACAGAACTTAAATACAAGCAAAAACAGGTGAAACCAATAAACATGATAAAAGGCAGTTAAGTAATAAACACAGGAGAAACTAGTAACAATTAGCAAAGGGAAAAAAAACAAGTGAAGGTGCCATCTAGGGGTTACTGAGGGAACTAACCGGCACCCTCACAAGACCCCCTCCCCTAGGAATGGCTCCTGATGTTCCTCCTGGACGATCAGGGTGGTGACGGCGAAAATCCCTGATGAGTTCAGGATCCAAAATGTCCCGGGCCGGAACCCAGGAATGCTCTTCAGGACCATAACCCTCCCAGTCGACCAGGTATTGAATGCTCCTCCTAACCCGGCGACTATCAAGGAGGCGACGGACAGTGTAGGCTTGCTGACCGTCAATCATGTGGGGCGGTGGGGGAGGTCTGGAAGCAGGAACCAAGGGACTGGTAAGTACCGGCTTGAGGTGAGAGACGTGGAACGTGGGATGTATCTTCATCGACCGAGGAAGGAGGAGCCGGTAGGCCACAGGGTTTACTCTTTCCAAAATCCTAAAAGGTCCGATGAACCGGGGAGCCAACTTGTGGGACTCCACATGGAGCGGAAGATTCCGGGTAGACAGCCAGACCTTCTGTCCGGTCCGGAACCGAGGAGCTGGGCGGCGGTGTCGGTCAGCCTGCACTTTCTGCCGAGAAGAAGCGAGCTGCAAGGCGGATCGGGCCCTCCTCCAGGTACGGCGGCAGCATTGGACGAACCCCTGGGCAGCCGAGACTCCTACCTCCCTCTCCTGTTCAGGGAAGAGTGGCGGTTGGAAGCCATATTGACATTCGAAAGGTGAGAGGCCAGTGGAGGAGCTCTGAAGGGTATTGTGCGCGTACTCCGCCCAGACCAGATACTTGCTCTAGGTGGAAGGATTGGAGGACACAAAGCTTCTTAGCACCCTCTCCAGATCTTGGTTGGTTCTCTCAGTCTGGCCGTTAGACTGTGGGTGGAACCCAGAGGAGAGACTGACGGAAGCGCCCAGGAGGGAACAAAAGGCCTTCCAGAACCTGGATGAGAACTGGGGACCACGGTCAGAGATGACATCCAGGGGCAAGCCATGGAGGCGGAAGACATGCTGGACAGCCAGCTGGGCAGTCTCTCTGGCAGAGGGAAGCTTGACAAGAGGAACGAAGTGAGCAGCCTTGGAAAAGCGAGCGACCACAACTAGGATGGTAGTGAATCCCTCAGATGGAGGTAGCCCGGTGATGAAATCCAGGGCGATATGAGACCAGGGACGGCTGGGGATGGGCAAGGGATGCAGGAGACCAAGCGGAGGTTGTTGGGATGTCTTGTTCTGGGCACAGATGGGACAAGCGGAGACAAAGGCCCGGGTGTCGGCTTCAATAGGGGGCCACCAGAACCTCCTCTTAAGGAACTCGAGAGTCCGACGGATCCCAGGATGACCAGTCAATCGAGAAGAGCGCCCCCATTGAAGGACCTGGGCGCGCACCTGACTGGGAACATAAAGGCTATGAGGAGGACCTCCTCCAGGGTCAGCCTCCTGACGTTGGGCCCCTCGCACCACAGTCTCAATCTCCCATGCGACGGGAGCAACGATGCAGGAACTGGGGATGATAGGTTCCGGGGTCCGGTCCTTTTCCGAGGGGTCAAACTGGCGAGAAAGGGCATCCGGTTTGAGGTTCTTAGACCCTGGGCGGTAAGACAGGAGAAAGTTGAACCGGTTAAAGAAGAGAGCCCAGTTGGCCTGCCGAGGGTTGAGGCGCTTGGTGTCCTGGATATATGTCAGATTTTTATGGTCGGTCCAGACGACAAAAGGATACTCTGCTCCCTCCAACCAGTGTCTCCACTCCTCCAAGGCCAACTTAACTGCCAAGAGCCAAGGGTACCACAGGGATCTGTCCTGGGCCCCCAGCTGTTCACAATTTACATTAATGACCTGGATCAGGGAGTCGGATGCAGCATTTCCAAATTTGCAGACGACATTAAACTAGGAGGGGGGGTGGGCTCAGAGGAAGAGACCAGGAAGCTCCAGAGCGATTTGGACAGACTGGGCGATTGGGCGGATAAATGGCAGATGCACTATAATGTGGACAAGTGCGAAGTTATCCACCTTGGGTGCAGGAACGGGAGGGCAAATTATTATTTAAATGGCAATAGATTGGGAGAGGGGGAAGTACAGAGAGACCTGGGTGTTCTTGTACACCAGTCACTGAAGGCGAGCATGCAGGTGCAACAGGCGGTCAAGAAGGCAAACGGTATGCTGGCCTTCATAGCAAAAGGGTTAGAATACAGGAACAGGGATACCTTGCTGCAGCTGTACAGGGCACTGGTGAGACCACACCTCGAGTACTGTGTACAGTTTTGGTCGCCTCATCTGAGGAAGGATGTTCTTGCCATGGAGGGGGTGCAGCGGCGATTCACCAGGCTGATACCAGGAATGGCGGGAATGACCTATGAGGAGAGACTATGTAGTTTAGGGATGTACACACTGGAGTTTAGAAGATTGAGAGGGGACCTCATAGAAGTGTATAAAATTCTGACAGGTCTAGACAGACTGGATGCAGAAGGAATGTTTCCCTTGGCGGGTGAGAACAGAACTAGAGGACATAATTTAAGGATAAGGGCTAAACCATTTAGGACAGAGATGAGGGGGAATTTCTTCACTCAGAGAGTGGTGAACCTGTGGAACTCATTGCCACAGAGGGCAGTGTACGCCAGCTCATTAAATATATTTAAGAGGGAATTAGATATATTTCTACGGGCAAAAGGGGTTAAGGGTTACGGAGAGAAGGCGGGGACGGGATACTGAATTAAAGGATCAGCCATGATCTCATCGAATGGCGGAGCAGGCACGAAGGGCCGAATGGCCTACTCCTGCTCCTATCTTCTATGTATCTATGTATCTATGAGCTCCCTGTTGCCGACATCGTAGTTACTCTCTGCTGGCTTCAGGCGATGGGAAAAGAAGGCACAGGGATGTAGCTTTTGGTCCTTAGGGGAGCGCTGGGACAGGACAGACCCGACTCCAATATCTGAGGCATCCACCTCTACGATAAAGGGCAGGGTGGGGTTAGGGTGTACCAGAATGGGAGCAGATGTGAAGCATTGTTTGAGCTCCTGGAAGGCCCGTTCCGCTTCAGAAGACCAACTGAACCGTAAAGATGAGCCCTTGGTCAATGCGGAGAGGGAGGCGGCAAGGGAGCTGAAGTTGCGGATGAAGCGTCTGTAAAAGTTGGCGAATCCCAGGAACCGCTGAACCTGCTTAACCGACGTGGGATGCGGCCAGTTCAAGACGGCTTGAACCTTGCTAGGATCCATCTGGACGCTTCCACAGGAGATGACGTAGCCCAGGAAGGTGACTTTAGAGACGTGGAATTCACATTTCTTGGATTTGACAAAGAGATGGTTCTCCAAGAGCCTCTGCAGCACCCGTCTGACGTGTTGGACATGCTGCTGGGGGGGAATTTGAGAAGATGAGAATGTCATCCAAATAAACAAACACGAACTGGTTCAGCAGGTCCCGGAGCACGTCATTGACCAGAGATTGGAAGACAGCAGGAGCGTTAGTGAGACCAAAGGGCATGACGAGGTATTCCCAGTGACCGCTAGGGGTGATAAAGGCAGTCTTCCATTCATCCCCCTCCCTAATGCGGACCAGGTTGTACGCATTGCGGAGGTCAAGTTTGGAGAAGATGGTAGCTCGCTGCAGCTGCTCAAACGCTGAAGACATCAAAGGGAGAGGATAGCGGTTCTTAATGGTAATCTTGTTAAGCCCCCGATAGTCTATGCAAGGCCTGAGACCACCATCCTTCTTCTTTACAAAAAAGAAGCCAGCACCCGCTGGGGAGGTGGAAGGGCGAATGAAACCTGTAGCGAGGGCTTCCTTGATGTATTCTTCCATGGAAACGTTCTCAGGGCCAGAGAGAGAGAGTAGAGCCGACCCCGAGGGGGGCTAGTGCCAGGCAGGAGATCAATGGCACAGTCATAGGACCGGTGTGGGGGGAGTGTAGTGGACCGCCTCTTACTAAACACAGCATGGAGGTCCAAATATTCAGGGGGCACATGAGCAAGGTCCAGCTGATCAGCTGGCTCGGGAGAGGAACGACGGGGCAGACTAGGGAAGACCTTAAGACAGTTGGCTAGACATGAAGGACCCCACTCCAGCACAGTCCCAGTAGTCCAGTCAATGTGAGGGTTGTGAAGAGAGAGCCATGGATGTCCAAGAACGAGAGGGAGCTCAGGTGAATCGATAAGGTGAAACTGCAGCAACTCTTGATGTCTCTCCCCTACTTGGACATGTAATACTCCGGTGATATGATGAATACGCCCAGAACCAAGGGGCCTGCCATCGAGGGTGGTGACTTGTAAAGGCTTGTCAATGCAGGAGAAAGGAATTTCAGGCTGCGCACAAGGGTGGCATCGATAAAACAGCCAGCGGCCCCGGAGTCAATAAACGCCTGGGGTTGTACTGTTGTCCCTCCCAAGAGAGACGAGCGGGAAGCAGGGTTTGGAAGACAGAAGGGGTAGGAGAAGGGATTTGATCTGTCAGTATTTTCCCAATCCTCCTGGCTTTTTCCTGAAGCTCAGGGCATGTGGCTCTGAGATGGCCAGACAGGCCACAGTAAAGACAACGCCCCTCTCTCAATCTCCTCTGTCTCTCAAACTGGGAGAGCCGAGTTCTGCCGAGTTGCATAGGTTCCTCTTCGGTGCTAACAGGTGGACTCGGGGGTACTTGGAAACTCTTGGTCAGATTCAAAACACCGGAAGATCTCACCTCTGTGGAAGTAGTGAATCTCCTCTCTCTACCATGCTCCCGGAGACGGTTATCCACTCTGATGGCAAGGGAGATGAGCGTGTCAAGGTCCTCTGGAACCTCTCTGGACGCCAGTTCATCTTTGATAGATTCGGAAAGGCCATGAAGAAATGTGGAGAGCAGGGCCTCGGTGTTCCAGCGGCTTTCCGCAGCGAGTGTGCGGCACACAATGGCGAAGTCGGCTACGCTGCAGTTGCCCTGGCGGAGATTCAAAAGTCTCTTAGCTGCCTCCCGTCCACTCACAGGATGGTCAAAGACTTTGCTCATCTCTTCGGCAAAAAGGAGAATGTCCGAGCAGACGAAAGATTGCTGCTCCCAGATAGTGGTAGCCCAGGTGAGAGCTTTTCCCGAGAGTAGTGATATGACGAACGCTACCTTAGAGCGGGGTGATAGGAACATGGAGGGTTGGAGTTCAAAAACTAGGAAGCACTGGGTCAAGAAGCCGCGACACTTGCCCGGATGACCGTCATAGAGCTCTGGCGCGGGTAGGCGAGGCTCTCGGTGAGTTTGGAGGTCGGCGACCGGTGGGGTAGTACCCAAAGGAACTGACTGAGGAGGAACATCCTGAGCAGAAGCCACAGTGGCTGGGTGTTGAATGGTCTGAGTCCACGTATTTACCTTGTCTGAAATGCTTTGGAGAAGTTGCTCAAGGCGGCCAAGGAAAGCACCTTGATGGGAGAGAATAGAAAGAAATTCCTCCATCACTGCTGGGTCCATACTGGCTCAGTCTTGCTGTCAGGGCGAGGCTGGTTCTGGACCCAAGTGCAGACAGACGAGGCGAGAAGCAGGTATGCAGTCTTAAATAAAAGTACTTTACTAGAATCACACAGGTAAACAGTTACAAACAAAGGAGCTCAAGACAAGCTACCACAAGGCAAACGGCTTGTCAAGGCTGAGCACAGAGGGAAGAAACCACAGAACTTAAATACAAGCAAAAACAGGTGAAACCAATAAACATGATAAAAGGCAGTTAAGTAATAAACACAGGAGAAACTAGTAACAATTAGCAAAGGGAAAAAAACAAGTGAAGGTGCCATCTAGGGGTTACTGAGGGAACTAACCGGCACCCTCACAGTTTCAGCCTCTTCCTTGCATTAAGTTTGGGCCCAGGAGCTGCCCTTTCTCCCTCCTTCTGCTGCTCACTAACCTTTCCCTTTCCACGTGCTGCCACCTCACCCCCGACTTCCATGTCTCTGTCCCCCTCTAATTCCTCACATTCAAGCTCTTCTGCAACACCCTGTGCCTGCTCCCCATCAGATACATAATCCTGCTCCCCGTCAGATACTTCATCTCCCATAGAGAGTCTTCCTGCTATTGCAGTTTCTCCCACTGTGCCGTTCCCTTCGACCACATCTCCACCTCTGACCCTTACACCCTGTTCCCTCACTCCATGGGACAATGGCGCACCTAAATTGTTCCCTTCTGACGTCTCTATCTCGCCGATCCCATCCTGCTGTCCCTTTAAGGCTCCTGCCCCTTGCACCCTCTCCCCGTCCTGCCCCCTCCCGCTCACCAAGATATCCGACTCCCCGCCTCTCCCCAGAGCACCCACATCCACCGCACACCCCGCTCCCACCACCTCTCCCCCCGCAGACACCAGACTCCCCAGGGGGAGCCGAACCGCACTAAGGCTCGAGTCTGCACTCGACCCTCGCTGCCCGCTGCTGTCTTTGTTCCCCTCCACAGCACTCAGCGTGTTTTCCGCCATCTCCATCCCATTCTCCGCTCTGCGATCCTCTGCCTCTTCCTGTGCTCCTTTCTCCTTCATTTTACCGGCTGTGTCATCCGACTGCACCGCTCCTCTGGCCATTCCACTCTCATCTCCTGTTCCTTCTCCCATCTCCTCATCACTCATATCGCTCCCTTCTGCCACACACTCACAGCGGGTGGGGCCTTTGCGACACACCCCACAGCTCTCTGCCTTGCAGCTCCAAGAAATGGGTTTTGCTTCCTGGGACACTGGCACCAGTACTGGGGCAGGAGGGAGCTGTTCCATTGGGATGGGCTTCACTTGGCCAGTGCTGGGACTAGAGTCCTGGCGGATCATATAACTGGGGCTATAGAGAGGGCTTTAAACTAACTAGTGGGGGGGAGGATCCTAGAGAGCAAATAATAAAAATGACAACAGAGAAGGTCATAGACTTAGGTAGCAGTGGGGAAATTAAAAACCAGAGCGTGTCAGAAAGGGGCAGAAGGTATGGAGTAAAAGGTAAAGTAATAAAAAGGGCAAAAGCAGGAACTAAGTGTCACAAAACATATTTGAAAGTTCTCTATCTGAATGCACGTAGCATTCGTAACAAAATAGACGAGTTAATGGCACAAATAACTATATATGGGTATGATCTTGTGGCCATTACAGAAACATGGCTGCAGGGTGACAATGCCTGGGAATGAAACATACCAGGTTATTTAATGATCAGGAAGGACACGGTGGCATAGTGGTTAGCACTGTTGCCTCACAGCGCCAGGGACCCGGGTTCAAATCCGGCCTCGGGCGACTGTCTGTGTGGAGTTTGCACATTCTCCCCGTGTTTGCGTGGGTTTCCTCCGGGTGCTCCGGTTTCCTCCCACAGTCCAAAGATGTGCGGGTTAGGTTGATTGGCTATGATAAATTGACCCTTAGTGTTAGGGGGATTAAATATGTGGGGTTACGGGGATAGGGTGGGATATGTGTTGGTGTAGGGGTTACGGGGATCGGGTGGGATATGTGTCAGTGCAGGCTCGATGGGCCGAAATGGCCTCTATCTGCACTGTGGGGTATCTGTGATCTATCTGTGATCTGTGACAGGCAGGAAGGAAGGGGAGGTGGGGTGGCTATGTTAATAAAGGAAGGAATCACTGTAATACAGAGAAATGATATTGGGTCAAAAGATCAGGATAATGAAACAGTTTGGGTGGAGGTAAGGAATAATAAGGGGAAAAAAACACTAGTGGGTGTAGTCTATAGGCCTCCGAACAGTTGCAACTCTGTTGGACGGAGTATCAATCAGGAAATAGTTGAGGCTTGTAATAAGGGAGCATCTATAATTATGGGGGATTTTAACTATCATATTAATTGGACAAATCAAATTGGGCAGGGCTGCCTTGAGGATGAGTTCATTGAGTGTATTAGGGATGGGTTTCTTGAGCAGTATGTAAGTGAACCGACCAGGGGGCAAGCAACCTTAGATCTGGTTCTGTGTAACGAGACAGGTTTAATTAAAAATGTCCTAGTAAAGGATCCCCTTGGAATGAGTGACCATAACATGGTTGAATTCCATATTCAATTAGAGGGTGAGAAGGTTGGATCTCAAACAAGCGTGCTAAGCCTGAATAAAGGAGACTATGAAGGTATGAGAGTGGAATTGAGTAGAGTGGATTGGGAAAATAGATTAAAGGGTAAGACGATACATGATCAGTGGTGTACATTTAAGGAGTTATTTTACAACTTCCAAAAAATATATATTCCACTGAGAAGAAAAGGGTGTAAAAGAAAAGACAGCCATCCGTGGCTAAGTAAAGAAATTAAGGATAGTATTCGACTAAAAACAAGGGCATATAAGGTAGCCAAATCTAGTGGGAGGATAGAGGATTGGGAAAACTTTAAAAGACAGCAAAAAATAACAAAAAGATTGATTAAGAAAGGGAAGATAGATTATGAAAGTAAATTAACAAAAAATATAAAAACAGATAGTAAGAATTTTTATAGTTATATAAAAAGAAAAAGGGTGGCTAAAGTAAATGTTGGTCCCTTAGAGGATGAGGCCGGGAAATTAATGGTGGGAAATATGGAGATGGCAAAAACACTGAATGAATATTTTGTATCAGTCTTTACAGTAGAAGACACTAAGAATATCCCAACACTGGACAAACAGGGGGCTATAGCGGGGGGGGGGGGGGAGGAGCTAAACACGATCAAAATCACTAAGGAAGTGGTACTCGGTAAAATAATGGGACTCAAGGCGGATAAATCACCTGGACCTGATGGCTTACATCCTAGGGTCTTGAGGGAAGTGGCGGTAGGGATTGTGGATGCATTGGTAATAATTTTCCAAAACTCCCTGGACTCAGCAAAGGTCCTGGCAGACTGGAAAACTGCTAATGTAACACCCCTATTTAAAAAGGGCAGTAGACAGAAGGCTGGAAACTATAGACCGGTTAGCCTAACATCTGTGGTAGGTAAAATTTTGGAGTCCATTATTAAGGAGACAGTAACAGGACATTTGGATAATCATAATTTAATAGGACAAAGTCAGCATGGTTTTATGAAGGGGAAGTCATGTTTGACAAATTTGCTGGAGTTCTTTGAGGAAGTAACATATAGGGTGGATAAAGGGGAACCAGTGGGTGTAGTGTATTTAGACTTCCAAAAGGCATTTGACAAGGTGCCACACAAAAGATTATTGCTTAAGATAAAAAATCACGGGATTGGGGGTAATATTCTGGCATGGATAGAGGATTGGCTATCTAACAGAAGGCAGAGAGTTGGGATAAATGGTTCATTCTCGGACTGGCAATCAGTAACTAGTGGTGTTCCACAGGGGTCAGTGCTGGGTCCCCAACTCTTTACAATCTATATTAACGATTTGGAGGAGGGGACCGAGTGTAACATATCAAAGTTTGCAGATGATACTAAGATGGGAGGGAAAGTAGTGAGTGAGGAGGACATAAAAAACCTGCAACGGGACATAGACAGGCTAAGTAAGTGGGCAGAGATTTGGCAGATGGAATACAATACTGGAAAGTGTGAGGTTATGCACTTTGGCAGGAAAAATCGTAGAGCAAGTTATTATCTTAATGGCAAGAAACTGGAAAGTACTGAAGTACAAAGGGATCTGGGGGTCCTGGTGCACGAAACTCAAAAGGTTAGTATGCAGGTTCAGCAAGTGATTAAGAAGGCCAATGGAATGTTGGCTTTCATTGCTAGGGGGATAGAATATAAAAATAGGGAGGTATTGCTTCAGTTGTACAAGGTATTGGTGAGACCGCACCTGGAATACTGCATACAGTTTTGGTGTCCATACTTAAGAAAAGACATACTTGCTCTCGAGTCAGTACAAAGAAGGTTCACTCGGTTAATCCCGGGGATGAGGGGATGGACATATGAGGAGAGGTTGAGTAGATTGGGACTCTACTCATTGGAGTTCAGAAGAATGAGAGGCGATCTTATTGAAACATATAAGATTGTGAAGGGGTTGGATCGGGTGGATGCAGGGAGGATGTTCCCAATGATGGGTGAAACTAGAACTAGGGGGCATAGTCTTAGAATAAGGGGCTGCTCTTTCAAAACTGAGATGAGGAGGAACTACTTCACTCAGAGGGTGGTAGGTCCATGGAATATGCTGCCCCAAAAAGCTGTAGAAGCTACATCATTACATAAATTTAAAACAGAAATAGACAGTTTCCTAGAAGTAAAGGGAATAAAAGGTTATGGGGAGCGGGCAGGAATTTGGACATGAGTCTAGGTTCGGATCGGTCATGGCCCTGTGGGTAGCGGAGCGGGCCCAGGGGCCGTGTAGCCTGATCCTGCTCCTATTTTGTGTGTCTAATTCTGTTAGATTCAGGAGATGGTTCTGTGATAGTAGATTGGCGGTTAGGATCAGATCAGCCATGATCTTATTGAATGGCGGAGCAGGCTCGAGGGGCTGATTGGCCTACTCCTGCTCCTAAGTCTTATGTTCTTATGTTCTTATGTCCCGACTCACCGCAATTGTAACAATACAGGTCTGGACAGTTTCTTACGAGATGGTCATGTCCAAGACAATAATAGCACACCTTTACTTGGTTATCATGCAGCACACGAAAGTATGCACTCCTTCCAGTGTCTCGAACTTCATACTGTACGGCAATGATCTCACCCCTCTGGGAACCGCACCTTTACATACCGGGCTCCGTCTGCTACCCGTGTTTCCGGATAGCACCTCCTTTTTATTGCAGAACAGATTTTAATGTCCCACGACTCCAACTTCTTGCTTAGCACTTCGTCCTCGATGTAAACTGGCAAGTTTAAAAATGAAACCACCACCTCCTCTGAATATAGCAGAGTCACCTCCAAGAATTTCTCACCAACTTTCAGACTGAGTAACAGTCTTTCCACCTCCTCACGACCACTGACCGTCACCTCGAATCCCACATTTGGCTTTGGTCGGCAAGCAAAGCAGCTTCCCTCGCCACAGTCCTCATGAACCGCCTGGATAATATCCCATGCTCGAATCTTCTTATCCTCACACTGCACCGCCACCGTGTTTTCTTTACCAAACCTCCTGGGGTCCCGGCCCAAACCTTTGGGCCTTTTTTTTTCCTTTCCCACCACAGCTTCTTCCCTAATTAAATTCCTCTTGGGAACATTGTCTTCTGAGGGGCCCGGTACTCCGGACCCCTCAGCAGCCATCTGGCTGTTTTTGTGGGCCAAAAAGGCCCTAAAACCTGAAAACAAAACCCCAAAACCCACCACTAACTTTTTACAGAACTCCCTCCAACTCCCAGCTGCAATCAGGCAACCAGTAACACCTGGCTCACTCCTAGCCCCTCTCACCTAGAGAGTGCTACCCACTGAGCCACTGCTGACACAATGAAAGGTGGGTGATGTCCTTCAGCAACACCACATCACTTTAGTCTGTTAGCCACCCTGGAAGAGGCAAATTTTGTGAGTGTTCTGTACATTTTGGTAGCCCAACAATTTGAGGGTTGGTGGGGCAAGAGCCTTCCTTTTTTGGAGTAGGAACTTGAGTTGAGCACGAGATGGATCAAAGACTCAATCACCACTGGGTGTAGTTGAGGTTTGAGCAAAGTGTAATCTTTGAATGTGCTTATGTGGTCTCTATGACTCTATGGTCTCTGTGAGAAGAATAGAACAAGGTCGCAGGTTGTACAGGACCATTTTATAATTGCCATTCATTGAAAAATCCAAATTGCTAAATCTTACTTCATAGAATGTCATGGGAAATAGCATACATTGTAAATATTATGGTTCTTTCTGTAGCAATATTTTAGCAAGACTGATCTGAAGCCAATGATGTCCTTGGAATTATATTTTTGTTCAAAGGTATGTACTCTTACATTAAGGGCATGGGTCCCCCTTTTAACTCATTTTTCTCCACCTGAAGGTCAACCCTCTGCGCTGAGAGGGTGGGGTAGATGACTATTCCCAAGACACCACCAATTCTATTGTCAGCCAGGTGGAAATGCTGATTTCTCCTCCTTTCAGGGGATGGCAATTGGTGTGTCCCCATCCAGTGTGGCTGAGATTAGGAGCTCAGCAGAGTACGAGCTCAAACCTCCCCAGTCCTCCACTTCACAATGTTTAGTGTCAACACTGGGTATGGGTGATGCTTGGGCAATGGGTAGTCTTTGGATGTATTGATGTGGGTAAAAAAGGTATGGTAAAGTAGTGGTTATGTTACTGGACTAGTAATCCAGAGATTGTGGGTTCAAATCCCACAATGGCAGTTTGAAAATTTGAATTCATAAACAAAAATATGGAAATAAAAAGCTGGTACCAATAACGTGACCATGTCATAAAAACCCCACTGGTTTACTAATGTCCTTTAGTGAAGGAAACCTGCTGTCCTTACCTGGTCTGGCCTATAAGTGACTCCAGTCCCACACCAATGTGGTTCATTCTTAACTGCTCTCTGAAATGGCCTTGCCAGCTACTCGGTTATATCAAACTGCCAGAAAGAAAAACAAGAATAAAACCGACTGGACCTCTCGACTGTGACCTAAGCATGACAAAGGCACACCCAGCTCAGTATAAGTTTTTTAAATAATACCTGAACGTGGAGCTGCAAGCGGCAGGAGTGCTGCTCCTGGCTCCACATTAAAAATGGGGGCCACTGCTGGCCACCGCTCACCCCTCTCTCAATTTCCAACCCCCCACTCCAGACTCAACTGAAGCCTTTGGACAGCATCCTGGCCGGCTGGGTTCACTACCTCCCCCTCGCCACGACTAGTGGGTTGCCTCTGGCAAATGGCGCCTGCAGTTCGCTGGTACTATCCTCATGAGGCTGGTAGACCGATTTGCTGTGGTCCTGCGCTGCATTGGGATCGCGGCTCGATTCGGGATTGATCCAATTTCCAGACCTGGAACTCCCTACCTAACTGCATTGTGGGAGTACCTTCACCACATGGACTGCAGCGATTCCAAAAAAAACACCACCACCTTCTGAAGGACAACTAGGGATGAGCAATAAATGCCAGCCTAACCAGCAACTCCCACATCCTGAGAATGAATAAATGGCGAGTTGAAGATCCAGTGATCCATGGGTCCCTTTCATTTGAAAGATGGGAATCTAACCTTTCAATGGCATATTTATCTGTAATCAAATTTGTAGTCTAAGGCAGATTGCAACTGCAGTGATTAATCGCAGTGAGAAATCCCCGCTCATTAAAACTTAAATATAAACTGAGCAATGAAGGAAGCTCATTACTTTCCTCTGTTATAAAACAAACTACTATAGCAATAATGATGCGAAGGGTAGTTAATTGGAATGAGATGAGGGTGGTGGTGTCTACACTTGTGCTGCTGCTGCAAAAAAATTCACAAATTATTTCCAGTCCAAATATCTGGATTTTAAGGACTGCTTATACTCAATTTCTCATTAATGCTCATTTTTAATGATGTGATTATAATTATCATTGATCCCTAAAATCCTAATGTGAAATTTATTTAATGTTAGAGCATATAACTAGATTAAAAACGACTTGCCTTAATTACCACCAGTAATTTTAGATGGTAATGTAAATCCATTCCGTAGGTCATCATGCGTTTACCTGTATATCAATCCAGTATGGGTCACTAATTGTATGTAATGAGGCTGATGTTCCTGATCTCTCATCGCACCAGTGTTTCAATTGAGCCAACTTCAACTCTGCTGATCCTGGCCAAATTTCTGATTTGAACAGTTTTAAATAATGTCTCAGATTTGGTGCTGCTGAAAATAGGGGTGGAAAGCTGTGTGCTACTATATGCCTTAAAGCCCTGCAGTGGTATAATGCGGTAAAGGAATTTGATATTGGTGGCTACTACTTCCATAAGCAGCAAAATCCCCACCACTCACGTTACTGCAGAAAACTTCCTCCATGACAGAAGTTACCAGCTATACACAATCTTAGAGGAAGATTTTTTTATTCGTTCCTGGGATGTGGACGTCGCTGGCAAGATTAGCATTTATTGGCCATCCCTAATTGCCCTTGAGAAGGTGGTGGTGAGCCGCCTTCTTGAACCGCTGCAGTCCTTGTGATGAAGGTACTCTCCCAGAGTGCTGTTAGGGAGGGAGTTTCAGGATTTTGACCCAGTGACGATGAAGGATCAGCGATATACTTCCAAGCCAGGATAGTGTGTGACTTGGAGGGGAACTTGGAGGTGGTGGTGTTCCCATGTGCCCGCTGCCCTTGTCCTTCTAGGTGGAAGAGGTCATGGGTTTGGGAGGGGCTGCTGAAGAGGCCTTGGCGAGTTGCTGTAGTGCATCTTGCAGATGGTACACACTGCAGCCACAGTACGCCAGTGGTGGAGGGGGTGAATGTTTAAGGTGGTGGATAGGGTGCAAATCAAATGGGCTGCTTTGTCCTGGATGGTGTCGAGCTTCTTGAGTGTTGTTGGAGCTGCACTCATCCAGGCAAGTGGAGAGTATTCCATCACACTCCTGACTTGTGCCTTGTAGATGGTGGAAAGACTTTGGGGAGTCAGGAGGTGAGACACTCACCACAAATGCCCAGCCTCTGACCTGCTCTTTTGGCCACGGTTAAGTTTCTGGCCAATGGTGACCCCCAGGATGTTGATGGTGGGGGATTCGGCGATGGTAATGTTGTTGAATGTCAAGGGGCGGTGGTTAGACTCTCTCTTGTTGGAGATAGTCATTGCCTGGCACTTGTGTGGTGCAAATGTCACTTGCCACTTATGAGCCCAAGCCTGAATGCTGTCCAGGTCTTGCTACATGCGGGCATGGACTGCTTCATTATCTGGGGAGTTGAGAATGTAACTGAACACTGTGCAATCATCAGCAAATATTCCCACTCCTGACCTTATGATGGAGGGAAGGTCATTGATGAAGCAGCTGAAGATGGTTTCGCCTAAGACACTGCCCTGAGGAACTCCTGCAGCGATGTCCTGGGGCCGAGATGATTGGCCTCCAACAACCACAACCATCTTCCTTTGTGCTAGGTATGAATCCAGCCAGTGGAGAGTTTTCCCTCTGATTCCCATTGACTTCAATTTTACTAGGACTCCTTGATGCCACACTCGGTCAAATGCTGCCTTGATGTCAAGGGAAGTCACTCTCACCTCACCTCTGGAATTCAGCTCTTTTATCCGTGTTTGGACCAAGGCTGTAATGAGGTCTGGAGCTGAGTGGTCCTGGCAGAACCCAAACTGACCATTGGTGAGCAGGTTATTGGTGAGTAAGTGCTGCTTAATAGCATTGTCTACAACACCTTCCATTTGCTGATGATTGAGAGTAGACTGATGGGGCAGTAATTGGTCGGATTGGATTTGTCCTGTTTTTTGTGGACAGGACATACCTGGGCAGTTTTCCATATTGTCGGGTAGATGTCAGTATTGTAGCTGTACAGGAACAGCTTGGCTAGAGACGCAGCTAGTTCTGGACAGCAAGTCTTCAGCACAACAGCCGGGATGTTGTCGGGGCCCATAACCTTTGCTGTATCCAGTGCGCTCAGCCGTTTCTTGATATCACGTGGAGTGAATCGAATTGGCTGAAGACAGGCTTCTGTGATGGTGGGGATGTCAGCGGGAGGCCAATATGGATCATCCACTTGGCACTTCTGGCTGAAGATGGTTGCAAACGCTTCAGCCTTGGCTTTTGCACTCGCGTGCTGGGCTCGACCATCATTGAGGATGGCGATATTCATGGAGCCTCCTCCTCCCGTTAGTTTTTTAATTGTTCACCACCATTCACGACTGGATGTGGCAGGACTGCAGAGCTTTGATCTGATCAGTTGATTGTGGGATCGCTTAGCCCTGCCTATAGCATGCTGCTTCCGCTTTTTAGCATGCATGTAGTCCTGTGTTGCAGCTTCCACAGGTTGGTACCTCATTTTTAGGTATGCCTGGTGCTGCTTCTGGCATGCTCATCTGCACTCCTCATTGAACCAGTGTTGGTCCCCTGGCTTGATGGTAATTGTAGAGTGAGGAGTATGCTGAGCCATGAGGTTACAGATTCTGGTGGAGTACAATTCTGCTGCTGCTGATAGCCCACAGTGCCTCATGGATGCCCAGATTTGCGTTGCTAGATCTGTTCTGAATCTATCCCATTTAGCACAGTGGTAGTGCCATACAACACGATGGAGGGTGTCCTCAGTGTGAAGATGGGTCTTCATCTCCACAAGGACTGTGCAGTGGTCACTGCCACCAATACTGTCATGGACAGATGCATCTGCGACAGGTAGATTGGTGAGGATGAGATAAAGTATATTTTTCCCTCGTGTTGGTTCTCTCACCATCTGTTGCAGACCCAGTCTGGCAGTTTTGTCCTTCAGGACTCAGCCATCTCGGTCAGTAGTGGTGCTACTGAGCCACTCTTGGCGATGGACATTAAGTCCTCCATCCAAAGTACATTCTGTGCCCTTGCTACTCTCAGTGCTTCTTCCAAGTGGTGTTTGACATGGAGGAGTACTGATTCATCAGCTGAAGGCTTCTATTCTCCACTGCTAACTGTCTTCTTAAACCCCGCTCCCCTGTCTCCTCCACCCTCACCCCCGACAACAAGTGTGAGGAACTCATGGAATTCTCTGTCTCTAAGGTTGAGACCATCCGTTCAGCTGCCTCTGCCTCTTCCCTTCCTTCCCCTAGCCCACTGGGCCAAACTTCCTCTAAGGTTCCCCCCTGCCCTAGCCCTGAACTCACATCTTTCTCCAGTTTCTCTCCAATCTTCCCTCATGACCTCTCCATGCTCATCTTGTCCATGAGACCCACTTCCTGCTCCCTCGACGCTATTCCCACCAAACTACTGACCACCCAACTTCCTTTTCTGATTCCCATGTTAGCTGACATTGTTAACAGTTCTCTCTCCTCAGGTCCTGTCCCCTCTTCCTCAAATCTGCCGTCATCACCCCTTTCCTCAAAAAACTAACCTTAAACCCCCCGTCCTTGCAATCTACAGCCCCATCTCCAACCTCTCCTCTCCAAAGTTCTTGAACGTGTTGTCGCCTCCCAAATCCGCGCCCATCATAGTCGCAACTCCATGTTTGAATCCCTCCAATCAGGTTTCCGTCCCTGCCACAGTACCAAAACGGCTCTCATGAAAGTCACAAATTACATTCTTTGTGACTGTGACAAAGATAAACTATCCCTCCTCATCCTTCTTGACTTGTCTGCAGCCTTTGACGTGGTTGACCACTCCATCCTTCTCCAACGCCTCTCCGCCGTCATTCAGCTGGGTGGGACTGCACTCACCCAGTTCCATTCTTAGCTATCTAATCATAGCCAGAGAATCACCTGCAACGGCTTCTCTTCCCGCTCCCGCATCGTTACCTCTGGTGTCCACCAAGGATCTATCCTTGGCCCCCTCCTATTTCTCATCTACATGTTGCCCCTTGGCGACATCATCTGAAAACACAGCATCAGTTTCCACATGTACGCTGACGACACCCAGCTCTACCTCACCACCACTTCACTCGACCTCTCCACGGTCTCTAAATTGTCAGACTGCTTGTCCGACATCCAGTTCTGGATGAACAGAAATTTTCTTCAATTAAATTTTGGGAAGACCGAAGCCATTGTTTTCGGTCCCTGCCACAAGCTCCGTTCCCTAGCCACTGACTCCATCCCTCTCCCTAACATCTGTCTGAGGCTGAACCACACTGTTCGCAACCTTGGTGTCATATTTGACTCTGAAATGAGCTTCCGATCACATATCCACGGCATAACTAAGACCGCCTATTTCCACCTCCGTAACATCACCCATCTCTGCCCTTGCCTCAGCTTATCTGCTGCTGAAACCCTCATCCATGCCGGTTAAGCAATGCCTTGATTTCAAAACTCTCATCCTTGTCTTCAAATCTCTCCATGGCCTCGCTCCTCCCTATTTCTTGATCATCCCTGATTATAATCACTCAACCACTGGTGGCCGTGCCCTCTGTTGCCTCGGCCCTAAGTTGTGAAATTCTCTGCCTAAACCTCTCCACCTCTCTATCTCTCTTTCCTCCTTTAAGATGCTGCTTAAAACCTACCTCTTTGACCAAGCTTTTGGTTATCTGCCCCAATTTCTTCTTATGTGGCTCGGTGTCAAATTTTTTGTAATACTCCTGTGAAGCGCCTTGGGACATTTTGCTATGTTAAAGGCGCTATATAAATACAAGTTATTGTTGTTGTTGTTGAGGGAGGGCGGTAGGTGGTAATCAGCAGGAAGTTTCCTTGCTCAGACTTGACCTGAAGCCTTGAAACTCCGTGGGGTCCAGAGTCAATGTTGAGAACTCCCTGGGCCACTCCCTCCCAACTGTATACCAGTGTACCGCCACCTGTGGTGGGTCTGCCCTGCCAGTGGGACAGGACATACCCAGGGATGGTGATGGAGGAGTCTGGGACATTGGTTGAGAGGTGTGATTCTGTGAGTATGGCTATGTCGGGCTGTTGCTTGACTAGTCTGTGGGACAGCTCTCCCAATTTTGGCACAAGTCCCCAGATGTTTGTGAGGAGGACTTTGCAGGGTCGACTGGGCTGGGTGTGTCATTGTCGTGTCCGTAGCTGGCGCAGAGATCGATGCCGGGTCGTCCGTCTGGTTTTATTCTTATTATTGTTTAACTGTTAACTATTGTTAACTATCCTCTTAAAGATCTTCCATTCTGAAGGTGCAGCCTAGTAACTTCTTACACCCAGCTTCCATGGGTATTTTTGCATTAGTATAAGTCCAGCATTAACATTGGAAGTAGATGCAGAAGACGTCATATAACTTCTGCAACATTTAAATGTTCCGACCTGTATCAGGCAGGAGCTTCCTCTGAAATAACAACAGAAAACGCTGGAAATACTCAGCAGGTCAGGCAGCATCCATGGAGAGAGAAACAGAGTTAATGTTTCAGGTCAATGACCCTTCATCTGAAGAAGGGTCATCGACCTGAAACGTTAACTCTGTTTCTCTCTCCACGGATGTTGCCTGGCCTGCTGAGTTTTTCCGGCGTTTCCTGTTGTTATTTCGGATTTCCAGCATCCGCAGTATTTTGCTATTGTAGGAATTTCCTCTGGTTACCTCTGACTTACCAGAAATGTGCGTTATATGCAAAAATAGTGGAGCACCTGCGTTACGGTTCTCCACTCCTATTTCTTGTCTGAAATACTCTAAGATTACAGACAGGAAACTCACACCCAATACCAAATTGAATTCTTTGAATTCTGCATGATTATTTCATTCATTATTTCATGGCAGTCACGGCCTGCAAGGACAACTGAGTTAATGAGCTGGTTTATGCCTGGCAAACTTTTTCCACATTATATCTGTAGCACTCCGACAGAAGACCCTTAAACTATCATGCCCTGGCTGGATTGCTACTGTGGAGAAAGGAGGTGCTTTAATTTACTGTATCTTCAACAGCTGCAAAATATTGTAATATTTATAAGTAACTTGCAGATCTCAGTTATGGATCGAATTCATGCTACGTGGCGGTAGTAACAACATATTGAATGAAATTTCTCAGTCAGCTATTTATTTAATGGAATTTCATACAAACACATTTAATGCTAATATTACTACTAAATTCCCGACCATCAGCTAAGCAACGATGTTGGGGGCTGAAAACACTAATATTGTACAGTTGAATTTCAATCAATGATTCAGATCAACAGTAATTGTTATTAGTTGCTCTTGTGTGATTTTGTTTACAAACAAAAGTTCTGGTGCTAAAATTCCAGAGTTATGATCTCGGCCCTTATGCTGGGATTGTACCTGCCAGTGTCCTCCATCACTGATCCCGTTAGAGCATGTGGGGTCAGAGGGCGGGCACCTAGTTAGCATGGGACTGGTGGGGGCCTGTGCCACTGCACGTACATCGCGGATGCCCGCCTGCCCCAAGCTCCAGGAAGATCTGGCCCCTGCTGCCATGTTCAGTGGCAGAGTTTTGAGGCCGTCCTGGAAGCACTCAATATTGGCCCCTTTTGTAATAGGACCGCAGTAAACATCTGGAGAAATGACCTGTATGGTCAGTCTTTAGGGGTCCAGGTCACTTCCCTGGCTCGGACTCCCATGGTGGTCCACTCCCACTCCCTGTAACTGCTGACAGTGCAGGCCAGGACCCAGCGTGCTTGGGTCCTAGTCTGATTTCTGGCCTTTCTGGCTTTCTGCTGGGAGTGTGCCAGAAAGACCATGAAGTTTTGAGCCCTGTGTCTTTCTTTCTGTCCCTTTCTCTTTCTTTCTCTTCCACTAATTCTTGCTGTATTCCTCGGTGTCTCAGTGTATCTTTCTCTTTGTCTTCCACTATTTCTCATCCTCTGCTGTCTTCCGTATATTTCCCACTGTATCTTCTTTACATCTTATACATGTGCTTTTACTAATCTACTAAATGTATATCTATTACCTTTTTTAATGGCTAGAGCACACAGCATGCTGAGAGCTAAAATGTATCTGGTCAGATGTGGGTATTTGGATGAAGGACAGAAAACCATCCAGGGGTTCAGAAAAATCCATGGGTGTAAGTGAAACTGGGGGTTGAGGCCTGAGCTGGGAGTCTGTTGTGATTAGCCTGGTAGGAGGCAGGTGTTTAGGGAGGCGTGTTCTGGTTTGAAAGGAATGGTGGATCTGGAACTATGACCTTGTACTATAGCCTGTTGATGTCAAATAAACTTGAATGCACGGTCTTGACTAATGCTGGGGCATCTGTGAACCTCTGCAGCACATAAAGGTGAGAAAGAAAGCTGGATCAAGGAGGCTATGGTGTCTGAGGTAGGGAGGGTATGCAATGGGGACTGAGGCTTGGAGTTGAATAGAGGAGAGATTGCAATAAGGTCCAAAGTCTCGAAGCCTAAAGACAGACAAGGTCCTAAGGTGCAAAGCATAAGTTAGGAGAAAGTGAAATTAATGTCAAGGCCTGAAGATAAAGTGGGGATGGAATAGAGCAGGTCTGAGGGCCAAAGGAAAAAATGGGGTACAAGGGAGGCAGGCCAGAGTGGAGGGGGGGGGGAGATTTGTGATGCTGGTTCTTTGTGCTTGAAGGCTATTTATTGTTTCTCACATCTGAGTCATGGACGCAATGGGCTGTACAGGGTCATTGTTGGACCAGAAGAACTGATATTGTGAGTGCTAATCCTGCAATTTCTCTGATTTAAATTTTGTAGCAGCGCTAAGCAGGTTAGCTGATCTTCCACTTGCCTGGATGAGTGCAGCTCCAACAACACTCAAGAAGCTCGACACCATCCAGGAAAAAAGCAGCCCGCTTGATTGGCACCCCATCCACCGCCTTAACATTCACTCCCTCCACCACTGGCGTACCGTGGCTGCAGTGTGTACCATCTACAAGATTCACTGCAGCAACTCACCAAGGCTTCTTCGGCAGCACCTCCCAAACCCGCGACCTCTACCATCTAGAAAGATAAGGGCAGCAGGCGCATGGGAACATCACCACCTCCAAGTTGCCTTCCAAGTCACACACTATCCTGACTTGGAAATATATCGCCGTTCCTTCATCGTCGCTGGGTCAAAATCCTGGAACTCCCTCCCTAACAGCACTGTGGGAGTACCTTAACCTCACGGACTGCAGCGGTTCAAGAAGGCGGCTCACCACCACCTTCTCAAGGGCAATTAGGAATGGGCAATAAATGCTGGCCTTACCAGCGACGCCCACATTCCACAAATAAATAATTAAAAATAGTCCCAATCTGCAGCAGCACTCTGAAGTGCCGCTGACCTGGGGAGCAGGGTTGAAGATTAGAGAGCAGCAGGAAAGCAGTACAAGGATGGTGTGGAGCCAGGAAAAGTTGGGGGCCATCGGGTTGGAAAGCAGTGGGAAGGATGGCCATTCCAAAAAATATTGTGAAGGAGGGAGGGAAGAAGCAGAGTTGGAGTACTGTGCTCCCTCCTCATTAGGAGAGAGACATGGTACATTTGGGGAAGAAATGGAGCACAACTAGAGTTGGCTTCAGTGGGAAACAAAATTAATTTTACATATTTTTCTCCAGTTCATTGCTCCTGTTCTGTTTAGGTTGCCCCATCTGTTGTTTGCTGACAGCAATCTGTCTTTCAGTTCACTGTTCACTGTTGAGGAATTCTTGTCAATTTTTTTAATTCACTCTTGGGATAGGGGCGTCACTAGTAAGGCCAAACATTATTGTCCATCTCTAGTTGCCCCTTGAGAATGTGGTGGTGAGACTTCTTCTTGAACTGCTGCAGTCTGTGTGGTAAAGGTGCTCCCACAATGCTGTGTTAGGTAGGGATTTCCAGGATTTTGACCCAGCGACAATAAAGGAACGGGAACGGTAGCGGTGTGGTAATGTCACTGGCCTAGTAATCCCATAGGCCTGGACTAATGATCCAGAGACGTGAGTTCAAATCCCACCATGGCAGCTGGGGAATTTAAATTCAGTTAATTAAGTAAATCTGGAATAAAAAGCTAGTATCAGTAATGGTAACCATGAAACTATCGGTTTGTCGTAAAAACCCATCTGGTTCACTAATGTCCTTTAGGGAAGGAAATCTGCCGTCCTTACCTGGTCTGGCCTATATGTGACTTCAGACCCACAGCAATGTGGTTGACTTTTAACTGCCTTCTGAAATGGCCTAGCAAGCCACTCAGTTGTAACTAACTGCTACGAAACAAAATAATAAGAATGAAACCAGACAGACCACCCGGCATCGACCTTGGCACCGGCTACGGACACGGCAACGGCACACCCAGCCCAGTCAACCCTGCAAAATCCTCCTCACCAACATCTGGGTACTTGTGCCAATATTGGGAGAGCTGTCCCAAAGACTAGTCAAGCAACAGCCCGACATAGTCATACTCACAGAATCATACCTTTCAGCCAATGTCCCGAACTCCTCCATCACCATCCCTGGGTATGTCCTGTCCCGCCGACAGGACAGGCCCACCAGGGGTGGTGGCAATGTGGTATACGGTCGGGAAGGAGTGGCTCTGAGAGGCCTCAACATTGACTCCCGACCCCATGAAGTCTCATGGCTTCAAGTCAAGCATGGGCAAGGAAACCTCCTGCTGATTACCACCTACCGCCCTCCCTCAGCTGATGAATCAGTACTCCGCCATGTTGAAGAAGCACTGAGAGTAGCAAGGGCACAGAATTTACTCTGGGTGGGGGTCTTCAATGTCCATCACCAAGAGTGGCTCGGTAGCACCACTACTGACCGAGCTGGCCGAGCCCTGAAGGACATAACTGTCAGTCTGGGCCTGCGACAGGTGGTGAGTGAACCAACACGAGGGAAAAACCTACTTGACCTCGTCCTCACCAATCTACCTGTCGCAGATGCATCTGTCCATGACAGAATAGGCAGCAGTGACCACCGCACAGTCATTGTGGAGACGAAGTCCGCTCTTCACACTGAGAACACCCTCCATCGTGTTGTGTGGCACTACCACCGTGCTAAATGGGATAGATTCAGAACAGATCTACCAGCTCAAAACTGGGCATCCATGAGGCGCTGTGGGCCATCAGCAGCAGCAGAATTGTATTCCACCACAATCTTTAACCTCATGGCCTGGCATATCCCTCACTCTACCATTACTACCAACCCTGGTTCAACAACGAGTGTAGAAGAGCAAGCCAGGTGGTAGAGAAAAAGCGGGGAATTATAGGCCGGTAAGCCTGACATCGGTAGTGGGGAAAATGCTAGAGTCCATTATAAAAGATGTAATAGCAGAGCACTTGGAAAGCAGTGACAGGATCGGACAAAGTCAACATGGATATACAAAAGGTAAATCGTGCTTGACTAATCTACTGGAATTTTTTGAGGATGTAACTAGTAAAATAGATAAGGGAGAACCAGTGGATGTGGTGTATTTGGACTTTCAGAAGGCTTTCGATCAGGTCCCGCATAAGAGATTAGCGTGTAAAATTAAGGCACATGGGATTGGGGGCAAGGTATTGACTTGGATAGAGAACTGGTTGGCAGATAGAAAGCAAAGAGTTGGAATAAATGGGTCGTTTTCCGAGTGGCAGGCAGTGACTAGGACCCAAGCTGTTCACAATGATCTGGACGAGGGAATTGGATGTAATATCTCCAAATTTGCAGACGACACAAAGCTGGGTGGGAGGGTATGCTGTGAGGAGGATGTCGTGAAACTCCAGTACGATTTGGACAGGTTGGGTGATTGAGCAGAAACATGGCAAATGCACTATAATGTGGATAAATGTGAGGTTATCCACTTTGGTGGCAAAAACAAGAAGGCAGATTATTATTTGAATGGCAATAGATTGGGAGAAGGGGAATTGCAAAGAGACCTGGGTGTTCTTGTGCACCAGTCGCTGAAGGTAAGCATGCAGGTGCAGCAGGCGGTTAAGAAGGCAAATGGTATGTTGGCCTTCGTAGCAAGAGGGTTCGAGTACAGGAACAAGGATGTCTTGCTGCAGTTGTACAGGGCCTTGGTGAGACCGCACCTTGAGTATTGTGTGCAGTTTTAGTCGCCTTATCTGAGGAAGGATGTTCTTGCCATGGAAGGAGTGCAGCGAAGATTCACCAGGCTGATACCTGGGATGGCAGGAATGACGTATGAGGAGAGATTGTGTCGATTGGGCTTATACTCACTGGAGTTTAGAAGATTGAGAGGGGATCTCATCGAAACCTATAAAATTCTGTCAGGCCTGGACAGACAAGATGCAGGAAGGATGTTCCCGATGGCCGGATAGTCCAGAACCAGGGGTCATAGTCTACGGATAAGGGGTAAGCCTTTTAGGACTGAGATGAGGAGGAATTTCTTCACCCAGAGAGTGGTGAACCTGTGGAATTCTCTGCCACAGAGGGCGGTGGAGGCCAGTTCATTAAATATATTCAAGAAGGAGTTGGATATATTTCTTAAGGCTAAAGGGATCAAGGGATATGGGGAGAAGGCAGGGACAGGGTACTGAATTTGAATGATCAGCCATGATCTCATTGGGCCAGAAATTCGTGACCAAAGGCGTGAGTACGGTCGGGGTACTCACGCATCTGGCCGTTGGAAATGCCGGCATTCAGCATGAACAGCGCATGCGGGGAATGCTGGCATTTCCAGACCTCGGAACGAAGGGGTTCATAGGCACAGCGCGTGCGACTGCACAGGCAGCGCTTGCGCAGTGAACTTCGTAGATTTCATTCATGGATTCAGTGAGGGTAAGCCCTTACAAGTTACACTTGAAAAAAGCAGGTGTAAAGTTGTTCCAAGGCTGCGGAGGAAGATATATTTTATCGTGGAGCTTCTGAAAGGCAATATTTTTGTTTGGGAAAGGGAGGGAAGTTATTTTAAGTAATTTTAAGTAAGTTTTAAAGTTTAAATTTTTTTTTTAAACGGGTTTTCAGAACGGTAGGTAAAAGGAGCAATTGTGGCTGTGTGAATGGAATGTGAAAATGAGTGTTCTAAAATGAGTAATGTAACATTTCCAGCACTTTTAAGAAAGAAACTTTTCATCAGTAATAAGTAATTATGTATGTATGTCCGCATATATTCCTTTACGTATATGTATGTATGTTTTATATTCCTTTACTAATGTGTATGAATGTATGTTTTTAATTATGATTTTCCAATAAGTTACTTTCTCTGAAAGTCATAATTAAATAATACATTCATACACATAAGTAAAGGAATATATACATAACACGCAAAGGAATATATACAGACATACATACTTTCAGAAGCTCCACGATAAGAAATATCTTCCTCCGCAGCCTCTGGAGCAACTGTACCCATGCTTTTTTCATGTGTAAGTTGTAAGGACTTGACCTCACTGAAATCATGAATGAAAGCGGCGAATTTTACTGTGCACGCGTTTTGCCTCTGAACCCCTTCGTTCAGAGGACAGGAAATGCCGGTTTTCCCCGCATGCGCTGTGCATGCTGAAAACCGGCATTTCCTCCGGCCAGACGCGTAAGTACCCCGACCGTACTCGCGCATTTGGAAGGGAATTACTGGGCCAACATTTTACATGTAAAAAAAATGAAAAATTTAACAATTGCACGATTTGCCCCCTCGCATCTGCGACTGAGGGTCCAAGGAGGTGCATTGCGCAAGAGGTCATCGTCGTACATATCCTCACACTGTTCCCTTTCGGGAACTGTATGAAGTGGTGGAAGGATTTATGGCCGTGATTAACGCTCATTCCGTGACCGTAACCATCTTTGAACCAGCCATTAGGGTGGTTAGTCCTATGGCGTGAGGGTTTTACGGGCTCCCACAACCCATCTGAGGGGGGGGTGCCACCCACACCCACGGACGCAAGTATCCCGCTGGATGTCCACCCAGAATTTATAGTTGGAGCTCCGACTCCACTTGCCGGGACTGTCTGGAGCGGGGTTCGAAACCCTACTCCTTCTGGCCCAGCGGCGGGGATGCTTACTGCTACGCAAAAGGCCCACTGCGCACAAAAGGTGACACCCATACATTTCCTGCGCCTTTTCCCTCCCCGTGACTGGAGCCCTATGCTGCCACTTGAAAGACCAAGCTATCATCTGCCCTTTTTGCGGCGCCTTTGACTTCTCATTACCAATGATGAGCAGGCGCTGCGCCTCCACCTCCTTGAGGAGATTGCTGAGGTCATCATCAGTTCAATTGTGAGTTCTTTTAATGCCATGAATTGTGCTCATTCCAGCCATTTCACGTTGCTAATCGGATTGGGCCTTTGGCATAGCGGTAGGATCCCCGCCGCTGGGCCAGATCAGGGTAGGGTTTCGAACCCCGCTCCAGACAGTCCTGGCAAGTGGAGTCGGAGCTCCGGCTCTAAATTCTGGGTTGACATCCAGTGGGATATTTGCGTCCGTGGGTGTGGGTGGCCCCCCCTCCTTGTATAGCTTGTGGGAGCCCGTAAAACCCTCCCGCCATAGGACTAACCGCCCTAATGGCTGGTTCAAAGATGGTTACGGTCACGGAATGAGCGTTAATCATGGCCATAAATCCTTCCACCACTTCATACAGTTCCCCAAAGGGAACAGTGTGAAGACACGTATGACGACGACATTGCTAAATAAATACATGGAATTAAAAAAATTCTTTTAGGGCTTTTAAAAGTCTTTAAATTGCTTTAATTCTGTTTAAAACTACTTCAGATTCTTCAAAATAATGTAAACGTTTTTAAAATTTTATAAAAGTTCACAAAACATTCATAAAATAGCAGATAACTTACTTTCCCTGCAGCTGTGTAACTACAAAGTCCTCTGCAGCTGCTTGGAGAGATTGGGGGCGTGTCCTACTACAATGAGACCTTACGGGCCTTTCTCACTTGCACTGCACGCTCCAGGCTTCGCGCTGGCTGCACTCCTGGGCGGCGTGACGTCATACGCTGCCCGGGATTCTTCTTTTTGAAACACCAATTCCAGGCGTCCCTGGAGGTGATCGGCAGGAGCGTCGGGTAAGTGCATATACGGGGCTTGCACGCGCGGCAAGCCCCGTTCACGAATTTCTGGCCCATTGAATGGCGGAGCAGGCTCGAGGGGCCGAATGGCCTACTCCTGCTCCTATCTTCTATGTTTCTATGTTTCAGCACCAGGCGTACCTAAAAATGAGGTGCCAACTTGGGGAAGCTGCAACACAGGACTATATGCATGCTAAAAAGCGGAAGCAGCATGCTATAGACAGGGCTAAGTGATCCCACAATCAACGGATCAGATCAAAGCTCTGCAGTCCTGCCACATCCAGTCGTGAATGGTGGTGGACCATTAAACAACTAACTGGGGGAGGAGGAGGCTCCAAGAATATCCCCATCCTCAATGATGGTGGAGCCAAGGACGTGAGTCTTCAGTCAATTCGATTCAATCTACGTAATATCAAGAAACAGCTGAGCGCACTAGATACAGCAAAGGCTATGGGCCCCAACAATATCCCAACTATTGTGCTGAAGACTCGTGCTCCAGAACTAGCCGCGCCTCTAGCCAAGCTGTTCCAGTACAGCTACAACACTGGCATCTATCTGACGATGTGGAAAACTGCCCAGGTATGTCCTGTCCACAAAAAGCAAGACAAATCCAACCCGGCCAATTACTGCCCCATTAGTCTACTCTCAATCATCAGTAAAGTGATGGAAGGTGTCATCGACAGTGCTATCAAGCGGCACTTACTCACCAATAACCTGCTCACTGATGCCCAGTTTGTGTTCTGCCAAGACCACTCGGCTCCCGACCTCATTACAGCCTTGGTCCAAACATGGACAAAGGAGCTGAATTCCAGAGGTGAGGTGAGAGTGACTTCCCTTGACATCAAGGCAGCTTTTGACCGAGTCTGGCATCAAAGAGCCCTAGTAAAACTGAAGTCAATGGGAATCAGGGGGAAAACGCTCCACTGGCTGGAGTCATACCAAGCACAAAGGAAGATGGTTGTGGTGGTTGAAGATCAATCATCACAGCACCAGGACATCGCTGCAGGAGTTCCTTAGGGCAGTGTCCTAGGCCCAACCATCTTCAGCTGCTTCATCAATGACCTTCCCTCCAACATAAGGTCAGAAATGGGGATGTTCGCTGATGACTGCACAGTGTTCAGCGCCATTCACAACTCCTCAGATAATGAAGCAGTCCATGCCCGCATGCAACAAGACCTGGACGATGTTCAGGCTTGGGCTGATAAGTGGCAGATAACATTCGCGCCACAGAAGTGCCAGGCAATGAGTATCTCCCTCAAGCGAGAATCTAACCACCTCCCCTTGACGTTCAATGGCATTACCATCGCCGAATCCCCCACTATCAACATCCTGGGGGTCACCATTAACCAGAAACTTAACTGGACCAGCCACATATATACTGTGGCAACAAGAGCAGGTCAGAGGCTAGGTATTCTGAGGTGTGTGTCTCACCTCCTGACTCCCCAAAGCCTTTCCACCATCTACAAGGCACAAGTAAGGAGTGTGATGGAATACTCTCCACTTGCCTGGATGAGTGCAGCTCCAACAACACTCAAGAAGCTCGACACCATCCAGGACAAAGCAGCCCGCTTGATTGGCACCCCCTCCACCACCTTAAACATTCACTCCCTCCACCACCGGCATACCGTGGCTGCAGTGTGTACCATCTACAAAATGCACTGCAGCAACTCACCAAGGCTTCTTCAGCAGCACCTCCCAAACCTGCGACCTCTTCCACCTAGAAGGACAAGGGCAACAGGCGCATGGGAACACCATCACCTTCAAGTTCCCCTCCAAGTCACACACCATCCTAACTTAGATGTATATCGCCGATCCTTCATCGTCACTGGGTCAAAATCCTGGAACTCCCTACCTAACAGCACTGTGGGAGTACCATCACCACATGGACTGCAGCAGTTCAAGAAGGCAGTTCACCACCACCTTCTCAAGGGCAACTAGGGATGGGCAATAAATGCTGGCATTGCCAGCGATGCCCACATCCCGTAAACGAATAAAGAAAGAAAAATATTTCCAAGTCAGGATGGTGTGTAACCTGGAAGCAAATTTGGAGGTGATGGTGTTGCCCTCGGCCTTTTAGGTGGTGTAGGCCACTGGTTTGGGTGGTGCTGCCGAAGAAGCCTTGGTGAGTTGCTGCAGTGCATTCTATAGATAATACACACTGCAGCCACAGTACGTCAATGGTGGAGGGAGTGGATGTTTAAGGTGGTGGATGAAGTGCTGACTAAGCAGACTGCTTTGCCCTGGATGGTGTTGAGCTTCTTGAGTGATGTTGCAGCTCCTCCCATCCAGACAAGTGTAGAATATTCCATCACACTCCTGACTTGTACCTTGTAGGTGATGGAGAGGCTTTGGGGAGTCACGAGGTGAGCCACTCACCACAGAATATACAGCCTCTGAGCACTGCTCGACTGATAGAGCAAGTAGGCCATCAGTCAGGGCATAATTTGTTTTTCTAACTGCAACCTTTTCTAAATTGAATGGTTCAGTATGAACATATTACTGTGGCTCTTACATTCACAGTAGCAGATTTGATGATGATCTCTCACATAAAGGGGACACCCTGATGTTTTGTAGCAGTAACAACAGGTTCTGTATTCCCAAAGGTATTTCCATTCCAATATGTATGGATAAAAATGTTACACCTATTTATAATTTGGTCAATTAACCTATCAAAGACAACAACTGGTTATCCAATTATACCTAATTTTGCATGACAAACTAAATGCATAATTTAGGTACGAGAATCACAGTTATAATTACACTGTTAATGACGTTACTAATGATGTGTGCTATAATTGCATATTAAATATTAAAAATGCAGTGTCTCTTCATAATGAGGCTTAGATTAACACAATGGCCAAGTCCATCTGTGTGTCCATCTGTAGTTCTATAAGAAACCCGTCCTAAGTTTGCTGTACATAGAAACAATTAAGAAAATGTTAGATCAATAAAGCCATGTTTTAAAGAAATCACACTGGGGACATAGTCAAAATGTAACTTTCCTCACTATTATAGACTTGAAATAGAATAACATTACTTGGCCAACCATCATAATGTAAGAAGTCACACAACACCAGGTTATAGTCCAACAGTTTTATTTGAAATCACAAGCTTTCGGAGCGCTGCTCCTTCATCAGGTGAAGTGGAGAGATGCATAAAGACACAGCTTATATAGTCAGAGAATAATGCCAGATGATTACAGGTAATCTTTCTAACTGCCATTTATCACACCTCGGCAGATAGTCACAGCAATCAAAGGTGTGAATGGTGTCCAAACAGGTTAGTCAGGAAAACATTACATCAAAGAACAATGAGGTGGGGTTACAAGGGGTCAAATGTTGCAGATGCTGGGGTCTGTATGAAAAACAAAAAAACAGACAAAAAAACATTTTTTTTGCTGGAAATCACAGCAGGTCCGGCCGCATTTGTGTAGAGAGAACAAGCAAACGATGACTCGAGTCTGGGTGACCCTACTTCAGGTGGGGTTACATGTAGCGTGACATGAACCCAAGATCCCAGTTGAGGCCGTCCTCATGAGTGCGGAACTTGGCTATCAGTTTCTGCTCTACGATTTTGCGTTGTCGTGTGTCTCGAAGGCCGCCTTGGAGAATGCTGACCCGAAGATCGGAGGCTGAATGTCCTTGACTGCTGAAGTGTTCCCCGACTGGGAGGGAACACTCCTGCCTGGCGATTGTTGCGCGGTGTCCGTTCATCCGTTGTCGCAGTGTCTGCATGGTCTCGCCGATGTACCATGCTCCGGAGCATCCTTTTCTGCAACGTGTGAGGTAGACAACGTTGGCCGAGTCACATGAGTATGTACCATGTACCTGGTGGGTGGTGTCCTCACGTGTGATGATGGTATCTGTGTTGATGATCTGGCATGTCTTGCAGAGGTTGCCGTGGCAGGGTTGTGTGGTGTCGTGGTTGCTGTTCTCCTGAAAGCTGGGTAATTTGCTGCGAACGATGGTCTGTTTGAGGTTAGGCGGCTGTTTGAAGGCGAGTAGTGGAGGCGTGGGGATGGCCTTAGCGAGGTGTTCGTCATCATCGATGACATGCTGAAGGCTGCGAAGAATATGGCGTAGTTTCTCTGCTCCGGGGAAGTACTGGACGACGAAGGGTACTCTGTTGGTTGTGTCCCGTGTTTGTCTTCTGAGGAGGTCTATGCGATTTTTTGCTGTGGCCCGTCGGAACTGTCGATCGACGAGTCGAGTGTCATATCCCGTTCTTATGAGGGCATCTTTCAGCGTCTGTAGGTGTCCATTGCGTTCCTCCTCGTCTGAGCAGATCCTGTATATTCGCAGGGCTTGTCCATAGGGGATGGCTTCTTTAACATGGTTAGGGTGGAAGCTGGAGAAGTGGAGCATCCTGAGGTTGTCCGTGGGCTTGCGGTAGAGTGAAGTGCTGAGGTGTCCGTCTTTGATGGAGATTCATGTGTCCAAGAATGAAACCGATTCTGAGGAGTAGTCCATGGTGAGTTTGATGGTGGGATGGAACTTGTTGATGTTATCGTGTAGTCTTTTCAGTGATTCTTCGCCGTGGGTCCATAGGAAGAAAATGTTGTCGATGTATCTGTTGTATAGCGTTGGTTGGAGGTTCTGTGCAGCGAAGAAGTCTTGCTCGAACTTGTGCATGAAGATGTTGGTGTATTGGGGTGTGAATTTGGTCCCCATGGCTGTTCCGTGTGTTTGGGTAAAGAACTGGTTGTCGAAGGTGAAGACATTGTGGTCAAGGATGAAGCAGATGAGTTGTAGGATGGCGTCTGGAGATTGGCTGTTGTTGGTGTTGAGTACTGAGGCTGTCGCAGTGAAGCCGTCATCGTGGGGGATACTGGTGTAGAGTGCCGAGACGTCCATCGTGGCGAGGAGTGTTCCTGGTTCAACTGGTCTGTGGGTGCTGAGTTTCTGTAAGAAGTCTGTAGTTTCGCGACAGAAGCTGGGGGTTCCCTGTACAATGGATTTCAGGATGCCCTCGACATATCCAGAGAGGTTCTCACACAGGGTTCCGTTGCCTGATACGATAGGACGTCCGGGTGTGTTGGCTTTGTGTATCTTTGGGAGGCAGTAGAAGTCTCCCACGCGGGGAGTACATGGGATGAGAGCGCGTAGGATGCTTTGAAGGCCTGGATCGAAGCTCTTGATCAGTCTGTTGAGTTGGCGGGTGTGTTCTTTGGTCAGATCTGCGGGTAACTGCGGGACCAGAGTGGACCTGCGTGGGAAAACTGAGCATCAGCAGCAGCTTAAAATCAGCGGCAGTGAGTGAGGAGCGGCCCGACCAGAGCGGACCTGCGTGGGAACACTGAGCATCGGCGGCAGTTTAAAATCGGCGGCAGTGAGTGAGGAGCGGCCCGACCAGAGCGGACCTGCGTGGGAACACTGAGCATCGGCAGCAGTTTAAAATCGGCGGCAGTGAGTGAGGAGCGGCCCGACCAGAGAGGACCTGCGTGGGAACACTGAGCATCGGCAGTAGTGAGTGAGGAGCGGCCCGACCAGAGAGGACCTGCGTGGGAACACTGAGCATCGGCAGCAGTGAGTGAGGAGCGGCCCGACCAGAGAGGACCTGCGTGGGAACACTGAGCATCGGCAGCAGTGAGTGAGGAGCGGCCCGACCAATTCAACAGCCGGGGAGAGAGGTAAAAAGTAATCAAAGTGTGACGTCACCAGGAAACGGGTAAGTGATTGGTTGGTGAGTATTTCTCTTTTTTTTAAACTTTAACTCTGGTTTATAGTTTCTAAGGTCTCTCTGGTGTAGCGGGGACTGTTGGTAAACCAGTTAACTGTAGTGTAATAGTGGGATTGATTGCTTTAATTTAAATTCAATTAATTAAAGGGTTAGTCATGGCAGGACAGCCGGGCCCCGTGATATGCTCCTCCTGCGATATGTGGGAACTCAGGGACACTTCCTGTGTCCCTGACAACTACGTGTGCAGGAAGTGCATCCAGCTGCAGCTGCTGACGGACCGCATTGCGGCACTGGAGCTGCGATTGGATGCATACTGGAGCGTTCACGATGCTCAGGACATCGTGAATAGCACGTTTACGAAGTTGGACACACCGCAGGTAGAGGTTGGACAGGAAGAAAGGGAACGGGTGACCAACAGGCAGAGTACTAGGCGCAGGCAGGTAGTGCAGGAGTCCCCTGTGGCCATCCCCCTCTCCAACAGATACACCACTTTGGGTACTGTTGGGGGGGATGGCTTATCAGAGGAAGGCAGCAGCAGCCAACTTCCTGGCACCAGGGGTGGCTCTGCTGCACAGAATGGGAGGAAAAAGAGGGGTAGAGCTATAGTAATAGGGGATTCAATTGTAAGGGGAATAGACAGGCGTATCTGTGGCCGCAAACGAGACTCCAGGATGGTGTGTTGCCTCCCTGGTGCAAGGGTCAAGGATGTCTCCGAGCGGCTGCAGAACATCTTGGAAGGGGAGGGTGAACAGCCAGTTGTCGTGGTGCATATAGGCACCAACGATATAGGTAAAAAGCGGGATGGGTTCCTAAAAGTGGAATATAGGGAGTTAGGAGATAAATTGAAAAACAGGACCTCAAAGGTAGTAATCTCAGGATTGCTACCAGTGCCACATGCTAGTCAGAGTAGAAATAGAAGGATACTTCAGATGAATACGTGGCTAGAGGAATGGTGCCAGGGGGAGGATCAAGTTCCTGGGACATTGGAACCGGTTCTGGGGGAGGTGGGACCAGTTCAAACCGGACGGTTTGCACCTGGGCAGGGCTGGAACCGATGTCCTAGGGGGAGTGTTTGCTAGTGCTGTGGGGGAGGGTTTAAACTAAAATGGCAGGGGGTTGGGAACCTGAGCAGGGAGACAGAGGAAAGGGAAACAAGGATAAAAGCAAAAGATAGGAAGGAGAAAAACAAAAGTGGCAGTCAGAGAAATCAACGGTTTAAATCAAACGCGGCCACAGTAAATAATAATTCTAATAGGTCTAAGAGCGTTAAAAAACCAAGCCTGAAGGCTTTGTGTCTTAATGCGAGGAGCATTTGTGATAAGGTGGATGAATTGGCTGCGCAAATAGAGGTAAACGAATACGATTTGGTTGGGATTACGGAAACGTGGCTCAAGGATGGCCAACACTGGGAACTCAACATCCAGGGGTATTCGATATTCAGGAAAGATAGGCAAAAAGGAAAGGGAGGTGGGGTAGCATTACTGGTTAAAGAAGGGATTAACACAATTGTAATGAAGGATATTAGCTCTGATGATGTGGAATCTGTATGGGTAGAATTGAGAAATACTAAGGGGAAAAAAACATTAGTGGGAGTGGTATATAGACCTCCAAACAGTAAGGCGGAGGTTGGGGATGGCATTAAAAGGGAAATTAAAGAAGAGTGCAATAAGGGCACAGCAGTCATCATGGGTGACTTTAATCTACATATAGATTGGGCCAACCAAATTAGTAACAATAATGCGGAGGAGGAATTCCTGGAGTGTTTACGGGATGGTTTCCTGGACCAATATGTCGAGGAACCAACCAGAGATCAGGCCATCTTAGACTGGGTATTATGTAACGAGAAAGGATTAATTAGCAATCTTGTTGTACGAGGCCCCTTGGGTCGGAGCGATCATAATATGATCGAATTCTTCATTAAGATGGAGAATGAAGTAGTTGACTCGGAGACTAGGGTCCTCAATTTAAATAAAGGAAACTACGATGGTCTGAGGAGCGAGTTGGGTAGGATTGATTGGGGAATGGCACTCAAAGGGTTGATGGTGGATAGGCAATGGCAAACATTCAAAGACCGAATGGATGAGCTACAGAATTTGTTCATCCCAGTTTGGCATAAAAATAAAACAAAAAAGATGACTCAACCGTGGCTAACAAGGGAAATTAGGGATAGCATAAGATCCAAGGAGAGGACATATAAATTGGCCAGAAAAAGCAATAATCCTGAGGATTGGGAGCAGTTCAGGATTCAACAAAGGAGGACAAAGGGATTAATTAAGAAAGGGAAAATAGAATATGAGAGTAAGCTTTCAGGGAACATAAAAACTGACTGTAAAAGCTTTTATAGATATGTGAAGAGAAAAAGATTGGTGAAGTCAAGCGTAGGTCCCTTGCAGTCAGAATCAGGGGAATTTATAATGGGGAACAAAGAAATGGCAGACCAACTAAATATATATTTTGGTTCTGTCTTCACAAAGGAGGAAACAAATAACCTCCCAGAGATGCCGGGGAACATAGGGTCTGATGAAAGGGTGGAACAGAAAGAAATCAGTATTTGTAGGGAAATGGTGTTAGGAAAATTGATGGGACTGAAGGCTGATAAATCCCCAGGGCCTGATAATCTACATCCCAGGGTACTTAAGGAAGTGGCCCTAGAAATAGTAGATGCATCGCTGGTCATCTTCCAGAACTCGATAGACTCTGGAACAGTACCCATGGATTGGAGGGTAGCTAATGTTACCTCACTATTCAAAAAAGGTGGTAGAGAAAAAGCGGGGAATTATAGACCGGTAAGCCTGACATCGGCAGTGGGGAAAATGCTAGAGTCCATTATAAAAGATGTAATAGCAGAGCACTTGGAAAGCAGTGACTGGATCGGACAAAGTCAACATGCATTTACAAAAGGTAAATCATGCTTGACTAATCTACTGGAATTTTTTGAGGATGTAACTGGTAAAATAGATAAGGGAGAATCAGTGGATGTGGTGTATTTGGACTTTCAGAAGGCTTTCGATAAGGTCCCGCATAAGAGATTAGCGTACAAAATTAAGGCACATGGGATTGGGGGCAAGGTATTGACTTGGATAGAGAACTGGTTGGCGGACAGAAAGCAAAGAGTTGGAATAAACGGGTCGTTTTCCGAGTGGCAAGCAGTGACTAGTGGGGTACCGCAAGGATCGGTCCTTGGACCCCAGCTGTTCACAATATATATTAATGATCTGGACAAGGGAATTGGATGTAATATCTCCAAATTTGCAGGTGACACAAAGCTGGGTGGGAGGGTGTGCTGTGAGGAGGATGTCGTGAAACTCCAGTACGATTTGGACAGGTTGGGTGACTGGGCAGAAACATGGCAAATGCACTATAATGTGGATAAATGTGAGGTTATCCACTTTGGTGGCAAAAACAGGAAGGCAGATTATTATTTGAATGGCAATAGATTGGGAGAAGGGGAAGTGCAAAGAGACCTGGGTGTTCTTGTGCACCAGTCGCTGAAGGTAAGCGTGCAGCTGCAGCAGGCAGCTAAGAAGGCAAATGGTATGTTGGCCTTCGTAGCAAGAGAGTTTGAGTAGAGGAACAAGGATGTCTTGCTACAGTTGTACAGGGCCTTGGTGAGACCGCACCTTGAGTATTGTGTGCAGTTTTGGTCGCCTTACCTGAGGAAGGATGTGCTTGCCATGGAAGGAGTGCAGCGAAGATTCACCAGGCTGATACCTGGGATGGCAGGAATGACGTATGAGGAGAGATTGTGTTGATTGGGTTTATATTCACTGGAGTTTAAAAGATTGAGAGGGGATCTCATCGAAACCTATAAAATTCTGTCAGGCCTGGACAGACTAGATGCAGGAAGGATGTTTCTGATGGCCGGGGAGTCCAGAACCAGGGGTCATAGTCTAAGGATAAGGGGTAAGCATTTAGGACTGAAATGAGGAGGAATTTCTTCACCCAGAGAGTGGTGAACCTGTGGATTTCTCTGCCACAGAAGGCAGTGGAGGGCAGTTCATTAAATATATTCAAGAAGGAGTTGAATATATTTCTTAAGCCTAAAGGGATTAAGGGATATGGGGAGAAGGCAGGGACAGGGTACTGAATTTGGATGATCAGCCATGATCTCATTGAATGGCGGAGCAGGCTCGAAGGGCCGAATGGCCTACTCCTGCTCCTACCTTCTATGTTTCTATGTTTCTATGTTTCTAGTGTCCCTGGTTGTCCAGTTGTCGGTATGCTTCTTTGCAATAGTCCGTTCTGTTCTGTATGACGATGGCTCCTCCTTTGTCTGCTGGTTTGATGACGATGTTGTGGTTGGTCTTGAGAGCGTGGATGGCGTTGCGTTGTGCTCGGGTGACATTCCGGACATAATGTTCAACAAACTGCATATGATATGCATGCTTACACCACTCTACACCATTGATAATTAAATCAAAACCAGAACAACCCCTTAGACTGACAGAAAATCAATTTACATTTGGTCTATGTGGATTTAACGCAGATCTATCAAAATATAGTAACCACTCCTAAACAGTCTCTCTTTGACTTTTGAAATTCTGTGAAGCAATGTGGCAGTGATTGTCCAACAAGGACTTTGAAACAGAATCTTCATTAAACATTTAAATGCTCTAAGTAACTTCAAGGACACTGATGACAAGCCTGATTTATTTTAAACTTTATGACAAAGCTAATTTATTTGAAAATTTGTCTTGGTCATTCATTCTCTGGGCACTATTGACATCCTGCCAAGACTGGTTTGCCTCTTTCTCACCCTAATGTAAAACCTCTCATCCCTTCCTGCTCTGCCAGGTAAAATGGATTTACATTTGAACTGGAGACAGAAAGGACAGTCTCGCTGCCACACTTTCTCTTTGATAATAATTATTTAAGGGTCGATATCCTGATCGGGTGTGTCAGTAGAGGAGGCGAGTGGAGGTCAGAGAATTAGGTGAATAAGCTAAAGCCGATCTCTCGCCCAATTCACACGACATACAATTTCCTGGTGGCTGGAATTCTAGATGCCGAGTGCTCTTGAACAAAGTGAGAGCCTCATTAAAGTCCCAATTGCAATATACATTTATGCAAATTGAGATGAAGAGGAATTTCTTCACTCAGAGGGCTTTGAATCTTTGGAATTCTCTACCCCAAAGTGCTGTGGATGCTGAGTTATTGAGTATATTCAAGGCTGAGATTGATAGATTTTTGGACTCTAGGGGAATCAGGGGATATGGGATTCGGGCAGGAAAGTGGAGTTGAGGTCGAAGATCAGCCATGATCTTATTGAATGGCAGAGCAGGCTCGAGGGGCCATGTGGCCTAATCCTGCTCCTATTTCTTATGTTCTTAAATAGCTGTAGATATACCAACCTACAAAAACTAGAAAAAGCTGATTAACAGCTTCAAAAAAAACTGTCAGGGCCCAGAAATACTGGCAGCTCAAGAGTAGCCCTAAGCCTAGGCCCCATGACGCATGAAGATGAGGGGTTGCAGTAAAGGTGCAGTGGGATGTGGGTAAGTGATATCTTAAGCTGCAGGTATATCATATTTATTATAGAGGGAAAGTCTTGAAGCACATAAAAGCACAACTTAAAGCAATGATGAATTTAGAAGTTACTGAAAGGAGACAGGAGTGCTGAGGTGTGAGATTTATTTTCTGGAATAATCTGGGGGCACGCTCCCAGAATGTTCTGATTTGTAACTGCCTCGAGATAGCTTTGATCTTTAACACTTCATTTTCAGGCATTTATTTGATCTTTTTTTCTGGCATTTTCGAGCCTTTCCAATCAAAAATAATTTATCTTGGAAAGTTGACAGATATTTAAAATTTTAAAATTAAACTGGTTATACAGACTTCAACAAGTCAAAATAAATGAGTTCATACCACCCATTAAAATAAAATATTTGAGGAATGTTATACAAATGCATTAAGCAATTATAACCAACAGTGATTTATGGCTATTTTGCTCTTTTGAACCTGTCAAAAAGGTTTATTTTTTTCTAATGGAATGAAAGTCATTACACAGTGCAATCAATTAAAAAAAAGAATCCGGCATATAACTGAACTTGATGTGCTGAGATAAACCTGCCTGATTGCCTTCAGTCTGACGATTGGTTAATATACTCTCACTGATCTTTAATGACACTCCTCATATATTGCTCAAATATAGATGGTGTGGGCTCTTTGCCCGGTTACTGCACAGTAACAAAGGAATCTCAATCATACGTGAGTAAACATCCCGAAAATAGTTACAACAAATAATTGGGCACTGCGACTCACAAACAAACAAGTGAGTCAATGGTCCGCATCACACATCAGAGCATAACACTGTAGTAAAATCCTAAGTATAGGAATCTGAGTGTAATTTGTTTCAATTAAATAAAGCTCATTACCATTTCTACCCCACTCTATATTTCCAAACCTTAGCAATTCCATTAGTGCAATGACAGGAGTGCTCACTAAAGCCAATTAATGCTTTCACACCAGAGCACATTTTCCTTATCTGAAAATAATGGCTGCAACTTATCTTGAAGAAAATACACCTCCAAAAAAGATAACCACTCAGCATGCCCAGAAAGCTCCTTTAAAGATAATCAAAAGTTCTTAAAAGTGGCAGTTGCTTTGTTATATACACATTCTTTGGGACAAACACTAAATAAAAACAACTATAACTGCAATTCTCAGAAACCATCAGCTCATCTTAAAACATTCTTGTCTGACGTTTTTGGGCATCCAATGGTGGGAGAAACCAGCAGATGTCCTAACTGATTCAGGCAGCATCCATTTCTGCATTCCAACTGATCTAATTGGTTAATGGTGAATAAAGATGATTTTTCTTGGGAAATGCTGACAGGCTGCCACATGGGGCGAAATTCTGACTCAGCCTGAAAATCTATTGGTTGGCATGTATGTAGCTGTCAAAGCCTCCTTGAAAAAGTGCAACATCCCCACTGATGTTGTGTATGTACCTTTAAGAGAGAACTGATTTTATACTGTAGTACCGGCAGTGACCACACCTGTATATAAGCCATAGCAGGCTTCTGCACTTTCAGTTTAAGCTTACCCTCTGTTCAGTAAATACCTGTTATTATTGTTCTCCTGCAGTCCGTGTATTATTGATACGCGTACACTACACTGGCGACGAGCAGGTTCGAACTCACCTGCAGTACTGCATCACCTCACGGGGATCTTTCCCTGAAAAGAAGCTTCTTGGAGGTCGAAGTCAGAGCAACGGGTGTTGACCGCGGGCAACCTCCCAGGGATCCATCGGAGTTCGGAGAATTGCAGGGGAGGCTGTGGAGAGCTGGGCTTGGCTTCCCAGTCAAGGTGTTCCAGCAAATCGTGCTGGTAGCAGGTAGTGCGCTGACCCTTCCGGACTGCGGCGGGCTCGAGCTTGATCGAGCGGCTCTGCAAAGGGGCCGTGCAACGTCGTCGGGAAGAAAAGAGAGAGAGAGAGGGTGGAACGCACAGGGCGCGGTCGGTGCTCAAGAACCGGGCAGCGTAGAGAAAATAAAATGAGGGGAAGGAAAAGTGAGACGCGCTGAAGCCGTGGGTCACCGCCATTACCCTGTAGCACGCTTGGAGCAGTGTGGCAGCAAGGGGAAGAAGGAAAAGCGTGGGAGGCGCCATTTTATTCCATTGGGGAAGAAGGAAAAGCGCGGGAGGCGCCATTTTAATCCATTGGGAAAGAAGAAAAAGCGTGGGAGGCGCCATTTTAAACCACTCAAGATGCCGAAGAGTGGCAGTATCACTGCTTTCGACAACGAGGTAGAAGACTGGACCACGTATGTGGAAAGAATTGAATTTGTAGGGAAATGGTGTTAGGAAAATTGATGGGACTGAAGGCCAATAAATCCCCAGGGCCTGATAATCTACATCCCAGGGTACTTAAGGAAGTGGCCCCGGAAATAGTAGATGCATTGCTGGTCATCTTCCAGAACTCGATAGACTCTGGAACAGTACCCATGGATTGGAGGGTAGCTAATGTTACCCCACTATTCAAAAAGGTGGCAGAGAAAAAGTGGGGAATTATAGACCGGTAAGCCTGACATTGGTAGTGGGGAAAATGCTAGAGTCCATTATAAAAGATGTAATAGCAGAGCACTTGGAAAGCAGTGACAGGATCGGACAAAGTCAACATGGATTTACAAAAGGTAAATCATGCTTGACTAATCTACTGGAATTTTTTGAGGATGTAACTGGTAAAATAGATAAGGGAGAACCAGTGGATGTGGTGTATTTGGACTTTCAGAAGGCTTTTGATAAGGTCCCGCATAAGAGGTTAGCGTGCAAAATTAAGGCACATGGGATTGGGGGCAAGTTATTGACTTGGATAGAGAACTGGTTGGCGGACAGAAAGCAAAGAGTTGGAATAAACGGGTCATTTTCCGCATGGCAGGCTGTGACTAGTGGGGTACCGCAAGGATCGGTCCTAGGACCCCAGCTGTTCACAATATATATTAATGATCTGGACGTGGGAATTGGATGTAATATCTCCAAATTTGCAGATGACACAAAGCTGGGTGGGAGGGTATGCTGTGAGGAGGATGTCATGAAACTCCAGTACGATTTGGACAGGTTGGGTGATTGGGCAGAAACATGGCAAATGCACTATAATGTGGATAAATGTGAGGTTATCCACTTTGGTGGCAAAAACAGGAAGGCAGATAATTATTTGAATGGCAATAGATTGGGAGAAGGGGAAGTGCAAAGAGACCTGGGTGTTCTTGTGCACCAGTCGCTGAAGGTAAGCATGCAGGTGCAGCAGGCGGTTAAGAAGGCAAATGGTATGTTGGCCTTCGTAGCAAGAGGGTTCGAGTACAAGAACAAGGATGTCTTGCTGCAGTTGTACAGGGCCTTGGTGAGACCGCACCTTGAGTATTGTGTGCAGTTTTGGTCACCTTACCTGAGGAAGGATGTTCTTGCCATGGAGGGAGTGCAGCGAAGATTCACCAGGCTGATACCTGGGATGGCAGGAATGACGTACGAGGAGAGATTGTGTCGATTGGGCTTTTACTCACTGGAGTTTAGAAGATTGAGAGGGGATCTCATCGAAACCTATAAAATTCTGTCAGGTCTGGACAGACTAGATGCAGGAAGGATGTTTCTGATGGCCGGGGAGTCCAGAACCAGGGGTCATAGTCTAAGGATAAGGGGTAAGCCATTTAGGACTGAAATGAGGTGGAATTTCTTCTCCCAGAGAGTGGTGAACCTGTGGAATTCTCTGCCACAGAGGGCGGTGGAGGACAGTTCATTAAATATATTCAAGAAAGAGTTGGATATATTTCTTGAGGCTAAAGGGATCAAGGGATATGGGGAGAAGGCAGGGACAGGGTACTGAATTTGAATGATCAGCCATGATCTCATTGAATGGCGGAGCAGGCTCGAAGGGCCGAATGGCCTACTCCTGCTCCTATCTTCTATGTTTCTATGTTTCTATGTGTACTGCAAGGCAAATGAGGTGGTCGATGGAAAGAAGGCGTCGGTATTATTAAATTTGATGGGCGCGAGAACGTACGGCCTATTGTGAAATTTAATTACCCCAGCTAAACCAATGGAGAAAAGTTTTGAAGAGATTGTTAATATCTTACAGGAACACCTAAACCCTACACTGCTGCTGATAGCAGAAAGATTCAAGTTCCATAAAAGAAACCAGCACAAAGATGAGAGCAATGCTGACTATCTTACGGAACTACGCAAGTTATCGAAGCACTGCCAGTTCGGAGCAGGACTGGCAGACACCTTAAGGGACAAGTTTGTCTGCGGGCTCCAGAGTGAAGGAACCCAGAAACGACTACTTTCGGAAAAGGACCTGACGTTAGAACAGGCTTTCAGGGTGGCAGTATCCTACGAAGCAGCAGCACGGGGAGCTGCGGAAATACAACAGCAACCACAAGAATACAGCACTAACGAAATGGCATATGGAGCAGAAAAGTGCTATCGCTGCGGCAGAACAACCCATGATCAGAAGGACTGCTGGTTTAACGACAAAGTATGCTGGCAATGTGGGAAAATGGGACACATAGCAAGAGTCTGCAGGTCGGGAAAGAAAGCCAACAGTAAAAGAACTACTAAGGAAAAGTACAAGAAAGTAAAAAAAATGACAGACAGTTGTTCAGAAGATCAGGAGAGTGATAATGACTCCGGGTGCAGGAGACTAAGTTGTCTAAAGTTACACAACGTGATCGCAAAGGAGGATCACCGAACCATTTGGGTCACCCTCATGATAGCAGGGTCCCAAGTAAAGATGGATTTGGACACAGGATCAGCCCTAACTGTCATGAATCGATGAGACTATGAGCGGCTATTCTCACACATACACTTGAAGGACACGTCCATTGTATTGAAGACATACACGGGGCAAAAAGTCTACCCCAGAGGAAAAATAAGGGTGCCAGTTAAATACAACGGCAAGGAAACACAGAAACTGTATCTATATATACTACAAGATGGAGGACCACCATTATTGGGACGTGAATGGATCCGAAAAATACAATTGGATTGGCATTCCATTCAGGCGCTAACTGTGACTGACAAAAAGGATGACGACGTCACACCTGGACGACTGTCAAAAATTCTAACTGACGCGAAAGAGTTGTGCCAACAAGGACTTGGGACTCTAAAAGGAGTAACGGCAATGATAAAAATCGAAGATAACGCAAACCCTAAATTTTTTAAGGCCAGACCGGTACCATACGCGATCCGCCCAGCCGCTGAAGCAGAGCTGGAGAGTCTGGAGCGTTCGGGTGTGCTGTCCAAGGTGGACTGGAGCGAGTGGGCCACACCCATCGTTCCTGTAATGAAGAAATCATTGAGCAGCACGCCTGGGGAGCCGAAGAAGGTTCGCATCTGTGGGGACTTCAAGGTAACTGTGAACCCAGTCCTGCACACAGTACAATATCCACTTCCACGGATAGAAGATATTTTCGCCTCACTATCTGGAGGGAAACACTTTACGAAGATTGATCTGGCCCAAGCGTATCTACAAATGGAGGTGGAAGAAGCATCTAGGAAATACCTCACGATAAACACTCACAAAGGTCTTTACCAGTACAACCGACTGGTATTCAGGGTAGCATCAGCCCCGGCTATTTGGCAGAGGGCGATGGAACAAGTCCTGCAAGGGATCCCGGGGACCCAGTGTTATTTGGACGAACTCCTGGTTACGGGCGAAAATGACAGTGAACACCTTGCCAACCTGGAGCAGGTGCTCACTAGATTACAAGAATATGGGCTACGAGCCAACCGCCCCAAATGCGAGTTCTTCAGGAGACAAATCTCGTATTGTGGCCACATGATTGATGAGGAAGGGTTGCATAAGTCCCCAGACAAGATTGAGGCAGTAGTCAAGGCTCCAGCACCGGAAAATGTGTCGCAACTGAGGTCATTCCTCGGGTTGGTGAACTACTACCATAAGTTCTTGCCGAATTTATCTACAATTCTGCACCCACTGAACGCCCTGCTGCAAACTGGAGTAACATGGAAATGGAGTGATGAGTGTAAGCGTGCCTTTCAGAAATGTAAATGCCTAATCACTTCAAAAGAAGTATTGGCCCACTACAATCCAACACTACCGATTCGGTTGGCATGTGATGCGTCTCCCTACGGCATTGGAGCGGTGCTGTCACACAAATTCCTTGACGGTTCAGAGAGGCCAATAGCCTTTGCGTCGCGCTCGTTAACCTCAGCCGAGCGTAACTACGCCCAGATTGACAGGGAGGCCCTCAGCCTGGTGTGGGAGGTGAAGAAGTTCAATCACTATCTGCACGGGCAGAAATTCACCCTACTGACTGATCATCAGCCTCTGGTCTCCATTTTTAACCCAAAGAAGGGCGTTCTGGTGATGACGGCGCAACGGCTGCAAAGATGGTCACTTTTCCTAGGGGCACATCAGTACGACATAGAGTACAAGGGTATGAAACAGCATGGAAATGCTGATGGGCTGTCGCGCCTACCGTTGCCTACGGTGCAGGAAGCACCTGCAGTGGACCCTGTTGAGATATTCCATTCAACCATAGTCGAATGTCTACCTGTTACAAGCTCAAGTATAGAGAAGGAAACCCGAAATGACCCGACACTCTCTCGGGTCTATGATTTGACGGTGAAGGGATGGCCAGCACATGGCGACTCACTGTTGCCAGCATTCGCGCCAAGGAGAGAACAGCTGTCAGTGTGCCGGGGGACCTTGATGTGTGGATCCCGAGTGGTAATTCCACCCAAGTTGAGAGATAGAGTGCTCAATGAGCTTCATGAGGGTCATCTGGGAGGGGTAAAAATGAAGAGCCTAACCAGGGCGTTTGTGTGGTGGCCAGGAATCGATAAAGAAATTGAGGATATGACCAAGAGATGCACAGGATGCCAGAAGGTCGAAAACGCTCCACCACAGGCCCCGCTACACCCATGGGAGTGGCCCTCATCTCCATGGCAACATGGGTACACATTGATTTTGCTGGTCCATTTATGGACTCAATGTTTTTAATCGCCGTGGATGCCCATTTGAAATGGCCAGAGGTCATCAAAATGTCCTCCACCACCATGGAGAAAACTATTGCAGTCCTACGGACCATCTTCACCAGGAATGGCTTGCCAGAACAGATTTGCTCCGACAATGGACCACAGTTTGTGTCCGAGGATTTCCGGAGGTTTCTGAGGAATAATGGGGTGAAACATTACACATCTGCCCCATATCATCCAGCCACAAATGGATTGGCTGAGAGGTTTGTTCAGACCTTTATAAAGGCAATAAAGGTGATGTATAATGACGACATACCACTACAACACAAGGTGGATAATTTCTTGTTTGCTTACCGGAATGCAACACATGCAGTCACCAACCAAGCTCCAGCCATAGTGTTCTTCAACCGAAGGCTAAGATGTCGCCTGGATTTGCTCAAACCAAACATAAGACGAGATGTTGAGGATAAGCAATTCCAGCACATAAATGAGAAGCCAACCAGGAGCTTCAAGATAGGGCAACCAGTCTTGGCCCGCGACTACCGAACAGAAAAATGGCAGCCAGGAACGATATGCACACAGCAGGGACCACTAATGTACACAGTGGACGTTGGAGAGAGCATCGTGAGACGCCATGCTGACCAGATTCTGGAGTCACAGGAACAAGCCAAACCCATACCATGAGCATGTGCACCTGGTAATGAACCCGAAGTACAGATTGCGTCTACCTCAGAATCATTGGTATTGGAAGCTGACGAACCAACCAATGACAATGAGCCAGAATCGACTCCGCCACAAGAACAGGATACTCGAGAAAGGCGCTATCCAGTCAGGATCAGGAAGCCTCCTCAAAGGCTGAACTTATAAATGATTATTTCAGTTGATGTATATAGTACAGAGAAAATTGTAATTGTAATTAGTTATTATTTAATTGTTAAATGAATGTTATGTACTGTTTATCTAAAAGGGGAGGAATTGTTGTGTATGTACCTTTAAGAGAGAACTGATTTTATACTGTAGTACCGGCAATGACCACACCTGTATATAAGCCATAGCAGGCTTCTGTACTTTCAGTTTAAGCTTACCCTCTGTTCAGTAAATACCTGTTATTATTGTTCTCCTGCAGTCCATGTATTATTGATACGTGGACACTACAACTGACACATGGGAACCCCTGTCCCAAGACTGCACAAAGTGGAGGAGAAGCATCCGGGAAGGCGCCAAACACCTCGAGTCTCTTCGCCAGGAGCAAGCGGAAGCCAAGCGCAAGGAGCGCACGTCAACCCAAGCACCCCACCCACCCGCCCCTTCAACCACCGTCTGTCCCGCCTGTGACAGAGACTGTAGGTCCCGCACTGGGCTCATCAGTCACCTGAGAACTCATCTTTAGTGTGGAAGCAAGTCATCCTCAGTTCAGAGGGACTGCCTAAGAAGAAGAAGAACATGTAGCTGTCAGCTACGATTTGCCATAGTTTTTTTCCAGGGAGGTGCTAAGAGCTTTTCATGCCCATATAAAATGGACGCTGCAGGAAAAGCATGCTCTCGCTTTTGAGAGTCGGATTCCTAAAGCCATGCTTAGATGCGTCCTACTTTGAGCTGGTTTATTTACTACTACGCTTTTGATTCCTTTTGTGGTACTTTTACTGCAGCATTATTTTTTGCTTCCATTTAGTCTTGTTTTAAATTCTATTTTATATTTTTCCTTTCTGGTTTCCCACCAGTTGCAATTTTAGTTTTAGCAACCAAATATCTGAGAATGGGAATTCCTGTGGGTATTCCTCTTGTACTTGGAGATTTGAAGGAGGATAAGGAATTTCTCAGGAGAGACCAGAGGCAAGTTTAATTACACCAAAGGCAGTCTAGTCTTCCTTGCTCTTACCCTAGGAGCAGGCACTATAGACCAAGGCTTCACAAGTGAGTTAGTATTTGAGCTATGCCATCTCCTCAACCTGAACCTTCAGCCCAGGGATGCTTCTGTAGGTGGTTGTCAGGCAATTACAGCTTGAATTTCTATGCTGCTGGATTGTTCCAAAGCTAATTTCTGCCAAATTTCACTGTGCACAAATACATCAAACAAGTGAGAACAGCGTTGTTCGCCTGTTTTAGGCCCCCCAAAAAGAAATTGGGCTGCGAAAAGCAGGGCATGTGTCGGGCTTGATCTAATACTACTTCTAGATGCTTCCGAGTTGGAGGAGTAAATGTGGTGACTGACCACTGGTTTTCTGTGGGAGCTCCTTTCGATGGAGGTGGCCCTCTACATCTTGGATGTGTGTGATGGCCCTGTAACTCCTGGTGCTCTGTCTACTACTTCAGTGACTGTTTGATCCTGCCTGCTATTTGTCACTTCTGTCATTTGAAGGTGCTGGCTGGGTGGTTCGATTGTGGCCTTGTCTTCAGAGGCAGTAGCCTCACCCATGTCTACTCCTGCCATGCCCAAGCTGCTGGCCATTCCCTCAGTATATCCAGGGATTTGGGTGTGAACAGACTCTTGGCCAGCAATGAGCTGTGTCAAGCCCTGAATCTCCAGTATCTTTATGGACATGATTTGTTTCTGTTTATTATTTTTTGGATCTTGGCCCACTGCTTTGTGTAGGCAATGAGCAGACACATCAAACAACTCCTAACAGGGTAGGAAATGGTGGCGAGTGTCATAAGACCATTCTCAAGCACCTCCTAGTGACCAGTTTAGAGTGCCATTGGGAGAGTCCTGTTAGCAGGTTGCCGGTACCCACCCCAGCCACAAGGGGTGATTACAAGGGAATAAAAGGAAATTAAAGGAATGGCCTAGAAATTCAGTATAGCCACTTTTGGGGCGGTAAAGTCGGGCGGCCGCTAAAGCTTGCGCCCGGCGCAAAGTCGCACCCCCTTCGCCGATATTCAGTCGCATCGCCCCAAGAGGTTGCTGCTGCGCTAAAACAGGCGATGCACGACTATCTTTAGGCACTAAGCCGGCGGTGCTGAGCGATACCCCCGAGGCCGGGCGCAGCGCAGGTGCGGCGAGTTCTTGATTGACGGCAGACACTCTGGCGCCGGTCATCTCTTAAAGGGGGAGGGTGGATTTGTTTGCCTGCCACGCCCTGCACACTGCAGCCCTCAACCTAGGCCTGACTACTTCAGCTTCACCTGTACAACGCCCAGGACTATGGAGAAGGCCAGGGAGAGAGCGCAGTGCTTCAGCGACGGAGACCTGAGGGTGCTGGTTGGCGGAGTGGAGCGCAGGCGCCATGTTTTGTTCCCAGAAGGTGGCAAGAGGCCGCTGCCCAGCGCCTACCGGAAAGCCTGGAGGGAGGTGTCCAACAGGGTGTCTTCCAACAGCGTGGTTGCCAGGACTCCTTTGCAATGCCGGAAGAAGTTCAACGACCTCACTCGGGTTGTCAGGATGCGTACCCTTTCCAGTGTCCTCCTCACCCTTGCATGTGCACCTCACATTATGGGCAAAGGGACCTGAAAGCCCTAATGGCCAGCTCTCATCCAGCAGCTATGGGACTGGCATGAAAATCAATTGCACATTCAGCACTTTACACACTGTCCAAGCTATTCGACCATGGGAGGCATTGCAGACAAGATCAGGGCTACACACTGTCCAAGCTATTCGACCACAGGAGGCAGTGCAGACAAGATCAGGGCTACACACTGTACTTAGAGGCCGTCCTTTCTCTTGCAGGCCAAGGTTGCGCACAACCGGCGCAACCGAACTGAGACCGGCGGAGGCCGTCCTGACCTCAAAGAGCTCTCCGACCTCGACCAGCGTGTGGAGCGCATTATGGGAGGCCGGCTGATTGGCCCCGTCACCAGTGGAGATGCCGACCCTGTTCTGGGCACCAATGGTAAGGGCATCACCTTTTGGACCTCTCTCGTTCCACTTGCGCATCAGATCAGCATTCTTTGCCACTGTCCGACCAATGCGGTGAATGGCACCACTCATGCCTCCCTCGCTGCCGCCCTGTCCTCACTCTAAAGCTACTCTTGTGCCTTCCTGCTTTCAGATGGTGAATCGCCAGGTGAGGAGGCGGGCCCTCAAACTGCCACTGTCAGCCCTTCGGAAGACGAGGAGGAGGAAGAGGAAGCCGGCCCATCAGTGCCACCCTCAGCCACGCCAGCCCATGGCGATGTAGGGGACACGTCTTCCCTGGAGGGGAGCCGGGGGGAAGGGTCGGAGGAGAGTGAAGCTCCGGGGCCCAGCGGCCTGCAGCAACGCGGGAGGGGTGGGGAAGCTCGGCGGACTTCTCCCCAGAGGGTGAGTGCGGCCTCAGTCCTGCGACGGTCAGTGCAGAGGAGGTGCGCCTCCTAGAGGAAATGGCCGTCCAGGCTGTGCGCAGGCACACTGAGCTCATGGCTGCAGTGGCAAGGATGCCTGACTCCATAGAGTGTCTGTCAAGGAGTGTACAGGAATTCGGAGCAGCACAGGCCAGGAGTCTGCAACAATTCAGTGCAGCACAGGCCAGGAGTCTGGAACTATTCAGTGCAGCACAGGCCAGGAGTCTGCAGGACTTCGCGGCAGCACAGTCGGCTTCTAGCCAAGTGCTCAGTCGTGCCGTCCATTCACTGGCTGGTGTCATGCGGACACAGACCAGGGCCACACGGGCACTAACTGCTGCCACCCTCGCTGGATCAGCCAGGCATCGCCAGGGCACTCGCGCGCAGCAGCAGCCCAGCAGTCTGTTCTTCAGCTGTTTGCTGCGCATGCTGCAGTGCTGGCCCGTGCGAGTGCCAATGTCTCAGGCGACCAGCGAGCACCTGCGATCTGCCAGGTTGCCACCATTCCTGCAGCCGACACTGCCACTCCACCATTGCAGCTGCCATGAGCCGCTGGACAGACTGCTGCCGCCCAGCCAGAGTTGGAGCAGTCAGCAGCCGGACACTCCAAGGCCAGAGCTGGTGCAGGCCGACCCCCAAGGGCATCTGCCGTCTCGCCATCTGCCCCTCAGCAGCCTTCCCACAGCCTTGCTGCAGCCACTGGGCTCCCATTGAGGAGGAGCAGCAGGGCGGGCAGGGGCCAGGCAAGGATGCGCAAGGCATCGCCCTCGCAGGGCAAAAAGTAGAGATATGCACAAATGCCTGGTGCTTGTTGTAAGGCCGACACTGGTGCAGTTGTTTTTGTGTAAGGCCGAGACTGGTGTCTTTCTTTCTTTGTGTAAGGCCGAGACTGGTGTCTTTCTTTCTTTTTGTAAGGCCGAGACTGGTAGTTTTGCGTTTTTGGAGGGGGCTTCTCCACATGAGCATGTAATGTGGGAAGGGCAGAGGTTTTCAATAAATTATTGTTGTTAAATTGCAATGTGCATGGTTTTTTGGTTAAGTCCTGGTTGCCCTGCTCAGCTGAGGGCTTGTGGAGCGGCTACATTCATCTGCTGACATTGGCACAAGCCAGTCCCTGAGAGGGGGCCTAGAACCGTCGTTCAATAAGCCGGCGACGGGCGGCCCTTGCACTTTCTGCCTCCCTCCTGTGCTGCTCCTCCTCCTCAGGTGGTCCTCCAATCTGTGGTGGCAGTGGCTGAGTCCTGCGGATAGCCAGGTTGTGCAGCATGCAGCAAACGACCACGAAATGGGAGACTCGCTCCGGCGAATACTGGAGGGCTCCACCGGAACGATCCAGACAGCGGAACCGTTGCTTCAGGACGCCGATTGTTTGTTCGATGATGTTCCTGGTCGCTTGATGGCTCTCGTTGTATCCCTCTTCAGCAGGGGTGCTGGGCGCACGGAACGGGGTCATCAGCCAGGTACACAAAGGATAGCCTTTGTCCCCGATAAGCCATCCTCGTGGATGAGGCTGTGCCTGGAACATGTCTGCCACAGAAGTCTGTCGCAGGATGAAGGCATCGTGGCTGCTGCCTGGAAAGCGGGCATTGACAGCTAGGATGAGCTGCCTGTGGTCACACACCAGCTGGACGTTCAGCGAATGGTAGCCCTTCCGGTTGCGGTAATCCTCGGCATTCTCCAGAGGTGCCCGCAAAGCCACATGCGTGCAGTCAATGGCGCCCTGCACCATGGGGAAGCCCGCGAATGCTGCAAAGCCCATTGCACGCTGTTGCTGCTTGGCAAGGGCCATGGAGAAGGAGATGAACTGACGTCTCCTTTTGAAAAGGGCATTGGTCACCTGGCGGATGCAGCAATGCACGGCGAACTGGGAGATGTTGGCAATGTCCCCAGTAGCGGATTGGAAGGAGCCGGTGGCATAGAAGTTGAGAGACACCGTCACCTTCACTGCCACCAACAGAGACGTCCTGCTCCTCAGCTGTGGCTGCAGATCACCGCCAAGCAGCTGGCAGATCTCTGTGACCACCTCCCCTCTGAATCGCAGCCTCCGAACACACTGCTCCTCAGACATGTTGAGATAGGAGAACTGCTGGCGGTATACCCTGGGTGGGTAAGGCCTCCTTTGCCGACGCCTGTTGCCCCCTCGCCGTCTAGCCAGGGCTGCCACTCTCTCACGGCGTCTGTGAGCCCTTTGGATGTAATTGAGAAAGCCAGCGTTGACACCCATTGCAGCCCCCATAATATGCTGGCAAACAATGAGATGTCAATGAAGGCAAAGACTAGTGGAAAGCTGTGGCCTGAAGCCAGAAGTACCTGTCCGAGTGTTGGGCCAAAGCAGAAAGCTATCTACCTTGGTCTCTCTCCAAAGATCCGTTTCGCAAGAAGGTGTGCTGCGAAATGGCAGCCTTTTATATTGCAGGAGGAGTGCCCTTTAATTTGCGCCCCCCACGCCCCGCATCGGCTGAGCACCGTTCCACTCTAACAGTCGCTAGGGGCGCCAGGCGCACAATGGGGCGTTGCCACTGAAGTTCCGGTTGGGGGCGCACAAAGGGCGTTGCACGAGGAAATGACGTCATGATCTGTGCGCGCAGCTGAGTGTGCGCAAAGACTTTGCGCCGCCGCTAAATCTTGAGTGAAGTTGGGGCGAGGCGCAGATCGCGCTGCGCCCGGGCGCTACCCGCCTAGCGCCCGACATCTACTCCTCCTAAGGCGCTAACGGCTGGCGCAACCAACTGAATTTCTAGGCCAATAAATCTAAAATATATAATGGGTAGTTCTGTGATTACAGGGAGCATTTAGCAGAGAATCAGAACTACAGTACACTATTGCGCTTATAGAAGAGACAAACCCACGATAAACTTCTTTTTATTCGTTCCTGGGATGTGGGCATCGCTGGCAAGGCCAGAATTTATTGCCCATCCCTAATTGCCCTTGAGAAGGTGGTGGTGAGCCGCCTTCTTGAACCGCTGCAGTCCGTGTGGTGAAGGTACTCCCACAGTGCTGTTAGGGAGGGAGTTCCAGGATTTTGACCCAGCAACAATGAAGGAGTGGCAATATATTTCCAAGTCAGGATGGTGTGTAACTTGGAGGGGAACTTGCAGATAATGGTGTTCCCATGCACCCGCTGCCCTTGTCATTCTAGGTGGTAGAGGTCGCGGGTGTGGGAGGTGCTGCTGAAGAAGCCTTGGTGAGTTGCTGCAGTGCAACTTGTAGATGATACACACTGCAGCCATGGTACGCTGGTGGTGGAGGGTGTGAATGTTTAAGGTGGTGGATGGGGTGCCAATCAAGTGGGCTGCTTTGTCCTGGATGGTGTCGAGCTTTTTGAGTGTTGTTGGAGCTGCACTCATCCAGGCAAGTGGAGATTATTCCATCACACTCCTGACTTGTGTCTTGTAGAGGGTGCTAAAGGCTTTAGAGAGTCAGGAGGTGAGACACTCGTCGCAGAATACCCAGCCTCTGACCTGCTCTTGTAGCCACAGAACTCTTATTGTCTGATCACTCCTTGAGGTAGCTTACTAGTTACTGTCGATATAGCTACTGTTTCATGAATGCCCTTCTTAAATCTCAGTTTCTTGTAAGCCCTGCAACAATAAGTGTAGTCCTGGATTTGTCATCTAACTGAGTAACTCAAAAATAAAGGTGTTCTGTAATTACTAATTCTCCTGCATTGCTTGGCTTTGCTAATTCTGGTGGTGCAGAGTGACAATCCCAAATTCCTTAAACTCGACTACAATGATATGTTTAACGAACACTACATACTACTGGAGCTGCTCCAGTATGTTTTCTTCTCCACTATCTTACTTTAACATTCCCAATTTACTTGAAAATGATGTTTCTGGGTAACTAATGATGGATCAAATAGGCAATCATAGTCATAGTCATAGTCATAGAGTCAGAGGGGGCAATTTTGCCAGCCCTGGGGAGGCAGGTATGGAGGCAGGACTGCCGGGAAAGTGGCAGAATTTGGGGGCGGGTGGCAAACCCGTCCCCAACCCGCCTCCATGCCATCTTCCCAGGAGGCGGTTTGCCGGCTCCCGCCGGATCCAGTCTCCTTGGAGGCGGGAAGGGATTAAAGCCTATTAACTGCCTGTTAACAGGTAGTTAACAGGCAGAAAATAGGATTATCCCCTTTTTGCCCTCAAGTGCGGGCTTCCCGAAGGCTCCAAACCCGCCAGCTCAGCGAGGCGAGGCGAATAGGGGGTCTGCGGGGGTCGGGGTGGGGGTGAAAAAGTGTGGGGTGAAGGTGAGTGATGGGTGCAAGAGTGAAGAGGTGAGTATCTGAGGTAAGTCCTAAGTGTTTTTAAAAATGTACTTACCTTTGTTTCTTCCTGCAGGCTTCAGTCGGTTTCTATGCGGAGTGTCTCGCACCTCCGTGTTGCAGATGAGAGATGTCCGTTGCATTCTCAGATGCAACAAACATCTCAATTCTGTAAAGGAAAGAAGGTTGATGAGGTCTTGTATACAAGACCTCATCAAACTGCAGAGATTGTCACTGTTTGACAGTGTAGTGTATGTACCTTTAAGAGGAACTATGTTTTTGAGGCCCCTGTATACTGTAGTACCAGTAGTGACCACTCGGGTATATAAGCCTGGGTAGCGTCTTGTGTTGTTCGTTCACCTCCAGACTTTGTTCAGTAAACACTTGTTAAATCAACTCCTGCATTCCGTGTCTCCATTAACACACGGATCTAACAGTGGTGACGAGTTAGAAACGAACTTACCTGCAATTTGGCAGCACCTCAAGGGGATCGATTCCTCAGACGAAGGCCGAAGCCAGAAGCAAGAAAAAAAATAATAAAAATAACTCGAAGAAACTCGAAAACGAGGGCCAGGCTTGGTCTCCAGTCTGTGGTTTCCCCAGCTAAACGGGCTGGTGGCAGGTAGTGCACTGATCCTTCCTGGGCTGCGGTGGGCTACAGCTCGATTGGATGGCTCTGCAACGGGGCCGGGCAGCGAGTCGGGAAGCAGAAGCAAAGAGAGAGAGAGGGTGGAGCACTCAGGGCGCAGCCGGCGTTCGGACCGAGCAGAGGGAGGGGAAAGTCCCAGAGGGTCTGCTCCACGACGGGAACGGTTCTTCAATTACGGAGAGAATATTGAAGCGATATATAAAAAAAAAAATAATAATAAATAGAAATACCGCAAAAAGCTGCAGGTCGCAACGGGAACTGCGGAGAACAGCGTTGGCAGCAGCGGCAGCGGCGGGAAAGCGCGGAAGGCGCTATCTTAACTCGGCGGGGAAGAAAGAAAAGCGCGGGAGGCGCCATTTTAGATTTTCAAGATGCCGAAGACTGGCAATATTACTGCTTTCGATAGTGATATAGAAGATTGGACCACATATGTGGAAAGAGTGGAGGTATATTGCAAGGCGAATGAGGTAGCGGATGATAAAAAGGCATCGGTACTTCTAAATCTGATGGGCGCTGATGCGCTATCAATTACTCATAAAAGACTGAGAGTTAAGAGAGTAACTAAAGGCTTTTATTAACAAAAGAATGAAGGTCTGCCTCGAGTGGTCGACCGGTCCAGAAATACAAAGGGCTGGGGAGCAGTCACCTTTATACTAGGACTTGTGGGAGGAGTCAGCCGAGGCATGTCCAGGCATGTACACAGTGGAATACAAACAGTGGTTTACCACAGGCGCAAGGACATACGGGCTGTTACGAAACTTGATCACTCCAGCCAAACCGATGGACAAGAATTTTAATGAGATTGTTGATACCTTACAGGAGCACTTAAACCCAACACCGCTGCTGATAGCGGAACGATTCAAATTCTTCAGGAGGAATCAGCACAAAAATGAAAGTAACGCTGATTACCTCACCGAATTACGAAAGCTGTCAAAGCACTGCCAATTCGGGGCAGGACTGGCAGATTCTCTACGAGACAAATTCGTCTGCGGTCTCCTAAGCGAAGGAACACAGAAAAGACTACTTTCTGAGAAAGATTTGACACTGGACAAGGCTTTCAGTGTGGCTGTATCATACAAAGCAGCAGCAAGAGGAGCTGCAGAGATACAGCAAAAGCCACAGGACTTCGGCACCCATGAAATGACACGGGGTTTCGAGAGATGTTATCGCTGCAGCAGATCCACCCATGACCAGAAAGACTGCTGGTTCAAGGACAAAGCATGCAGGCAATGCAGAAAGATGGGACACATTGCACGTGTATGCAGATCTGGAAAGAAATCCGCTGACAGTAAAAAGGTCAATAAGGAAAAGTACAGAAAGGTACAAATGATGACGGACAGTAGCTCTGAAGACCAGAAGAGCGATAGCGACTCCGGAAACAAGAGACTAAGCTGTCTCAAATTACATAATGTAATTGCCAAAGAAGATTACCAGACCATTTGGGTTACCCTCACGATAGCGGGGTCCCCAGTCAAAATGGAGCTAGATACAGGATCAGCTCTGACCGTCATGAGTCGACGGGATTACGAGCGGCTATTTCCGCATAGAGTCATAGAGTCATAGAGGTATACAGCACGGATAGAGGCCCTTCGGCCCATCGTGTCCGCGCCGGCCATCAAGCCCTGTCTGATCTAATCCCATATTCCAGCATTTGGTCCGTAGCCTTGTATGCTATGGCATTTCAAGTGCTCATCCAAATGCTTCTTAAATGTTGTGAGGGTTCCTGCCTCCACAACCCTTTCAGGCAGTGAGTTCCAGACTCCAACCACCCTCTGGGTGAAAAAGTTCTTTCTCAAATCCCCTCTAAACCTCCCGCCCTTTACCTTGAATCTATGCCCCCTAGTTATTGACCCCTCTACTAAGGGAAAAAGCTCCTCAGCATCCATCCTATCTATGCCCCTCATAATTTTGTACACTTCAATCATGTCCCCCCTCAGCCTCCTCTGCTCCAAGGAAAACAAACCCAATCTGCCCAGTCTCTCTTCATAGCTGAAGTGCTCCAGCCCCGGTAACATCCTGGTGAACCTCCTCTGCACCCTCTCCAACGCGATCACATCCTTCCTGTAGTGTGGCGACCAGAACTGCACACAGTATTCCAGCTGTGGCCTAACCAGTGTTTTATACAGTTCCATCATAACCTCCTTGCTCTATATTCAATGCCTCGGCTAATGAAGGCAAGTATCCCATTTGCCTTTTTTACCACCTTATCCACCTGTTCCGCCACCTTCAGGGATCTGTGTACTTGCACACCCAGATCCCTCTGACCCTCCGTCTTGCCTAGGGTCTTACCATTCATTGAAAGACACATCCATTGTTTTGAAGACATATACGAGGCAGAAAGTATACCCCAGAGGGAAAATAAGGGTGCCTGTTGTATACAACGGCAAGGAAATACAGAAGTTGTATTTATACGTTCTGCAAGATGGTGGTCCACCGTTGTTGGGACGTGAATGGATCAGAAAGATAAGTTTAGACTGGCACTCCATTCAGGCACTGACGGTGACCAGTAAGAAAAAAAACGATGATGACATCATGCCTGGATGATTAAAAGAAATCTTGGCTACCGCCAAAGAAGTGTTTCAACAGGAACTAGGAACCCTGAAAGGCGCCACCGCCTCAATAAAAGTGGAAGATGCGGCAATTCCCAAGTTTTTTAAGGCAAGGCCGGTGCCATACGCAATTCGTCCAGCCGTCGAGGCAGAGCTGGAGAATTTGAAAAAAGCAGGCGTGTTATCCAAGGTAGATTGGAGCGAGTGGGCAACACCCATCGTCCCGGTCATGAAGAAAATGTTGAATAATGTTAAATATGAAGAACAGAGAAAAGTTCGCATCTGTGGGGACTTCAAGGTGACTGTAAACCCGGTTCTTCACACGGTACAGTATCCTCTTCCGAGGATAGAGATATTTTCGCCTCACTATCCGGAGGGAAACGTTTCACCAAAATTGACTTAGCACAGGCATATCTACAGATGGAGGTTGAGGAGGCCTCTAAAAAGTATCTCACGATAAACACACACAAAGGCCTGTACCAGTACAATCGACTGGTTTTTGGAGTGGCATCAGCTCCGGCTATCTGGCAAAGAGCTATGGAGCAAGTCCTGCAAGGGATTCCGGGGACTCAATGCTACCTAGACGACATCCTTGTAACAGGAGAAAACGACAACGAGCACCTTGCCAACTTGGAGCAGGTGCTGACGAGGCTGAGAGAACGGGGCCTACGAGCAAATCGCCCCAAGTGCGAATTTTTCCAGAAACAAATATCATATCATATTGTGGCCATGTCATTAACGAAGAAGGGTTGCATAAGTTACCTTAAAAAATTGAAGCGGTCATAAAGGCCCCAGCGCCTGAAAATGTCTCACAATTAAGGTTGGTCCTGGGATTAGTAAATTACTATCATAAATTTTTACCAAACTTGTCGACGGTTCTGCACCCGCTTAACGCACTGCTACAAACGGGAGTAGTTTGGAAATGGAGTGAAGACTGTAAACGTGCCTTCCATAAATGCAAAGGCTTGATCACGTCCAGGGAAGTGTTGGCTCATTACAACCCATCACTGCCAATCAGACTGGTGTGCGATGCATCCCCTTACGGCGTGGGAGCGGTATCATCGCATAGATTCCCTGATGGCTCGGAGCGGCCGATAGCTTTTGCGTCACGCTCATTAAACTCAGCTGAGCGTAACTATGCCCAGATCGACAGGGACGTGCTCAGCCTGGTGTGGGGGGTGAAGAAATTCAACCATTATCTACACGGACAAAAATTTACCTTGTTGACTGACCATCAACCCCTCATCTCCATATTCAACCCTAAAAAGGGCGTTCCCATTATGACAGCGCAAAGGCTACAGAGGTGGTCCCTTTTCCTAGGAGCACACCAATATAACATAGAGTACAAAGGAACAAAACAGCATGGGAATGCTGACGGGTTATCGCGCCTACCGTTGCCAACGGTGGAAGAGGCGCCTACAGTGGACCCAGTGGAGATATTCCACTCGACCATAGTGGAATGTCTACCGGTGACAAATTCTACCATTGAAAAGGAAACGCGAAATGACCCGACTCTCTCACGAGTCTATGATTTAATGGTGAAGCGATGGCCAGCACATGGCGAACCACTGTTGCCAGCATTCTCGCAAAGAAGAGAACAGCTGTCAGTGTGCCGAGGAACCTTGATGTGTGGATCCAGAGTGGTGATTCCACCCAAACTCAAGGATAGAGTGCTAAAGGAGCTTCATGAAGGGCATCTGGGTGGAGTGAAAATGAAGAACTTAGCCAGAGCGTTTGTGTGGTGGCCAGGTATCGATGGAGACATCGAAGAAATGACCAAGAGCTGTCTAGGATGCCAGAAGGTCCAAAACGCCCCACCACAAGCCCCTCTACATCCATGGGAGTGGCCCTCATCTCCATGGCAAAGGTTACATATCGACTTTGCTGGTCCATTTATGGACTCAATGTTCTTAATCGCGGTGGATGCACACTCCAAGTGGCCGGAGGTAATAAAGATGTCCTCCACCACCACGGAAAAAACCATCACAGTATTAAGGACCATATTCGCCAGGAATGGGCTGCCTGAACAGATCTGTTCTGATAATGGACCGCAATTTGTATCCGAAGAATTCAGGAAGTTCTTAAAAAACAATGGGGTTAAGCACTACACGTCCGCCCCATACCATCCCGCCACCAATGGATTGGCTGAAAGGTTTGTCCAGACCTTCAAGAAGGCCATAAAGGCCATGGGTAATGAAGACATAAATCTACAACATAAGGTAGATAACTTCTTGTTTGCGTACAGGAATGCAACACATGTGGTTACAAACCAAACCCCCGCCATGATGTTTTTCAATAGAAGACTAAGATGCCGGCTGGATTTGGTCAAGCCAAGCGTCAGAAGGGATGTAGAGAACTGGCAATTTCAAAGCATGAATGAAAGGCCAACTAGAACCTTCCAGATAGGTCAACCAGTTTTGGCCCGGGACTACCGTACCGAGAAATGGCAGCCTGGAACTATTTGCACACGACTAGGACCGCTGATGTATACTGTGGACATTGGAGAAAGCATAATAAGGCGCCATGCTGACCAGATCATAGAGTCATCCGAAAAAGGACAACCTACACCACAACTCTATACGCCTAGTGATGAAGCAGAGATACCCATAGTATCTACCTCCAATCCGGTGATACTGGAAGCAGATGAACCCGACACTGGCATTGAAGCCGAATCGACCTTGCCAAAAGAACCTATTGCACCACCGAGGCGTTATCCGGACCGAGTCAGGAAGCCTCCAGAGAGACTCAATTTGTAATTGATTAACTTCAGCAAATGTGTATATTATTGTTCTTGTAAAAATGTTATTTAATGATTACTTAAAATGTTATGTACTATTTATCTAAAAGGGGAGGAATTGTAGTGTATGTACCTTTAAGAGGAACTATATTTTTGAGGCCCCTGTATACTGTAGTACCAGTCGTGACCACTCGGGTATATAAGCCTGGGTAGCGTCTTGTGTTGTTAGTTCACCTCCAGACTTTGTTCAGTAAACACTTGTTAAATCAACTCCTGCATTCCGTGTCTCCATTAACACACGGATCTAACAAACAGCTTCACAGAGCTGTCAAACGATGACAATTTATCTGTCAAAAATTTTTGACAGATGAACCGTCATACGTTGACATGCTCTGCAACCGGCTTTCCCTTAATTGGCCTGCTAAGCCCACTGGGTGGGCTTAACAAGGTCAATCAAGGGAAAATAGCATGGGTTGGCCACAAATTGATGGAGGCAGGACATCGACCCGACAAGCAGCAGTCCCGCCTTCAAAGCGCCTCCATTCACAAAATCGCCCCCTTAGATTCATAATGGCACAGAAGGAGGCCATTTGGCCCATCAAGTCCGTGCCGGCTCTCTGTAGAGAATCCAGTCAGTCCCATTCCCCTGCTCTATTCCCTTAGCCCTGCAAGTTTATTTCCCTCGAGTGCCTATCCAGTCTCCCCTTAAAAGCATTGAGTGTCTCTGCTTCCACCACTTACGTTGGCAGCGAGTTCCAGGTCCTCACCACTCGCTGCGTAAAAAAGTTTATCCTCACTTCCCCCTTGTATCTCTTGCCAAAAACCGTAAATCTCTGTTCCCTAGTCCTTGTACCATCAACTAGTGGGAACAGCCTTTCCCCGTCTAGCCTATCCAAACCTGTCATAATCTTGTACACCTCTATCAAATCACCCCTCAACCTCCTTTGCTCTAATGAAAACAAATCCAGCTTCTCTAACCTGTCCTTGTAGCTAAGATCCCCCATCCCTGGAACCATTCTGGTAAGTCTCCTCTGCACCCTCTCAAGGGCCTTCACATCCTTCCTAAAGTGTGGTGACCAGAACTAGTCATTTTAGTTAGTGCTTGCTGCCTTTTCTCCATTTCGTGAATATAATTGATGTAGGTTCAAGGAAACTGGTGTGAAATTAAGGAATGAACAGAAATACAACAAATGTGTTTGCAGAATATGTTTAGATTATACTATCATTTTATTTTGTGTTTTTGCTGTATTGCACCCTTGCCAATGCATTATGTATGTGGATGCTCCAGTGCGCTCAAAGTTTTTTAATTCAGTGACAAAAACCACCATTTTGCACAGCTGAATATACATCCACATTTCTAGGACATTTCACATCTGCACAAAAGAATTTTCTTGGCAGCAAATAGGCACAAATGGTGCAAGAAAAATAAAGACGACATTTATTCCATAGATTGGAGGAGCATATCTGGAATTTTTCTTTAATAGTTGGCACTCAGGCACTGTGAACTACAGGTTTGTTACAAAAAAAGTTAATTTTGGCAAAATAAAACAAACATTTTGTATCACTTACGCACCACTTGCACTCTGCCACCTGAGGTACTGGACATCAGGCTGCTCTTGGCAAATGCACCAAATAGAATTTAGCACAATGCTAGTGGTGATGCCTTGAGCAGCATGGTAATGTTGCTTCTACCCTCTCCTTAATGACACATTGCAAATTTGACATGTCTAGCCAAATGCTAGAAGAAAAACAATGATAATATGTGTGCACACCACAAAAATGCACTTACACATGAATTGCAGAAGTCATATTTTTGTAGAGTAACATTAATGGAATTCCGCCTACCACATTGAACTTTTACAGCATCTATCTATTTATTATTCTGTATGCCTTACCACCTAAAAATCATGTCACAAATTTATTTTTTTCCCAGTGATCCTTTAAGTTACACTATATCATTTCCCAGCAATTAGTGCTCTCTTTAGGTTGAACCACCTGCTGTAGATGGGCTCTATCCAGTTCAGATCTCATTACTGTAATGATGTGTTTTCCGATCACGAGTAGCATTTATTTGATTCCACTACGCCAACATTTATATTTACTGCAGTTGTACTTTTGCAAGCTTTTCTCTTTCATTCTTCCCCCATCCTACCACTTTATCATTATGCTAAATTAACTCATTACATTTTTAAAGGTGGCATATCTAAATTGCATGTTATCTAGTACTCCTCACTTACTAAGAGCTATCTAGCACAGTTTTTACACAAACTTCGTACATTAACAGTTCAAAGTGTCAAAATATATTTTAAAGTTACAAAGGAAACCACCCAATTTTTGCAGTTTAAAAAAAAATGATAAGCATTATGAGCAAGCTTGTTAGCAAAATTGGAGTCCATGGGATTAAAGGGGCAGTGGCAGCGTGGATACAAAATTGGCTGAGGGACGGAAAGCAGAGAGCAGTGGTGAATGGTTGTTTATCAGGCCTGGCCTCCTTCTGTGCTGTATGATTCTAAGGGGTCAATTTTCTGGCAGCCATCGGGCGGCTTCTCATGCGGCCGGGGGCCGAAAAACGCTGAAAAAGCGGGTCGCGACCCCCCCCCCCCGCCCCGTCCAACTTTCGGACCGCCGTTTCTCCACGACCCGCTTCAGTCCCGGCCGCCGCTGGCGGGACTGGTCGTCGGCACACTAATGACCAATAATTACCTTGTTGAAGTAGATTTTCCGGGGCTGTTGCGACTTTGGGGCTTTCCCCACATCAAACACGCCTGCGGGGAACCCCGCTGATGAGACCTGGCGTGAAGCTTGCCGGCTTGCTTGCTGTCAGCTGCAGGTCAATCGGAGAAGCTGCGATTTAAAGGGACAGCACTTGTATGTTGAAGGACCTTGTTGTTGCAGGTTTGGGGCTATTTCTTCAAGGCTTAGGCACAGCTGTGGAAGGTTGGAGCCTCACACACTTCTCCAATGCGATCTCCTAGGAAGCCCCTCTTGCCACCCTCACTCAGCGCTTCCTCAGCGGAGGCATCTACGAGAAGCATGGGACGCCTTTTTTTCCTTCCCTTCTTGCCATTGGAGGATCTCCAGCAGCAGAGGCGGCAGCAGCAGAACCAGGAACAGCAGGATCAGCAACAGGAGCACCAGGCTGCTGCTCACTCACCTGAAGCTGCATAGGCCAGAAGGGGCCAGCACTTGGAAGTGGCTTGAGAGCACCTTGCTGCGCTTTAAGGGGCCATGGGGACCCATTTCTGCACTGGCAGTCCTACTCAGAAGGACTTCCATGAAGATCTGGTTTCTCTGTTCAACAGATGGCCAATGCTCCTCAAGAGATGTCGTTCTCTTATGAGCACTCACCATGTTTTCCGTACCCTGGTGAGTTATCTCCTCCATGGAGGTTGCCAACCTTTCCATGGTGATGCGTTCATGCGCCAATGACTCCACAAAGGCTCTGCTCATGGTCGCTATGGACTCCTCCATTCGCTCCACACTCGTAGCGACCCTGGAGACAAAACCTGCCAGAGACTCCTGCATCTGTGCATGGAGATCCATCACCTCTTCTCTTGCGGATGGACCCAGAGGCAGAGGGTCGACATGCAGCGCAGCTGAGCTGAGCTGGCAGAGTCCTGCGCCCTCCGACGAGGACTCTCCACTGCTGTCCCTGTCTCCAGAATCTGCTGAGGCTCACTTGTGAGCTGTGAAACACCAGGTGACAACACTACTCTATGTCCTGAAGGTCCCCCCGAGGTGTGAGTGCCTGCGCTGGTGCTGGGTGCACTTACTTCTGCTGACACTGCGCCCTCAGAGGTTAGAGCTTCCTCTGAGGAGTCTGGCTGCACAGCCTCTTCCTCCTCCACAGTGAGGATGGGGGCTCTGGAAGGTACTGTGGGGCAGTGAAGGAAGGAGTTAGAGATGTAATGCCAAGGTTCTTCTGGTGACTCCCAGCGAGTTGGCATCTGCTGACACCTGCATCCATGCAGCATTGGTCTCAGTGGGAGGCCTCTTCCTCCCTGACCTAGGGAAGAGGACCTCCCTGTGGGCCCTAACCCCATCCAATAATGCCTGCAGTGAAGCCTCGTCAAATTTGAAGGCAGCTCAGGGTCTGGCACTGGCCACAGCTGCTGCAGACTCCTCTGCCATCCTGTATGGTTCGTTTGGAAGCCTTCAGAGGATGCAGTGCTTTCTATGGACCTTGAAAGCACCATGAATGATGACATCATACTGTGGGGATTTCTGACTCGAATTGGACAATTTGCAAGGCTTCCCACATGCTGGGAATTAATTGGCCACTTGAGGGAAAATTGCGTGGAGCTTGCTGACACTTTTTTATGTGTGTCAGAAACCCCACATTCGGGGAAACCCGACCATTTCCCACACAAGCCGAAAATCGGGGCCTAAGCATTGACCAGTCTGCAAGCTTTCCTCACCAACAGCAATTATCCTCACAATGGGGCCAAAATTCAACATTTTTGTGCCCGTTTTACTGGTATAAATTGGGCGCAACTATCATCAATATAACTTAAGTGCAGAGACCCATACCTGATCTGCAAGGGTGTTTAGGCCACTGCTAAGTTGGTCAGGGCATTTTGTAAGGCAGCCCTGGTGAGGGCCTGAAATGAGTTCAGGCTTTTTTCAATATTGAACTGAGGCTCCTGCGCCCATCTCCGAGTCGGCCTCCTAAATTCGTTAAGACTAGGAGCTTGGAGCTTGTTAGAATTTCCGGGTCTTGAGCTGCCTAACTAGTGGTCCTTAAAGGGACTGCTGGAGGCTGCTCAAAAAAGGCCCCAAAGTTTCCAAAATGTTGTTATTTGTGAGGTCTGGAGGAGCAGGAGTGCTCCTCATTGCTCTACAAAACAACTGCGGGTTCTGATGTGCTGTCATGCTCGGAGTCTTTCCAACCCGCTCCCGGCTGCCGCCTCCCAGGACTTAGTATTTTACCTTGATTGGCCTCGTTACGGCCGACGTGCGGGTCCCTCCAGGCAATTGCTTGCAGACTGTCAGTTTCTCATGTCTGATGACGTGTTGTTTGAATGAAAATTTAAAGGGGCCATGTCCCCTTTGGAAAAAATGTCAATGGGATGGATTGGTGCTGTATTATATAGAAAGGGGAGTTGACAGCGTCTGTTCTGAACAAAATTTAATGAATGAAATTGCTGGTCATATTGTTCAAGAAAGATTTTAATGATTTTTTTTATATATCAATTTATTATCTGACTATGAAATGAAAAAGATGGCAGATTTGTTCCAATCATTGGCTTAGTAATATTAATGCTTTTTTCTCTTAAAGGTGCTGGCTGCTGCAGGAACGGCTGCCCCAATAACTAAGGCTGCACCCCGGCTCAATGAGGGCTCTCTCCATGCTCTTGTTGAGGGAGTTAGAGGACATCAGGAGCTCCTCTTCCCTGGAAACGGAAGGAGGAGGCCTCCTCAGCAAACCAAGGCAGCTTGGCTGCAAATTGCTGAGGAGGTGAGCTCGAGGTCTGTGTGCAGACGCACATGGGTTTAGTGTGGAAAAAGGTTTAATGATCTGTTGAGATCACCTAAAGTGTGGCCTCTGTGTTCTGGGAAATGGAAGTTCAGGAGTGGGGGCTCAGGGCGATCTCCATGCAGAATGTTGGTGGTGACACTGAGCACAAACGGCCATTTATTGGACAGATGATGCCTGGGGTTTGAGACTGTCGGACTTATATTCATCTCCATGTGCCAGCCACCTGTGGTTGAAGCGTAAGATTATGCGAATCTGGCATGGATGAGTGCATCCCTTGCCTGACGGCCAGCAATGTGGTCGCCTGCTGCTGGATTGGCCACATCCGGCCCCACAAGGCATCACTCCTCGTCCTCCTCCTCGTCCTCTTCCTCGTCCTCTTCCTCATCCTCCAAGGAGGCTGTGTGCTGAGCCACTTGTTCATCCGGCAGCACTAAGCCGCGCTGCTCTTCCTCTGATTCTGGCGACCAGGATGCGAGGATGTAAATGGTTCCCATCCCGTTGCTATAGATTTCAGTTGAGGCAAGAAGCTTGCAAGCACACACTCAAAGTGGCCTGAAATTATTCCAATCAGTTCAAACAGCAGATGTGTGTCAGCTTGACCAGTCACAAGGTCAGTAGATTTGCAAAATCTTATCCCAACCTCCAACAACAAAGTTGTTGCATTTGAATGCCAGCCATGTTACAGGAGTGCTTTTAAAGTTCTGCACCAATAATGACTACAGATCATGTCCTCCACCAACTCGTCTCCTCGCAGCTGGACTGTTTCTGACATGACGGAAAACAGGAGCCAGAGGCATGAAAATGGGAAACCTCTAGCAAAATAGTATTATCAAGGCAGTTAACAGGCTCTTAACTGCCTTAACTACCTGTCCCACCGGTTGGAGTCATAAGAACATAAGAAATAGGAGCAGGAATAGGCCACTTGGTCCCTCGAGCCTGCTCCGCCATTCAATATGACCATGGCTGATCTTGGGCTCAAAGGCACTTCCCCGCCCGCTCCCCACAACCCATAAGAACAAGAGTCAGGTCAGTTTGGGAGTAGCTGAACAGATACTAGGAAAATCGCCTGGGGGCAGGATGGAGGCGGGTTGGGTGTCTCAAACCATTTTTTCAGATTTTACCAGCTGACATGCCTCCAAATCCGCCTCCTTGGGGCTGTTAAAATCGAGCCCTTTGTGTTCTTAATGGGACATACCAAATTAAACACAGCTGCACCTTCGCAGCAGGATAGCTCATTATGCATTGTGGACTGTATGATATGATACTCCTGTCATTATACAACATCACATCTTCCAACTTACTGTAAGCAACACCACAGGAAATTTGCTAGCATTTACATAACTATACTGATTATATATAGGTGCATTGTTGATTAGTCCTATGAATTGTGTGCCTCCTTTCAGTCGAGATTAGAATACCTTACCGATAAAACTGGCTTTCCTTGCTCTATAACACTGAATCCTACAGTAATTTTTGGTGAGTAAATATTTGGCTTTGCCCTCCCATAGTTATTATGGTAATTAACTGTCTCCTAATTGCAATTTACAGCTGATTGAGGATTAGAGCTTCTCTCTCTTCATTGGCTCAGTTGTTATATGGCAAATCTAACCTGCATTTATCCCACAAACTGAATCAAAAATAAACCAGTAAGGAGTCATTGTTTTTCCTTTTAGTAATCCACAGTTACACCCTGAACAGCAATTTCTAGGCTATAGTCTTAGAATTGATAGATCCACAAAATGTTTATTTAGATTACAGCCTAACACTTCGTGTGAATCAGAATCTACCAGTAGCGTAGAACAGGACCCCTTCAATAGGATCTCTCTTGAAACATCAGCACAGCTATGCAGATCCTGGAGGATGCAATGCGTTAACTTCAGGGGGTAGCATCAAGTAGGTCACAGAGCATAAGCGGGAGGACCACGTGGTGGTGGCAGAGGAATAGGAACCTGCTGCCTGGAAGGTCACATGGCTGCCATCAATGACCCCCTGCACACTGTGGTGAAATTGGGCAGCGGTGTCATTTTAATGTTGCTGCTTAACGGGAAAGGAGGTGAAAGTCCTGGCCTTGCTGACCAAAGCATCTGCCATGTGTTTGTTACATACGTATGCAGCATGATGGCTGCTACAGCAGACGGTCCCTACGATAGAGGCGTAGGCGAAAAGTTGAGTGTGGTTGTGACCTTGCCTACCGCTGGCATTGCTGCACCTACCGGGCCGGTTGGCTGCCAATGTCCTTGCAGCAGGTAGCAAAGATCCCTAACTGGCTTCATGCTGCACTGAGGTTCGGAGAAGCAATTATATGGCTATTGCCAGATAGGCATACCAGGTCTGTAGATACTGTTGAACATATAATAGCAAGAATGGATAGGGATGCTAACCCTCCAGGATTATCCTGGAATTTCTAGGAATTAAAGATTAATCTCTTGAACACTGCTACAAGAAATCCAGGAGAAAAACCATAGAGGCATTTAAAAAAAATCATTTCCTTTGAGCACTTGTTTATTAGTTATAAAATTATCGGAGATGGAGAAAAACGTTGTTTGACTGGGAATGGTGGTTGGAGGCAGGTGGTCATGTGATGAAACTCCAGTTATACGTCCAACCAGAGTTGGCCACCATGAGAATGGGAAGTCTGGTTTTAGGAACATAGGAACAGGAGTAGGCCATTCAGCCCCTCGAGCCTTTTCCACCATTCAATGAGATCATGGCTGATCTGCGACCTAACTCCATATACCCGCCTTTGCCCCATATCCCCTAATACCTTTGGTTAACAGATATCTATCAATCTCAGATTTAAAATTAACAATTGACGCAGCATCAACTGCTGTTTGCGGAAGGAAGTTCCAAACATCTACCACCCTTTGTGTGTAGAAGTATTTCTTAAATTCACTCCTGAAAGGCCTGGCTCTAATTTTTAGGCTATGCCCCCTAGTCCTAGATTCTCCAACCAGTGGAAATATGTTCTCTCTATCTACCCTATCAATTCCCATTAATATCTTGAAAACTTCGATCAAATCACCCCTTAATCTTCTAAATTCCAGGGAATACAATCCTAGTTTGTGTAATCTCTCCTTGTAATTTAACCCTTGGAGGCCAGGTATCATTCTGGTAAATCTACGCTGCACTCTCTCCAAGGCAGTAGATCCTTCCTAAGGTATGGTGCCCAGAACTGAACACAGTGGTGTTTGCCGATCTATCTCCCATGCATGCTTTCTTTCACCTTGTACCACCTCAAACATGAAATACTGTATTTGAGGTAGCTTAAAAACATGACTTGGCGATTGGCACAGGACTCTAGCTTGCAGTCAGGTGTCTTGTTATTGTTGCAGTGAGATTTTGTATTCTAAGAATCCGCTTCATGCCCCTTTTCTTTTATGTTGTTCCTGTTCTGCTGAACTCTTTGCAAATGCTTAGAATTATGGTTGGCTTTGCAGTGATTTAGGTTATTCTTACTTTTCCCTAAACATTCCTGTGACAAAATGGTGCTGGATTTATTATTTGTCGGATTCTTTCTTGCTGGTCACAGTACACACAGGGTTAAAACTAAAATAAAAACAGAAAATGTTGGAAATACTCAGCCAGTCAGGCAGTGTCTGTGGAGAGAACAACAGAGTCAATTGTTAAGTCCGTGAATGATTGAGACACGGGCTAGCAGGAGAGAAAACAAACAGATCTTTACTGGTGGAAGTCCATAACGAAACTAAACAACAGAGGCTCTCTAGCGCCTTTTATACAGGGGTGGTCACTGCCGGTACTGCAGTCTGAGACCAGTTATTCTCTTAAAGGTACATACACAACAATTCCTCCCCTTTTAGATAAACAGTACATAACATTCATTTAACAACTAATGATAACGAATTACAATCACAATTACTGTTACTAGATACAGTGGTTAAGTTTAAGCAATTATAAGTTCAGTCTTTGAGGAGGCTTCCTGATTCTGTCTGGATAACGCCTCTTTGGGGTAACAGGTTCTTCTGGCAATGTTGAGTCGGAATCAATGTCGTTGTTTGGTTCATCTGCTTCCAATATTACCGGTTCTGCGGTAGCTGCAATTGGAACGTCGATTTCATTACCAGGTGTATCAGATCGTGGTGTGGAGTTGACGTTTTCCAGTGACTCTAGAATCTGGTCAGCATGGCGTCTTACAATGCTCTTCCCAACGTCCACGGTATACATGAGAGGTCCTTGCCATGTACAAATCGTTCCTGGCTGCCATTTCTCAGTGCGGTAGTCCCGGGCCAAAACTGGTTGACCTATCTTAAAACTCCTGGTCGGCCTTTCATTCATATTCTGAAACTGCCTGTTCTCCACATCTCTTCGGACGTTTGGCTTAACCAAATCCAAGCGGCATCGTAGTCTTCGATTGAAGAACATCATGGCTGGAGTTTGGTTGGTAACCGCATGTGTCGCATTCCGGTAGGCAAACAAGAAGTTGTCCACCTTGTGTTGTAGGGGTATATCTTCATTACACATTGCCTTGATAGCCTTCTTGAATGTTTAGACAAACCTCTCGGCCAATCCATTAGTGGCTGGATGATATGGGGCAGATGTGTAACGCTTAACACCATTGTTCTTTAAGAACCTCCGGAACTCTTCAGACACAAACTGTGGTCCATTGTCAGAGCAAATCTGTTCAGGCAGCCCATTCCTGGTGAATATGGTTCGTAAAACTGTGATAGTTTTTTCCGTGGTGGTTGAGGACATTTTTATTACCTCTGGCCACTTTGAATGTGCATCCACCGCAATTAAAAACATCGAGTCCATGAAGGGACCAGCAAAATCAATGTGCACTCTTTGCCATGGAGATGAGGGCCACTCCCATGGATGCAGAGGAGCTTGTGGTGGGGCGTTTTGGACCTTCTGGCATCCTGCACAGCTCTTGGTCATCTCTTCGATTTCTCTATCGATTCCCGGCCACCACACAAACGCTCTGGCTAAGCTCTTCATTTTTACCTCACCCAGATGACCCTCATGAAGCTCATTGAGCACTCTATCCGTCAACTTAGGTGGAATTACTACTCTGGAGCCACACATCAAGGTTCCTCTGCACACTGACAGCTGTTCTCTTCTCGGCGAGAATGCTGGCAGCAGTGGTTCGCCATGTGCTGGCCATCCCTTCACCGTTAAATCATAGACCCATGATAGCGTCGGGTCATTCCGTGTTTCCTTTTCTATGTTTGCGTTCGTCACAGGGAGACATTCGACTATGGTCGAGTGGAATAACTCCATTGGATCCACTGCAAGGTCTTCTTCTTCCACCGTCGGCAACGGTAGACGTGACAATCCATCAGCATTTCCATGCTGTTTAGTTCCTTTGTACTCGATGTCATATTAGTGTGCCCCTAGGAAAAGGGACCATCTCTGCAGCCGTTGTGCTGTCATTATCGGTACGCCCTTCTGCGGGTTGAAAATGGAGACAAGAGGTCGATGATCGGTTAGTAGAGTAAATTTTTGACCGTGCAGATAGTGATTGAACTTCTTCACCCCCCACACTAGGCTGAGGGCCTCTCTGTCAATCTGGGCGTAGTTACGCTCGGCAGAAGTTAACGAGCGTGACGCAAAAGCTATCGGCCTCTCCAAACCATCAAGGAATTTATGTGACAGTACCGCCCCAATGCCGTAGGGAGACGCATCACACGCCAGCCTGATTGGCAGTGCTGGGTTGTAGTGAGCCAATACTTCCTTCGAAGTGATTAAGTCCTTACTCTTCTGAAAAGCACGTTTACAATCATCGCTCCATTTCCATGCTACCCCCGTTCGTAGCAGGGCGTTCAGTGGGTGCAGAATTGTCGACAAATTCGGCAAAAACTTATGATAGTAATTCACCAACCCGAAGAATGACCTCAGTTGCGACACATTTTCAGGCGCTGGGGCCATAATAACCGCTTCAGTTTTGTCAGGGGACTTATGTAACCCCTCTTCATCAATCACGTGGCCACAATACAATATCTGTTTCTTAAAAAACTCGCACTTGGGGCAGTTGGCTCGTAGCCCATGTTCCCATAGTCTAGTGAGCACCTGTTCTAGGTTGTTAAGGTGTTCACTGTCATCTTCACCTGTTACAAGGATGTCGTCCAAGTAACACTGAGTCCCCGGAATCCCTTGCAGGGCTTGTTCCATCGCTCTTTGCCATATCGCCGGAGCCGATGCTACTCCGAATACCAATCGATGATACTGGTAAAGACCTTTGTGAGTGTTTATCGTGAGATACTTCCTGGAGGATTCTTCAACCTCCATCTGCAAATATGCTTGTGCTCGGTCAATTTTTGTAAAACGCTTCCCTCCAGACAGTGAGGCGAAGATGTCTTCTATCCTTGGAAGAGGATATTGTACTGTGTGAAGGACAGGGTTCACCGTCACCTTGAAATCCCCACAGATGCGAATCTTCCTTGGCTCTCCGGACTTATTGCTTAACGTTTTCTTCATGACAGGAACGATGGGTGTCGCCCACTCGCTCCAGTCGACCTTAGACAACACGCCCGCCTTCTCCAGATTCTCCAGCTCTGCCTCGACGGCTGGACGAATTGCATATGGTACCGGTCTCGCTTTGAAAAACTTGGGAACTGCATTCTCTTCTATTTTTAACGAGGCGGTTACGCCTTTAAGCGTGCCCAGTTCTTGTTGAAATACCTCTTTGGCGTTAGCTAAGATTGTTGATTATCGTCCAGGAGTGACGTCGTCATCTTTTTTACCGTCCACCGTCATTGCATGAATGGAATGCCAATCTAAGTTTATCTTCCTGATCCATTCCCGTCCCAATAACAGTGGTCCACCATTTGGCAGTATGCAGAGATACAATTTCCGTATTTTCTAGCCATTGTATTCGACAAGCACCCTTATTTTTCCTCTGGGGTATACTTTTTGCCCCGTATACGTCGTCAAGATGATGGATGTCTCTCTCAAGGGTATGTGTGAAAATAGCCACTCGTAGTCTCGTCGATTCATGACGGTTAGCGCTGATCCTGTATCCAATTCCATTTTAACTTGGGACCCTGCTATCATGAGAGTGACCCAAATGGTTCGGTGATCCTCTTTTGCGATTACATTGTGAAGTTTGAGACAGCTTAGTCTCCTGTTTCCGGATTCACTATCGCTCATCTGGTCTTCGGAACTACTGTCCGTCATCTTTTGTACTTTCTTGTACGGTTCCTTAGTAGTCTTTTTGTTGTCGCTGGTCTTCTTCCCAGACCTACAAACTCGTGCAATGTGTCCGATCTTCCCGCATTGTCTGCATATTTTGTCTTTGGACCAGCAGTCCTTCTGGTCATGGTTAGTTCTGCCGCAGCGATAACATTTTGCAAATCCCCGTGTCATTTCGTGGGTGCCGTATTCCTGTGGTTTTTGTTGAATTTCTGCAGCTCCCCTGGCTGCTGCTTCGTACGATACTGCCACGCTGAAAGCCTTATCTAGCGTCAGCTCTTTTTCTGAGAGTAACTTCTTCTGTGTTCCTTCACTCAGGCGTCCACAGACAAATTTGTCCCGTAGGGTATCTGCCAGTCCTGCTCAGAACTGGCAGTGCTTTGATAGCTTGCGTAGTTCCGTAAGATACTCAGCATTGCTCTCATCTTTGTGCTGAGTTCTCCTGTGGAATTTAAATCTTTCTGCTATCAACAGCGGTGCAGGGTTTAAGTGTTCCTGGAGGACAGCAACAATTTCGTTAAAACTCTTCGCCTTCGGTTTGGCTGGAGTAATCAGGTCCCGCAATAGGCCGTACGTTCTAGCGCCCATTAAGTTTAGCAATATCGATGCCTGTTTCCCCTCCGCTATATCGTTTGCCTCGAAATATACCTCGACTCTTTCCACATACGTGGTCCAGTCCTCTAATGTATTATCAAAAGCAGTGATACAGCCAGTCTTCGGCATCTTGCAAATCTAAAATGGCACCTCCTGCGCTTTGCCTTCTTCCCCGATTTAACAAAATGGCGCCTCCCGCGCTTTGCCTTCTTCCCCGCTGTTGTTAGCGCTGCTGTCCACGGTTTCTTGTGCGTATTCTTTTTCTTTTATTATTTTCCCGTCGTGGAGCGGACCCTCTGGGACACTTCCCTCCCTCTTCTTAGGTCCGAACGCTGCCCGGCTTCGAAACACTGGCCGCGCCCTGTATGCTCCACCCTCTCTCTCTCTCTTTGCTTTCCGAATCGCTGCCCGGCCCCGTTGAAAGGCCACCCGATCGAGCTTCAGCCCGCCGCAGCCCAGGAAGGATCAGAGCACTACCTGCCACCAGCCCGATTAGCTGGGAAACCACGGACCGAGGAACCCAGCCTGGCTCTGGAAAGTCGCTCCTGCAAGTTTTTAAATCGATGATTGACGGTCGACGCCCGTTTCTCGAGTTTCAATGGCCTTTTTTTTTTCTGGCTCCGACCTTCAACAACGTCGTCGGAGCTGCTGCTGAGTTGCAGGTAAGTTCGTTTCTTACTCGTCGCCAGTGTTAAGTCCGTGAATGATTGAGACATGGACTAGCAGGAAAGAAAACAAACAGATCTTTACTGGTGGAAGTCCATAACGAGACTAAACAACAGAGGCTCTCTAGCGCCTTTTATACAGGGGTGGTCACTGCCGGTACTGCAGTCTGAGACCAGTTATTCTCTTATAAAGGTACATACACAACATCAATGTTTCAGGCCAATGACCTTTCATCAGAGCTGGATGCGGAAACCCAGGACTTGCGGGGCACTTATGGCCGCGTATGCGTTCACGGTCACAGGCCCCGGAAAATCCGGGCGATTAACTCTGCTTCTTTCTCCGCAGCTGTTGCCCGACCCGCTAGATATTTTTAAACAAAAGCAAAATACTGCAGATGTTGGAAATCTATATTTAAAACATTAAATTAAAAAGGCGGCGTTGTAGGCAGTGTAGGTGAAAGCATAAAATTACAAAGGGATATTGACAGATTAAGGGCTGGATTTTGTCAGTGTGGGCGGGCTGGAGCATGTCAGGTGGAAATTGTGCCAGGACCCCGACTCCTAATTGATCCATTGCTGAAAAAGTGGGATTTTCCCCTAATTGGCCAATTGATTTCCTGCGTGTGGGAACCTCTGGCCCAATGAGTCTTTTCAGACAGAAAGTCGTCTCTGATTACGTCACCAATGCTGCTGGATTTAAGGCCTGCAAGCAGCCTTGCTTCTTCTGGAGACTGCAAACTTTATGGTCATTGCTGTCTTCGCCTTCTTCATCAACTATGCCCAGCAGTAGGCCAAAGTGTGCTCCACGCTTCAATGAGCCCTCCCTCCAAGCTCTGGTGGAGGGAGCGAGATCCAGGAAGGAGGTGCTGTTCCCTTACTCAGGGGGAAAAAAGCCACCCCAGCAGACAAAAGCTGTGTGGCTGCAAGTGGCCCAGGACGTCAGCTCCATCTCGCTGAGCCGCAGAACCTGGCTGCAATGCAGGAAGAGGTTTCATGATCTTCTCTGAACAGAAAAAGTGAGTATGACTTTCCCATTACCCTCAATCTGATCCCCATCGCCTCACCTCACCAGCACTCCATTTTGCCAACCTCTTCCTCCACATTCCACTTGACACTTACATGCCTGCACCCTTACCCATTCCCTCTCTCTCTAAGGTCACATTCACTTAACTATTAGACCATGCAGCTCTCACACTCCCTATCACTGTGATGCCATGACAACAACAACTTTCAGCACACAGGGAGGGTCCTTTGTATCCTTCTAAGCATCTATGCTATGGATTCTCTACACTCACTCCTTCATTCTCACTCAAACTCTACTTGTGTCCCTCATTGCAGGAAAAGAGAGCCCACAATAAGAGGGAAAAAGCCAAGACCAGAGGAGGGCCACCCTCAGTAGCCCAGCTCACCCCCTGGGAGGAGGCGGCCCTGGAGATCGCCAGAATCGAGGAGGATTCCCAAGTGGGGGACGGACAGATGGGCACATCGCAGCAAGCTGGTGACAGAATAGTTTGGCATCGCATTGACATTGCATGAGTCACTGATAATGATTCTGATGCTCTAACAGATTGACTTATGATCATCTGCACTTTTCAATGTTCATGTAATCTTGACCTCACATCTCTAACTCTTTCCTTTACTCCCCCACAGGACCATCGAGAGCCCTCGTCCCCACTTTCCAGGAGGAAGAGCATGAGCTTCCAGACTCCTCAGAGGAAGTTGCAACCTCTGAGGGCACTCCGTCAGCAGAATTCAGCGCACCCAGCACCAGCGCAGACACTCACACCTCGGTGGGACCTTCGCGAGATAGAGTAGTGTTGTCACCTGGTGTATCACAGCTCACAAGTGAGCACCAGCAGATGGTGGAGACAGGGACAGCCGTGGAGTGTCCTCGTCGGAGGGCGCAGGACTCTGCCAGCTTGGCTCAGCTGCATGTCGACCCTGTGCCTCCGGGTCCATCCAGAAGGAGAGCAGCGCTTGAACTCCAGGAACAGGTGCAGGAGTCTCTGACAGGTTTTGTCTCCAGGGTCGCTGCGAGTGTGGAGTGAATGGAGGAGTCCATTGTGAACATGAGCAGAGCCTTTGTGGAGGCATTGGCGCATGAAAGCATCACCGCGGAAAGGATGGCAACCTCCGTGGAAAGGATGGCTACCTCCATGGTAAGGCTGGCTACAGTAGAGGAGAGGATGGCTACGGTAGAGGAGAGGATGGCTACGTCATGGAGGAGCTTAGTCGCCAGGGTATGGAAAACATGGTAATTGTTCAGAATAGACTGGCATCTCTTGAGGAGCGATGGTCAGCTATTGAGCAAACAAGCCAGACCTTCATGCAAGTCCTCGGGAGTAGGACTTCCAGTGCAGAAACAGGTCCTCATGGACCCCCTGAAGTGCAGCAAGGTGCTGTCCAGCCACTTGCTAGCTCTGAAGTGGGGCTGACCCATGAGAGGGATGTTGGTGGCATACAACTAGGAAGTGGGGGCTCCTCTCCAAGCGCTCACATGACCATGCCACTGCAGAGCCCTCAGTCAGAGCCCCACTAGAGTCCCCACCCAACTGAGATTGGCGTCTCAACCTCTGCACAGCCGCAGGAGCAGCAGACTGTTGCCGAGCCCTCACAGGTTCACAACCCCAGAGGACGCCCACCAAAGGTGTCGAGACAGGAGCAGCAAGAAAGTGAGCAAGAAGCCTCCACATCTGCTGAAGCCACAGGGGAAGCACCACGTAGGAGCACGCGTAAGAGAAAGATAATGCACAAGTAGTCACAAGGGTTGTCACTTGGGTGTAATGTTTAATTTTGAGAAGCCATCAGTTGCTTATTGTCATAAAAAATTCTGATGGCAAACTGTTGCAGTTGTGGCGTGTGTCATTTCGCTAATGGGACTTCCACATTGAAAGCTTAGAGTGACTTGCAATTGTCAGTATGGTGGTCAGAGTGAGAGGAATCCGCAGATTCTTGTCCATTGCCGATGCTCTGCTAAGAAGGTGCGAGGCTAAACTGTTTGATTGTGCAGGCTAAGTAAGTGTGACCAACATGAGTGCGTCCCTTGCATCCCGGGCAGCAATATGGTGGCGCTCTGGCGCCTTCTGGCCTGTGCATCTTCAGGTGGGTGACTAGCAGCTTGGTGCTCCTGTTGATGTTCCTGCTGTTGGTGCTGCTATTGCTCATGGTTCTGCTGCTGCCACGGCTGGTCTTCATCTGAACCAGATGTCCAGGAGGAAAGGAATTAAATGGTCGCCATGCTTCTGGTATATGCCTCAGTTGAGGAAGCACTTAGTCAAGGTGGGGAGAGGGGTTTCCAAGGAGCTCACACTGGAGATGAGTGTCAGGCTCCAAACTTCCACAACACTGAGTATGCCTGCTAAAAGTTCCCCCAAGCCTGAAACAACATAGTTCTACCACCTGCAAATGATCATCAGTGAAAACTCCTTTGTAATGGTGGAGCTGCAGCTGTTCGTAAGCAATCCACTAGTGAGGCCGCCAGGATTACCTGGCGTGTTCCAGAGGAGGCGTGTAGGATGGGGGAAATGTGTTAAAATCGGAAAGGCCTCTCAAAATGGGATTATAGAGGCAATTAAATGGTTGTTAAGGGCATTAACGGCCTATCCCGCCTCTTGGAGGCGGGATGGAAAGTGGGTCAGAAAACACGCACTTGGAAAAATTGCTCGAAGGCGGGATGGAGATGGGAACGGGCCCGCCCGCCAGTTTTGGCGATTTTAACAACTCGCATGCCTCCAAACCCACCTCCTCAGGGCTGGGAAAATCGAGCCTTAAGTGTCTGGGCAAAACTGTGACAAATGGATTTCAATGTGGACCTAAAAAGGATAGAACTTTCTAAGTGGTGAGAAGCTAAAAACAGTGGCGGTCCAAAGAGACTTGGGGGTTCAGGTACATAGATCATTAAAATGTCATGAACAGGTACAGAAAATAATCAAAAAGGAATGCTGGCCTTTATATCTAGAGGACTAGAGTACAAGGAGGTAGAAGTTATGCTACAGCTATACAAAACCCTGGTTAGAACACACCTGGAATACTGCGAGCAGTTCTGGGCACCACACCTTAGGAAGGATATATTGGCCTTGGAGGGAGTGCAGCGTAGGTTTACCAGAATGATACCCGGACTTCAAGGGTTAAGTTACGAGGAGGGATTACACAAATTAGGGTTGTATTCCCTGGAATTTAGAAGGTTAAGGGGTGATCAGATTGAAGTTTTCAAGATATTAAGGGGAACAGATAGGGTAGATAGAGAAAAACTATTTCCGCTGGTTGGGGATTCTAGGACTCGGAGGTATAGTCTAAAAATTAGAGCCAGTCCTTTCAGTAGTGAAATTAGGAAATACTTCTACACACAAAGGGGTGGTAGAAGTTTGGAACTCTCGCAAACGGCAATTGATGCTAGATCAATTGTTAATTTTAAATCGGGGATAGCTTTTTGTTAACCAAAGGTATTAAGGGATATGGGCCAAAGGCGGGTATATGGAGTTAGATCACAGATCAGCCATGATCTCATTGACTGGAACAGGCTCGAGGGGCTGAATGGCCTACTGCTGTTCCTATGTTCCTAACAGAAAATGCTGGAAATACTCAGCAGGTCAGGCAGCATCCACAGAGAGAGAAACAGCCAATGCTTCGGGTCAATGACCCCCTCGTCAGAACTGGAAGGTGTTACAGATGTAACAGTTTTAAGCAAATACAAGAGGCAGGGAAAGGGGGAGGGGAGGAAAGAACAAAAGGGATAGGGTGAAGGGCAGGAAAGATCAAATGACAAAAGGATGAATGTGCAAGGCAAAAGGGGTGGTAATGGGACAAGAAAAGAAACAAAAAGTGGGTCTAGAAGAGCTGAAAATTGCAACAGCGGAACCATTACCAGCACCTACCGACCAAAAAAATGGGAGCAAGGGTTATGATCTGAAATTGTTGAACTCAATGTTGAGTCCATCTCTACCCTCCTCTGCCTGGCTGAACTTGTTCTCACATTGAACAACTTCTCCTTTAACTCCACTAATTTCCTCCAAATCAAAGGTGTTGCTATGGGTACCCACATGGGTCCTAGCTATGCCTGCCTTTTCGTGGGATATGTGGAACACTCTTTGTTCCAGTCCTACTCAGGTCCCCTCCCTCACCTCTTTTTCCGATACATTGATGACTGTATTGGTGCCGTTTACTGCTCTCGCCCTGAACTAGACAATTTCATTCACTTTGCCTCCAATTTCCACCCTTCCCTCACCTTCACATGGTCCATCTCTGACTCTTCCCTTCCCTTCCTCGACTTCTCCGTCTCCATCTCTGGGGATAGGTTATTGACCAATATTCACTACAAGCCCACTGACTCCCACAGCTACCTGGACTACACGTCCTCCCACCCCGCCTCCTGTAAGGACTCTATTCCATTCTCCCAGTTTCTCCGTCTCCGCCGCATCTGCTCCGACGATGCCACCTTCCACACCAGTGCTTCCGACATGTCTTCCTTTCTCCTCAACCAAGGATTTCCCTCTACCGTGGTTGACACGGCCCTCGACCGTGTCCGTTCTATCTCCCGCACTTCTGCCCTCACCCCTGCCCCTCCCTCCCGGAACCACGATAGGGTTCCCCTTGTCCTCACCTGTCACCCCACCAGCCTCCACATTCAACGGATCATCCTCCGCCATTTCCGCTACCTCCAAAGTGATCGCACCACCAAACGCATCTTCCCCTCCCCTCCCCTTTCAGCATTATGTAGGGAACGCTCCCTCCGAGACACCCTAGTCCACTCCTCTATCACCCCCAGCACCCCTTCCCCTTCGCCTGGCACCTTCTCGTGCAAGCACAGGAGATGTAACACCTGCCCCTATACCTCCCCCCTTCCCACTGTCCAGGGCCCCAAACACCCCTTCCAGGTGAAACAGCGATTTACTTGTACTTCTTGCAATCTAGTATACTGTATTCGCTGCTCACGATGCGGTCTCCTCTACATTGGGGAGACCAAACGCAGATTGGGTGACCGCTTTGCGGAACACCTCCGTTCAGTCCGTAAGGGTGACCCCGAGCTTCCGGTCGCCTGTCATTTTAATTCACCACCCCATTCCCACTCAGACCTCACCGTCCTTGGCCTCTTGCATTGTTCCACGGAAGCTCAACGTAAACTCGAGGAACAGCACCTCATCTTCCGATTAGGCACTTTGCAGCCTTCCGGACTCAATATCGAGTTCAACAATTTCAGATCATAACCTCGGCCCCTATTACATTTTTACTTATATTTTTTATCCACCCCTTTGTTTTGGTTTTTCCCTCCCCCCTTCTCTTTTTTTCTCTCTCCCACATGGCAGCTGTCTCTCATTCTGCCAGAACATTTCACACCTAATCTGAGCCGTCTTTTGTCTCCACTAGTCCTATCACCATCTCGTCTCGTTTTGAATACCTCTTAATATCTCTCCGCTTCTTTTGTTCTCTCCCGGCCCTGCCTTTTGATCTATTTCATTTCCTTTCCAGTTTTGAAAAAGGGTTGGATCTGAAACGTCGACTCTAATTTCTCTCCACGTATGTTGCCTGGCCTGCTGAGTTTTTCCAGCATTCTCTGTTGTTATTTCAATGTTGAGTCCATTAGAAATAAAGACCACTTAAAGAAAAATAGCACAGGCGCTTTGATGGCATCAGACAAATGTCTCCCTGACATTTATCTCAGGCATCCATTTGCAAATTGGAATTCTGTACCTGATTCCCTAGTCCATTGTTTTCAATGCAGATACTAATAGGTGTTAATTGGATCGCATTCAGGTGTGACTTTTGTTCACAGGAGTGGGTGAAGTCATTCAATTCAAAGGCCTCTATCTTGTGGATCTTTCAGTTTATTTGACAATAGAATTTGGATGAATCCTGTGATTCACCTATTTATTATTACGAGAAATAATTTAATGTTCCTTGTTCTGGTTCATCTTTAAAGCATCTTGGCTAAACTGCAACCAGGGAGTAATCTGAAGCCGTCAAAGGTATGACTCTAGTCAGGACCTCGTAGTTGTAAGTAGCCAATAAGAAAAAGTAAGTGTGTTCTAAGGGTAAGGGTATGTTTTAAGTTGAGGGTTAGTGCAAGAGATGCGTCTTTGTTGATTTGATATTTGGAGAGTTTAATAAAGTTTGTAATGACTGTAAATATTCTGTTGTTGCTGAGTACTGTTCATATATTTGATTAACATTATAGAACCATAGAATGATACAGCACAGAGGGAGACCATTCAGCCCATCGTGCCTGTGCTGGCTCTTTGAGTTATCCAATTAGTCCCACTCTTCTGCCCTTTCCCCATAACACTGCAAATTTTTACCCTTCAAGTATTTATCCAATTCCCTTTTGAAATAACTTAGTCTAGTGGTACATCACCTGAGCCACAGTCTGAGATGGTTACTTTTCCAATTTAAGGTGTCAACCTTGGCTCAGTGGTAGCACTCTTGTCTCTGAGTCAGAAGGTTGTGAGTTCATTTCCACTCTGGAGATTTGAGCACATAATCTAGGTTGACACTTCAATGGAGTGCTAGGGTTTCTGACAGGAGTCATGAAGCAAGTCTGAAGGGGATAGCCCTTGTCACCCAATAGCCAACCTGTAACCTGACAGCCTGGTTGCAACAAAAGCAGCACAGCGATCTGACACTGGATGAGTGCATCATGACTGCTGCCAGGAAACCAGGCAGAGATCTGCATGATGCTCTGCCTGTGTTTGCAAACAAGCTGGATATGGAGGGAGTGGAATCCCTCTATAAAGATGCCAGTTGATGGGGAGCATGCAAGACAGTGTGGGTGCAGTCTATGGCACCTTAGACCTTGTGGAAGCCTGCAATGCGGGCAAAACCTAGTGCTGTCTCGTCCTGCTTTACTCTGCCCATGGGGAAAGCATGTTCCCCTGGTGTAGAGAGCCTCTTTGATGTTCCTCATACAGTGGTGGACTGCAAATTGTGAGATGTTGCTGATGTCTCCTGCTGCAACCTGGAAGGGGCCTGTGTATAAAAGTTAAGGGGCATGGTGACCTTACTGCCACAAGCAGTGCTGTAATGCCCTGGTTCAAGGCTAAAGTTGGCTGCAGTAGGTGACATGGCTCGGTGACAGCCTCCTTTGTGAAGTGAAGATCCCCAAGACATTGCTTCTCAGAGATGTTGAGGTAGGAGAATTGCTGCCTGAAGACCTGCTGTGGGTATGGCTTCCGACGCAGTGTCCTCCTCGTCCGCCCTCTTCTCCTAGCTTCTCCTGCTCCCTCCTGTCTTCCTTGCTGCTCCTTCTCCTCATCCTCCAGTCCCAAAGACACCATACCAGACCTCCCATGAATGCAGTCAAACTGTTTCAAAGGCAGCTAAAAACAGTCCAGCACCAGCAAAATCTTCTCAGAAGTTAGAATTGAGTTTTATAAGTCAGAAAACAGGCCAAAAAACACCCAAAAGTTATCCAATAGCCTAAAAGGACAAACCAATGTTAGATTCGAATTTGGAGAAACTCCAGATGGAGACGGAATTGAGGACAAGTTCAGAATTTATTACAACAACCAAGAGAACTTGTGCACAAGGGAGAGCCACCAAGCTTCCTCAAGCTAGGGGTGCACTCTCGAGGGACAAGCAGCGGTTCATTCAAGTTATACAATTCTATAAGCAACGCCCACCTACTACAGAATGGGGGCGTACATGTACTAACAGTGTCACAACAGTTACTCTTTATTGATTTATGTGGTTAGTCACTCAACTGTCGGGCCCACCCCTTGAACTCGGGTACCCTCTGACCATGCCAGTCACAGATGTTGGTTGTCTCATCCTACTCCCCACATTCCTGCTGTTGTCTCTTCCCCTTTATCGGCATAGTTTATAGTTTGAGAAAATATGTTTTATCCTTAACTGTCGAACAAGCAGGATGGCTACAAGGCCGCAGTGATTCATGTATCCTGTGACTGGTACAATGTTGGTTGTTAATTGTACCCTTATCTCCTGGGAGGACAGGCCATGTTTAGACAATGGCTCTACTGAGGCTGTGAACACACACATTCCGAAGCTTGATAAGTGAAGTGGTGTCTTGCAGTCTGCAAATGTGCTTCAGTCAGCTAAACCTACACTATGGGTAAATAGGGGGTTAACATAGTCAAGTATCCCAGAATTCATTGGGAACAAGCTGGACCTTTCACCAGTAACTAGCTTGTATGTAGTAGATGAGTCCTTTAAATAACGCTGCTGAAGAGTCCTTCTTGTCTGTTAGCTCCACGAGCTGCTGAACGAGTTTATCACATGGTGAGTCAGGCGCTGGGATAGACCAATATCACAAAAGGGTCCTATAACAAATGTAGGAGTCTTATTTAAATATTTCAATGATTGTTTAACATACTTCCGGCGAATGCCCATGGAGCAGTCTGATCCAATATGGAAGGCGGTACACTTCCGGTGTGGAATGAACAAATGCGTACCGCCCACATTGTGCCTGAAAAACTGATATGGCGCCAACAAATTTCTAGGCCATGAACCATAGAATGTTGGCCAAGTCATCCAAACAGGGTGTGTGCACAAAGCAGCAAAGGATGCAAAAGCAGATTCTTACAGGGGAATATTTTGATCTTGGGTAATTCCTGCAGGCTTGTCTCAAAAGCACTAAGAATGTCTCAGTCACAATGCCTCAGGAAAGTCTGAGGGTACAGCTTGTGATGTGTTTTCTTTCTTAAAAAGCTAAAGGGGACTAAATTCAGTTGATTAGCGCCCCCGTGGCCGATTTTCCCAGATAGCGCCCGAGAGGGAGGAGGGGCGTTACCGGAAGTGCCCCGCATCCTTCTTGGGGCGCTGCAAGCCAATATTGCGGCACTACGTGCCGTGATACTGCAGGCCTTCCTCCCCTTATTAAAGGGGCGGGGCCTGGCGCAGCAGGTCCCGGAGCCCAGCTGGGCCACCAGGGATCGGGAGTGCCAACAAATGAGCCCGGCACTCAAGAGGAGTGCCAGGCTCACGGAGAACAGCCGGCACCCCGTGGGGGGGCTTCACGGGGGCCGGGGGCAGCAACGGGGGCAGGTGCTGGCAGGCGGCCAGCAACAAAAATGGCCGCCCGCCACCTCCCCTTTAACTAGCACCACCCTGGTCGCAGGTAGGCCCCCCTGACCCCGGCGAACATAGCGTCCAGTGGTAAGTCGGGGGGCACCACCCAATATTACAGTTCCAGAAACAGCAGCTTTGCAACAGGCCAAGTCCCGTGTTTTAAGTTGTAAAAGGGCTTGGCACTTGGAAGGCTGTCCATAGCTCATAATATGCCTGTGATTTCCAGAGTGCCTCTTGTATATTTTACCATGCAAGTTATTTGGGTCTCTCAATAAGTGTCTGTTTTTTGGGAGTGTCCACTTATACAGGTTTCATGGTAATTGTACTTGATTATTAAAATTGCTGATTGCTACCGTATTGGCAATGATAGGGGCGCTACCCAGCTTTTACCCCAAAGACTTTTGTGTGCAGTCTTCCCGCACATTCCTAACAGGATGATTTTTACTGGCAATAACAAGTGTGCAACTTGAAACTCTGCCTAAAATACTTTGATAGCTGCAACACATTCATATCATCTAGATTATTGCTCACAAGGGTTGACAATCCTGTTGAAATACTGACTCTGAAATGTATAGTGCTGGTATTTCATTGAGGAGTTGGTTAGGAGGCGGGACTACAACTTTTGGGGTTGTAGTCCCGCCTCCATCGAGTTCTAGCCAACCCACGCGATTTTGACTTGATTGACCTTGTTGAGCCCGCCCAGTGGGCTCAGCGGGCCAATTAGGGGCCACCCGGTGTATTGATTTCTTTGTGGGTTCAATGACGAGACATTTATGAAAGAGAATGTCTTTTAATCTAAAGTCTGTTCAACTCTTTATACAGCATTTACAGGAGACATCATGCTAGTGATGCATCTAGAACGAAACTGAAACTAAACTAAACTGCCTTGCTTGTCTCTGTCACATGCCCTCTGCTGGTCAGGCACAAGCAATCAATACATGCAAACATGTTGGTAAGGCATCATAATCAAACAGGCAAATACCATCTCTATTTGCTGATATCATTACATCTCCTTTTCTTAAAACAAAAGTATTTTACTTTTAACTAACAACATGTTTTCTTTGTATTAATCTGCATTTTAACTGTAACACTTAATGAACTTACATTATCATTATCATGATCAAGGTTTTTTAACCTTGCTTTGTGTGTTCACATGAAACATGTCAATACACTAGAACTTGAAGAAAGAATAAGATAACATTACTTCCTTCTATAACAATGGTCCTTAAATTTGCTCAATGAGTCTCTCAGGAGGCTTCACGTGTCTTGAGGATTTTCTGATTGATTGTCCTTGAATCTGAGTTGTTGCCTCAGATGATTGGTTCCCAGCTGTGTGATCAGGTTGTTCAACAGTATCAGTCTTTTGACCTGCTGTGGCTGGTCCCATGAGAAGATCCCGACGATTTCTTCTCAGAACAGCACCCTCATCTGTCTGAATGGTGTATGATCTTGGTTGAACTTCACTCAGGACAGTTCCCTTCTGAGTCCATGTGTTTGTTTTGTCTTTGAACCTTACTTGGTCACCAGTGTGGAGTTCAGGTAGGTTTTGTGTTCCTCTGTCATAGTAGTACTTTTGCTTTTCTTTCTGTTGCTCTTTGAACGTCCTCACTTTCTCCCCCTCTTTTGTTTTCAGGAGGTTCTCCGGGATGGGTAAGTTTGACCTTAGCCGACGTCCCATCAGGAGTTGGGCTGGTGACATACCACACTCGAGCGGCGTTGTGCGGTATACAAGCATGCTCTGGTAGAAGTCAGTTCCCCCATCTTTTGCCTTGTACATCAGTCTTTTCACTGTCTGGACCGATTTTTCCACTATTCCATTGGACTGTGGAAAGTGAGGACTTGACGTTGTGTGAACAAAGTCCCACTCTTTGGCAAAGTGTCGGAAACTTGCATTGTAAAACTGGGATCCGTTGTCTGTGAAGACCTCGCTTGCCACGCCATGTCTGGAGAATATGGCTTTCATACATGTTATCACAGCATCTGCAGTGGTGGTGTACAGTCTACAAACCTCTGGATACAGGGAGTAATAGTCTGTGACTACAAGATAGTCCTTCCCTTGACATACGAATAGGTCAGTGCCTACCTTTTGGTAAGGTCTGTCTGGCGCTGGGTGTGGCTTCAGTGGTTCTACCGGATTGCTTGCTTGATATTTCAGGCATATTGTGCAGTTTGACACCTCATTTGTCACATCTTGGTTGATTCGTGGCCAGTACATCACCTCTCGTGCTCTTTTCTTACACTTTTCGATTCCCAGATGTCCTCCATGGATCTTTTTTAACATCTCTTTTCTCAGACTCTTTGGGATAACTATTTTACTTCCTTTGTAGATGATGTATTCGACCACTGATAGTTCCGCCCTGCAGTTCCAGTACTCTGCTATGTCAGGTGAGCAGTCTTGCTTCATGTTGGGCCATCCATCCAAGATGCTTTTCTTCAGTCGTCTCATTGTTTCATCTTTGTTTGTCTCAGTCTTTATGGGCTCCATTTTTGCATCTGCTATGGGCAGTGCACTTGTGATCATGTCCACGTAGGCGTTCACTTTTTCATCCATTTTGGTGTTTGCGGGCTCACTTGGGTCAACAGCTCTGGACAACGTGTCTGCTGTATACATCAGCTTACCCGGTGTGTACGCAACATTCAGTGTATAGCGTTGCAGCCTGATCATCATTCTTTGTATTCTAAGTGGACAGCTATTTAGTGGCTTTTGGAACAATGCAATCAAGGGCTTATGGTCAGTCTCTACACTGATTGCTTGTCCTGCCACAAACTGGTGAAATCTTTCACAGGCGTATGTGATGCTGAGCAGCTCCTTTTCTATTTGAGCATATCGCATCTCCACGTCTGTCATTGAGCGCGATGCATATGCAATAGGTTGCCAGTAGTCATATTTTTGCAGAAGAACGGCACCGAGCCCACTCTGTGATGCATCTGATGATATCTTGATGGGTCTCGCTGGGTCATAAAACCTCAGAACTGGTTCCTCTGTGAGCAGTTTCAAATAGAGATGGTATTTGCGTGTTTGATTATGATGCCTTACCAGCATGTTTGCATGTATTGATTGCTTGTGCCTGACCAGCAGAGGGCATGTGACAGAGACAAGCAAGGCAGTTTAGTTTAGTTTCAGTTTTGTTCTAGATGCATCACTAGCATGATGTCTCCTGTAAATGCTGTATAAAGAGTTGAACAGACTTTAGATTAAAAGACATTCTCTTTCATAAATGTCTCGTCATTGAACCCACAAAGAAATCAATACATGCAAACATGCTGGTAAGGCATCATAATCAAACAGGCAAATACCATCTCTATTTGCTGATATCATTACACCCGGCAACAGGTGACATCACAGATTGACATTTCATCTGTCAAGACCAATTGATAGATGAAATATCAGCATTTCACAGCTGTTTGAAGCTGTCAAACACTGACAATCTGTACTCTAAGTTAATTCCTTCCTCTCAGGATGATTTAGAGATCTCCCCGGAACAGAAAGCTGAATGCTGCAATTTTTGACAGCTCGCAGCCATTCTGCTTTCTGTGCCGGTGCGATGAGGGACTCCCGAGACCTGAAGGAAGGAAGGCTGTAAATGTAAGTAAAGGTATGTAAAACTTATTTAAACACTTTACATACACCAAACACACTTACCTTTGCACTCATGCACCCATCACTCACCTGAACACCGGACATCTCGACTCCTCCAAGCCCTTCATCCCAACGGTCCGCTTCCTCTAACTTGGCGTGGTTTGGAGCCGTCGGGAATCCCACACTTCAACATTCAAATTGGGATTTGGCTAAAAACTGCCTGTTAACTACCTGTTAACAGGCAGTTAGTTGGCACTAATCCCCTTCCCGCCTCGAGGAGGCGGGTCCCAGTGCGGGGCGGATACCCGCCTCCTTTGAAACTGGCATGGAGGCGGGTTGGGGGCGGGATGGGTTCGGGACCCCTGATTTTGGGATTTTAACCCCCCACATGCCTCCAATCCCGCCTCCACGGCCCAATGAAAATCCTGCCCATAATGTCAGAAATCAGAAATCCAGTCAATTCAATTCTGGTTTTCCCACCAGCAGGCAGCCCACTGAAATTCAAATGACACTTGGGTAATATCGCTTTCAAAATTCACCTGTCATTGCTTTGCACTGAAATCTTGAACTTACCAATGGCCACAGAAAATTACTGAACTGTTTGTGTTGAGAGAGTGTTGCAAATGCTATCGTGTGACCTGAATTCCTTAAAAACAATAACATACAAAAGGAAAAACAATACCCTGAAAGTTTGGCTTCCACATAATACAGTGTATTGGCTGCATAGTGAACAACTTTGCACATTAATAGGTTTGTGAGAAATATTGGTAAAGTCAAGCCACATAACAAGGACATTCTCATTTTCTGTGCCACGGAACAAATATTGTTTCCCCACATGGAAAATTCACCATCTCAGCAGGGCTGTAAGGTGAAGGCTCATGCACAGTGAGGGGTGGAAATTCAGAGCAAGAGCTAATGCCTTTCAACATCTCCCAGCAGTCTGCCACAGGGTTCCATTGGAAGAGACCTGGCTTTGTTGTTCACATAGTTACCCGCCCCAGGAGCAGAGCCCGGTGTCTCCACTCATGCACACTTTTTAAATTACTGGGCTGGTGAAAATAGGGCCCCCTGCCCCAGCTCCATTCCTCAATGCCGCTCCCTCTTCAAACTGCTGGCACTTTGGGAGATAAAATGTTGTTGTGAACGGGAATTCATTTGTTGGTTTTGTGAGAGAGGGATTCCTGATATCACAAAACTAACGTGAGAATTCCCACCCTTTGCAGCATTCCATCTCTTGGTGCATCAGCAGATTGGATTGAGGAGTGCTTAGTGTTGTGTGTGTACCTTTAAGGGAATAACTGGTCTCAGACTGCAGTACCGGCAGTGACCACCCATGTATAAAAGGCCCTAGCAGGCTTCTGTAGTTTCAGTTTCCAGGTTGTCTCCATTCAGTAAAGACTTGTTATAATCAACTCCTGCAGTCCGTGTCTCAATTATACATGGACATAATACTGGCGACGAGTAAGAAATGAACTTACCTGCAACTCGGCAGCACCTCAGACGACGTTATTGAAGGTCGAAGCCAGAAGAAAGAAAAAAAAAAAATAATAATCCAAAGAAACTCGAGAAACTGGCGTCGACCGTGGGCAACCGCCCTCTAAATCATCGAATTGAAAAGTGCAGGAGAGACTGTCGAGAGCCAGGCTTGGTCTCCAGTCTGTGGTTTCCCAGCTAATCGGGCTGGTGGCAGGTAGTGCACTGATCCTTCCTGGGCTGCGGCGGGCTAGAGCTCAATCGGGTGGCTCTGCAACGGGGCCGGGCAGCGAGTCGGGAAGCAAAGAGAGAGAGAGAGGGTGGAGCACACAGGGCGCGGCCGGTGCTTCGCAGCCAGGCAGCGTTCGGACCTAAGAAGAGGGAGGGAAGTGACCCAGAGGGTCCGCTCCACGACGGGAACGGTTCTTCAATTAAAGGAGCAAATATTGAAGCGCGATAGAAAAATAAAAATACCGCGGAGAGCGGTGTTGGCAGCGGCGGGAAAGCGCGGGAGGCGCCATCTTAACTCGGCGGGGAAGAAGGAAAAGCGCGGGAGGCGCCATTTTGATCCATCGGGGACGAAGGCAAAGCGCGGGAGGCGCCATCTTAGATTTTCAAGATGCCAAAGACTGGCAATATCACTGCCTTCAATAATGCAATAGAAGACTGGACCACGTATGTGGAAAGAGTCGAGGTATATTGCGAGGCAAACGAAATAGCCGATGAGAAAAAGGCATCAGTATTGCTAAATTTAATGGGCGCAAGAACGTACGGCCTATTGCGGGACCTGATTACTCCAGCCAAACCGAAGGCGAAGAGTTTTAACGAAATTGTTGCTATCCTACAGGAACACCTAAATCCTACACCGCTGCTGATAGCAGAAAGATTTAAATTCCACAGGAGAAATCAGCATAAAAATGAGAGCAATGCTGATTACCTTACGGAACTACGCAAGCTATCAAAGCACTGCCAGTTCGGAGCAGGACTGGTGATACCTTATGGGACAAATTTGCCTGTGGACTCCTGAGTGAAGGAACCCAGAAGAGGTTACTCTCAGAGAAAGAGCTGACGCTAGATAAGGCTTTCAGCGTGGCAGTATCATACGAAGCAGCAGCCAGGGGAGCTGCGGAAATACAACAAAAGCCACAGGAATACGGCACCCACGAAATGACACGGGGATTTGCAAAATGTTATCGCTGCGGCAGAACAAACCATGACCAGAAGGACTGCTGGTCCAAGGACAAAATATGCAGGCAATGCGGAAAGATGGGACACATTGCATGAGTTTGCAGGTCTGGGAAGAAGACCAACGACAACAAAAAGGCTACTAAGGAACCATACAGGAAAGTACAAAAGATGACGGACAGTAGTTCCGAAGACCAGACGAGCGATAGTGAATCCGGGAACAAGAGACTAAGCTGTCTCAAACTTCACAACATAATCGCAAAAGAGGATCACCAAACCATTTGGGTCACCCTCACGATAGCAGGGTCCCAAGTCAAAATGGAATTGGATACAGGATCAGCTCTAACCGTCATGAATCGACGAGACTACGAGCGGCTATTCTCACACATACCCTTGAGAGAGACATCCATTGTCTTGAGGACGTATATGGGGCAAAAAGTATACCCCAGAGGAAAAATAAGGGTGCCTGTCGAATACAACGGCAAGAAAATACGGAAATTGTATCTGTACATTCTGCAAGATGGTGGACCACCGTTATTGGGACGTGAATGGATCAGGAAGATAAGTTTAGACTGGCACTCCATTCAGGCACTGACGGTGGCTGGTAAAAAGGATGACGACGTCACTCCTGGACGATTGTCAACAATCTTAGCTGACGCCAAAGAGGTATTTCAACAAGAACTGGGCACTCTTAAAGGCGTAACCGCCTCGATAAAAATGGAGGAGAATGCAATTCCCAAGTTTTTCAAAGCAAGACCGGTACCATATGCAATTCGCCCAGCCGTCGAGGCAGAGCTGGAGTGATGTGCCATCAATAACTCAAAGACAAGGAATTAAAGGATTCAACTGAAGGCTTTTAATCACTAAGAACATTGCATGTCTTTCCACATCGGATTCGTCTGGCAGAAATGACTCATACAGCTCTTGAGACCTTTATATGACAAAAGACAGGGGCGGAGCCAATACACACAACAGGAAAAAGGGGGCGGTACACACAATACAATGCAGGTAAAACACAAGGGCTGATGAAGGCATATATTTCATCACATTCACCCCTTCTACAGATTTAGTCTGTCCGGGGGTGTGATAGTCCTTCCTGAACGTCGCAACAGTACCTCGGGTTCCGACCGGGAGTCCGTGGTGCCCTCCTGGGCATACCCCTGTGCTGGGGGTGTTGCAGGTACTTCTGGGGGTGGTGCGGATACCTCTGGGGATGGTGGAGGTTCTTCTGGGGGTGGTGAGGATGGGTCGTCGTCGCTTCCTGCCGAGGCGAGGTCCTTTATGGACACGGTGTCCTCACGCCCGTCGGCGTGCTTGACGTATGCGTACTGTGGGTTTGCGTGGAGTAGGTGTACTGCCTCCACGAGGGGATCCATTTTGTGGCCCCTCACATGCTTCCGTAATAGGACTGTCCCTGGGGTGGAGAGCCACGAAGGTAGGGACACTCCTGAGGTTGATTTGCGGGGAAAAACAAACATCTTCTCGTGAGGAGTGGCGTTAGTAGCAGTACACAGTAGCGACCTTATCGAGTGGAGTACGTCTGGGAGGACCTCTTGCCAGCGGGAGGTAGGGAGGCCTTTAGACCTTAGTGCTAAGGTGACCGCCTTCCACACCGTCGCGTTCTCCCTCTCCACTTGCCCATTACCCCGGGGGTTATAACTAGTGGTCCGACTCGTGGCTATCCCCTTCGACAGCAGGTATTGGCGCAGTTCGTCGCTCATGAACAACGCCCCCCTGTCAGTGTGGATGTAGTTAGGCATGCCGAACGTGCAAAACAGGCTGCCGAGGCACTTGATGACCGTGACACTGGTCATGTCTGGGCAGGGGTAGGCGAATGGGAAGCGGGAGTACTCGTCCACAATGTTGAGAAAGTACACATTGCGGTCGGTGGAGGGGAGTGGTCCCTTGAAATCTAAGCTCAGGCGCTCGAATGGCCGTGTAGCTTTGATCAGGTGGGCTCGGTCGGGCCTGAAAAAATGGGGGCTTGCATTCCGCACAGATGCGGCAGTCCCTGGTCATAGACCGGACCTCCTCGATGGAATAGGGCAGGTTACGGGATTTTATAAAGTGGAATAGCCGGGTGACCCCCGGGTGGCAGAGGCCATTGTGGAGGCCCTGTAGCCTGTCCCCCTGGATGCTGGCACACATCCCTCATGATATGGCGTCGGGGGATTCGTTGAGGGCCCCCGGCCTATATATTATGTCGTACTCAAACGTGGAGTGTTCGATCCGCCACCTGAGAATTTTGTCGTTCTTGATCTTCCCCCTCTGTTTGTTGTTAAACATGAAGGCTACCGACCGCTGGTCGGTAAGCAGGGTGAAGCGTTTGCCGGCTAGGTAGTGCCTCCAGTGCCGCACTGCCTCCACTATGGCCTGGGCCTCCTTCTCTACCGAGGAGTGCCTGATCTCGGGCCCTTGGAGGGTTCTTGAGAAAAAGGCTACGGGCCGCCCATCCTGGTTGAGGGTGGCTGCTAAAGCGAAGTCGGACGCATCGCTTTCGACCTGGAAAGGGATGCTTTCGTCCACTGCCTGCAGCGCGGCCTTCTCAATGTCGTGTTTCATGCTGTTGAAGGTGGCGTGGGCCTCGGCCGTGAGCGGGAAGGACGTTGATTTCAGGAGGGCACGGGCCTTGTCGGAATAATTGGGGACCCATTGGGCGTAATAGGAGAAAAACCCCAGGCACCTTTTCAGGGCCTTGGGAGTGTTTGGTAGGGGTAGCTCCCGTAGGGGGCGCAATCGGTCGGGGTCCAGACCGATTTCCCCGTTTTCCACCACGCAGCCCAGGATACAGAGGCGCGTGGTGCTAAAGACACACTTATCCTCGTTGTAGGTGAGATTGAGTCTGAGGGCGGTTTTCAGAAATCTCGCGAGGTTCGAGTCGTGGTCTTGCTGGTCATGGCTGCAGATGGTGACGTCGTCTAGGTATGGATAGGTGGCTGTTAACTGGTTCTCATCGACCATGCGGTCCATCTCCCGCTGGAAGACCGAGACCCCATTCGTTACCCCAAAGGGGACTCTGAGGAAGTGGTAGAGGCGTCCGTTCGCCTCGAAGGCGGTGTATGGACGGTCCTCCGGCCTAATGGGGAGCTGGTGGTATGCCGATTTTAGGTCGATGGTGGAAAGCACCCGGTGTTGCGCAATTTGGTTAACCATATCCGCTATGCGGGGCAGAGGGTAGGCATCTAGCTGGGTGTATAGATTAACCGTCTGGCTATAATCTATCACCATCCGCTTCTTTTCGCTACCCTTAACTACTACTACCTGGACGCGCCACGGGCTGGTACTGCATTCAATGATACCCTCCCGCTTGAGTCTTTCTACTTCCAACGCAATGAACTGTCTGTCCTCCCAGCTGTACCGCCTACTCTTGGTCGCTATGGGTCGACAGTTGGGTGCGAGGTTGGTGAACAGAGAGGGCGGCTTGACCTTCAGGGTAGCCAGACCGCACACTGTGAGGGGCAGCTGGGACCCACCGTAGGTAAGCGTGATACTTTGGTGGTGGCACTGGAAGTCCAGACCCAAGATCACGCTCACACAGAGATCTGGCATTATCAATAGTTTAAAATCTCTGTAATCAGTGCCTTTTACCGACAACATAACCGCGCAGAAACCTGTAATTTTTGAGGTATCGGTCTTATCAGCCATGGCGATTTTGCCCTGTGTAGGGACTATCGTTAGTGAAAGTCATTTTACCAGGCTAGGATGAATAAAGCTTTCGGTGCTCCCGCAGTCAATCAAGCATTTAACCTTGTTCCCGTTTACCTCTATGTCCATCATCGATCTAGACAATGGATGCGGCCTGGATTGATCCACCGTGATCGCGGACACCAGTGGGTCCTGGAGGTCCGTGTAGTCGGGACAAGATGGTGGACTCCATGAGGGTGGACAAGATGGCGTCCACGATGGCCACCCCCACGGCGTGCATGCGGCAGTGGCGGAGTTGGAGGTGGGGTTCCCTCTGCAGACTTTGCTGAAATGTCCTTTCTTCCCGCATTTAAAACAGGTGGTGCCCTTCGCTGGGCACAGATGCCTGGAGTGTTTGTCCTGGCCGCAGAAGTAGCATTTCGGGCCCCGATGCACCGCGGCAGTAGTGGGGCTCCTGGGTGGAGGCTGGGGCTCCGATGGTGCTGGGCTGGCCTGAGACCTGGGAGGTGAAGATGGCTTCCAAGATGGCGGCCCCCACGGGGCGCACGAGGCGGAGTGGGCCGCGTGGCCTGAGGAACAGGATTCAGAGTTCCTCTGGGCCATATCCAGCGATCGCGCTATGCCCATAGCCTGTTTTAAGTCCAGTCCCTCCTTTTCAAACAGTTTCTGCCGAATGTAATTTGAACTGAGGCCCGCAATAAAGGAGTCTCGGATCAGCTCCTCCGTGTACACGATGGCAGACACGGCCTTACAGTTACAGTCTCTGCCCAGTACTTTTAGGCTTAGCATGAAGTCCTCTAGTGACTCACCATGCCGCTGCGTGCGAGTAGTCAGAAGATGCCTGGCGTACACCTCGTTTATTGGCCGCACGTAGTGGGCCTTCAGAATGGTGCAGGCATCCCCGTAGCTGGTGGCATCTCGGATGAGAGGGGAGACCCGATGACTCACCCAGTTTCGCAGGATTCCCAGTTTCACGTCTCCGGTGGCGGTCGCGGCTGCTATGGCGGTGGCTGAGCTTTCGATGAAAAATTCGAAGCATTGGAACCAGTGTCCGAACTTTGTGGCTGCGTCTGAGGCATGGGGGTCCAGATCCAAGCGCTCTGGTTTCAGGAGTCGATCCATCTTGGTGTTTTAGTGATTAAAATTGATGTGCCATCAATAACTCAAAGACAAGGAATTAAAGGATTCAACTGAAGGCTTTTAATCACTAAGAACATTGCATGTCTTTCCACATCGGATTCGTCTGGCAGAAATGACTCATACAGCTCTTGAGACCTTTATATGACAAAAGACAGGGGCGGAGCCAATACACACAATAGGAAAAAGGGGGCGGTACACAATACAATGCAGGTAAAACACAGGGGCTGATGAAGGCATATATTTCATCACATGGAGAATCTGGAGAAGGCAGGCGTGTTATCTAAGGTAGACTGGAGCGAGTGGGCGACACCCATCGTTCCTGTCATGAAGAAAACGTTAAACAATAAGTCTGAGGAGCCAAGGAAGGTTCCCATCTGTGGGGACTTCAAGGTGACGTTGAACCCAGTCCTTCACACAGTACAATATCCTCTTCCAAGGATAGAAGATATCTTCGCCTCACTATCTGGAGGGAAGCGTTTTACAAAAATTGACCTAGCACAAGCATATTTGCAGATGGAGGTTGAAGAATCCTCTAGGAAGTATCTCACGATAAACACTCACAAAGGTCTTTACCAGTATAATCGACTGGTATTCGGAGTAGCATCAGCTCCGGCGATATGGCAAAGAGCGATGGAACAAGTCCTGCAAGGGATTCCGGGAACTCAGTGTTACTTGGACGACATCCTAGTGACAGGTGAAGATGACCGTGAACACCTTGCCAACCTAGAGCAGGTGCTCACTAGACTACGTGAACATGGGCTACGAGCCAATCGCCCTAAGTGCGAGTTTTTTAAGAAACAGATATCGTATTGTGGCCACGTGATTGATGAAGAGGGGTTGCATAAGTCCCCTGACAAAATTGAAGCGGTAGTTAAGGCTCCAGCACCTGAAAATGTGTCGCAACTGAGGTCATTCCTCGGATTGGTGAATTACTACCATAAGTTTTTGCCGAATTTGTCCACAATTCTGCATCCACTGAACGCCCTACTACGAACGGGAGTAGCATGGAAATGGAGCGATGAATGTAAGCGGGCCTTTCAGAAAAGTAAGGACCTAATCACTTCAAGAGAAGTATTGGCTCACTACAACCCATCACTACCGATAAGACTGGCGTGTGATGCGTCTCCCTACGGTGGTGGGGCGGTACTGTCACATAAATTCCTTGATGGTTCAGAGAGGCCGATAGCTTTTGCGTCACGCTCGTTAACTCCAGCCGAGTGTAACTACGCCCAGATTGACAGAGAGGCCCTCAGCCTGGTGTGGGGGGTGAAGAAGTTCAATCACTACCTGCACGGTCAGAAATTTACTCTACCAACTGATCATCAACCTCTCGTCTCCATTTTCAACCCTCAGAAGGGCGTACCGATAATGACGGCACAACGGCTACAGAGGTGGTCCCTTTTCCTAGGGGCACACCAATATGACATCGAGTACAAAGGAACTAAACAGCATGGGAATGCTGATGGATTGTCGCGCCTACCATTGCCGACGGTGGAAGAAGAACTGGCAGTGGATCCAGTGGAGTTATTCCACTCGACTATAGTCGAATGTCTCCCTGTGACGAATGCAAACATAGAAAAGGAAACACGAAATGACCCGACACTCTCCTGGGTCTATGATTTAACGGTGAAGGGATGGCCAGCACATGGCGAACCACTGCTGCCAGCATTCTCGCCGAGAAGAGAACAGCTGTCAGTGTGCAGAGGAACCTTGATGTGTGGATCCAGAGTAGTAATTCCACCCAAATTGAAGGATAGAGTGCTCAATGAGCTTCATGAGGGTCATCTGGGAGGGGTAAAAATGAAAAACTTAGCCAGAGCGTTTATGTGGTGGCCGGGAATCGATAGAGAAATCGAAGAGATGACCAAGAGCTGTACAGGATGCCAGAAGGTCCAAAACGCCCCACCACAAGCCCCTCTACATCCATGGGAGTGGCCTTCATCTCCATGGCAAAGGGTGCACATTGATTTTGCTGGTCCATTTATGGACTCGATGTTTTTAATTGCGGTGGATGCACATTCAAAGTGGCCAGAGGTAATAAAAATGTCCCCAACCACCACAGAAAAAACTATCACAGTCTTACGAACCATATTCGCCAGGAATGGGCTGCCTGAACAGATTTGCTCTGACAATGGACCACAGTTTGTGTCTGAAGAGTTCCGGAGGTTCTTAAAGAACAATGGTGTTAAGCATTACACATCCGCCCCATATCATCCAGCCACTAATGGATTGGCCGAGAGGTTTGTTCAAACATTCAAGAAGGCTATCAAGGCAATGTGTAATGAAGATATACCCCTACAACACAAGGTGGATAACTTCTTGTTTGCCTACCGGAATGCGACACATGCGGTTACCAACCAAACTCCAGCCATGATGTTCTTCAATCGAAGACTACGATGCCGCTTGGATTTGGTTAAGGCAAACGTCAGAAGAGATGTGGAGAACAGGCAGTTTCAGAATATGAATGAAAGGCCGACCAGGAGTTTTAAGATAGGTCAACCAGTTTTGGCCCGGGACTACTGCACAGAGAAATGGCAGCCAGGAACAATCTGTACACGGGAAGGACCTCTAATGTATACCGTGGACGTTGGGGAGAGCATTGTAAGACGCCATGCTGACCAGATTCTAGAGTCACTGGAAAACGTCAACTCCACACCACGACCTGATACACCTGGCGATGAAACCGAAGTACCAATTGCATCTACCGCAGAATCGGTGATATTGGAAGCAGACGAACCAAACGACGACATTGATCCCGACGCAACCTTGCCAGAAGAACCTGATATCCCAAAGAGGCGTTATCCAGACAGAATCAGGAAGCCTCCTCAAAGACTGAACTTATAATTGCTTAACTTCAACCAATGTATCTAGCAACCGTAATTGTAATTAGTTATTATTTAGTTGTTAAATGAATGTTATGTACTGTTTATCTAAAAGGGGAGGAATTGTTGTGTATGTACCTTTAAGGGAATAACTGGTCTCAGACTGCAGTACCGGCAGTGACCACCCTGTATAAAAGGCCCTAGCAGGCTTCTGTAGTTTCAGTTTCCAGGTTGTCTCCATTCAGTAAAGACTTGTTATAATCAACTCCTGCAGCCCGTGTCTCAATTATACACGGACATAATACTTAGTAGTGCTTGTGGGAGGGAGGGAAGGGGGGGTTACCAACTAGAACTGATTGGGCTAGAGAGGATAAATGCTGCCAGCAAGATTTGAGGGAGGAGGGAAATGAAAGATGCCACAATGAAGTGAGGCGGAAGGATGAAAGGTGGCAGCATTAACTGAGGGAGCAGAGGGTGCAAAATGCCAGCATGAATTAACTGAGTGGAGAAACGAAGATACCGCAGTGAAGTGAAGGGGGGGTGGCGGGGTAAAGCAGGAAGGGGTGGCAAGTATGACCCAGCAGAGGAAGGAGCATGCTGAGCTGAGCTGAGGCAGGAGTGGTGGATGGCTGCCAACATGAGTTAGGGAGGAGACAAGTGTCAGCCTGAACTGCAGGGAGGGGAATACGAGTGCAAGCTTGTACTAGGAGGTGAGGCGGAGATGAAGTGTTTCCCGTAAACCTGGTGGAGCGGACAGAAGAGTGCATCCATGTCAGTGCAACTATCAGGATTAGTAACAGAGAGTAGAACTACATATTCACAATTTCTCCTCATGAAATGAGAAGAAAATCCCCATAATTTCTTTTCATATGTAACTTTTGTGATCTTTAACAGGCGCAGTGTTAGTGCTGGGAATGGAACATTATTATTTCAAGCACCCAGTATCAGCATCGAGCAGTCCAGCAGAGCAGGAGAAACTTCTTTACACAGAAGGTTGTGAGGCTGTGGAAGTCACTTTCAGGATTCATCAGTTATGTCAGCATTCAAGTTTAGGTTGGATAAGTGGATGAAGGAAAAGGGGTTAAAGGGATATAGAAACAGGCTGGGTAAATGTGATTAGAACTATTTGTTCAAGTGGAAGGTAAACACTGACACAGACTGGTTTTGGCTGAATGGCCTGTTTCTGTGTTGTAACTTCTATGTATTTCTATAGCAGACAGCTATGTGAAGATGAGGAAGCCCCACAGCCTCAAAGAGGGCGATTCCTCCTTTACTGTACTGTAGGGGGTGGCGTGTGCCCAGTCAGCTCTGCCCCTGACAGTCCCTGAGCGGTTCGAATCGCTCCCACACCCCTGGGTTCTCGATACCAGACTTAGGTACAGGCGGCGATACAGAAAATCGAGTAGAAAAGTGGTTTGGTGCAAGGAAACCGCAATTTTTATTAAAGGCACAATAAAACACAATACTGAGAATTACTGGAATAATTACAGGCATATAAAATTACACTTATTTGGGAATGGGGAACACACGGCACATCGAAGGAACAAACACACTAAAAATCCCCTTATCCTTATCCCACCCCCAATACCTAACTAGATTAAGCTACGAGGGGCCAGGAATTCATGCTCACCAATGGGGTTCTTTTACGGTTCGAAACCTGTCGATTAAGCCGGTCGTGGTTTTTGGGGTTCGCTCTTGTTGTCCTTTGGGCCTGCCGTCATCACGTGGTCACAGGGTGCGGCGATGGAGTTGTCTGTGCGAAGTACCCATCTTTTCCTTCATTAGAGTAAAGTCTTTTGTGGGGTACTTCACCTTGCAGGAATGGTTCTTCTTCTGGTGGTGGTTTGGTCGCCGACGGTTTTGTTGCGGTTGGGGCTCGGTTGGCGGTTTTTACCGTTAATATGATTTTACTACCCAAGCTTCAAACGCCAGCTTATAACTAGGCTGTTTGTCCCCCAACGCTTCTTCTTGCTGTCCTTCTCTGCCTATCGGTTTTACCGTTCGTCTCGTCTCGTCTTCCTGTTTGTGGCCTGTGTGTCTTGTGCTTGTTCGAATTTGGTTTCGTTCTCCTCCCGTGTTTGGCCCCCGGTGTTGTAATGGGCGTCCTCGGTGTCGGGAGCGAGCAAGAGAGCGAGAGGCAAGAGGCAAGAGAGAGAGAGCTACCGGTGGGCCTACAATTATACCCGGTTCTTCACCCCTTATCTGCACGCCAAATCAGGTCAGTTCTTTGTCTAACTTTTGGCGGGCTCGTCTAAAATGATTAGAGTCATTTACTTTAACGACTTCTGGGGCGGTTGTCTCCTTGTTTAATGGCTTCGATATCCTGGCTGTTTGTTATTTATGAAAGTTAATCATTTTTCCTGGCTTGGCAGCTACCTGTGAGCTGTTACCGATTATTTATGCGAAAGTTAATGGCCTCAAGATTAGTTCCATCCTGACTTGATCTGTTCCAAGGTGAAGAATGCATATTTCTGTGTTTACCTAGCTGTCTGGCTTTAGAAAAGGACAAAGTCTTTCACAGATCCATGCATGTTAGGTTTCGTTTCAGGATTTGAATGGGCCTGCCTTCTGCAGGGCCTTGCTTTTGAAATCCTGCAAGCCTTGGTCACGAGGTTTCAGAAGCCATTTTGGGTACTCCTTTTAATAACTTGTCCATACAGAGTCCCTTTATCCATAACTTTTGGGGAATGTGGGAATTTTGAGAACCCTACACTCCCCCCTGTTGATACTAAACTCGCTTTAAGTATCATCCTGACAAGGTGAGCAAAATTTCCGACCCTCCATAGTCAATCTTCCCCTGCAATTACCTATCTATGATCCCACGACACATGCATTTCCCATTCTGTAAAAATGTAGTGTACATAAGCATACATAGAATAATTACAGTCGTTTACACACATCCAAGCACCACTTGGTACACACACATCTTTATTAAAACAACACATCAAAAATCTTTATTAAAAATAACAAAAACACAAAAAAACAATCTTTATTCAGAAATACAAAAAAAATTCAGACAGGTGTATCTCCCTCCACCTTAACATAATGCTCCTTCCAGGTCCTTTGGTTTCGGAATTCTGGTATTTGGCCTTTTCCCTTGCACTGAGTGCACACTACGTACAATACTATTCCCAGCTGGCAAACCACGAGGATGTGGGAAGCCAGTCTAACCCACGAAGGGACCTTTATGTTTTCAAAAATGTCCCACCAGGGTGGAACTACAATGTCCAGTATCTTGGCCCCTATCTCTACTGTCTTCAGCTCCAGAGTGTAGAAATGTTTCTGTGAGACTATTACTGCTTTGAGTATTTTGGTAAGGTGTTCTGGGAGAGGGGGGATTTCGTAGCCGAAATGCGCTACATACTTTTGCAGGTTGGTGAAATTCTCTTTTACAGTGAGGTGAACAGTGGAGGGTTCAGGAATGGGGACTATTCGTTCCTGGGCCACTTGAACTTCTGCCTCGGGTTTAAAGCTGAAACTGCTGTCGCTTACCGGACACCAGCTATGCTGTCCATGCTGGTAGTGGGGCACCCCTGTGGTGACACAATATGTCCCACCTCCTATATATGCTACCTGTGGGGGAACATGGTCTTGTGCCATTACCTCCATGGTACAATTTATAGGTTTTGCGCCAACAGCTTTAAACCCGCACTGTGGTTTTGAATAGGCGTTCAAGTGCTGGGGACACAGTATTATGTGTGCTCCCCGGCTCCGGCACCCCGAGAGGTCAGTACTTGTCATAGCGTGCTCCCGCTTTATGACATAAGGTGGGACCGCAGTGAAACGAATGTGTGCACCCCCTTGAATGACTCCAATGTTCTGCACCCTGTATACCGGCGCGGGTCGGGCTGCCCTACCCATGACCAGCATCCTCACTACTATCGCCATGATGGTGTGGTTGGACCATCCACAATCTACTGGGACTGGGTAGGCCTCAGAAGCTAGCCAGAGTTGACACGGGCTTAATGCATTCTCAAACGGATGGAGGGCTGCGAGGTGCTTGTTGCTGATCCAGGAGGGGACTAAACCCTGTTTTAAATCCTCCAGATTACTGCGGCCCTCGCCCAGCAACCATGCCCCATACAGTACGCACACCTCGTTCTGTGCAGCCTGATCTGAAGCATTTCTGTCCTCTCTTATGAGGGCATTTAAAGTCTTTGCATGTCTTTCCAGCTCAGCTATTATTTCTTTTAAATGGACCGTCATGGCCTGGTCCTCATGTAACTCTGAGCCTACTACCTTATTTTCATCCATCAAGATCTTCCTCAATTGTGTTTTTAGACCGTTTATCTGTGTCTGCAATTCTATGTCATCCAGACTGTTGATGACAGAGGACCCTGTGTTAAATGCTGTAAAAACATCATTCCAGTCTCCCCTTCTTTATCTCCCCGCATTACCAAAATACTCATGGTGTGTGGTGTACAGTTCGGTTTTGTCTACGTTGGCAAAATCGAACTTGTAGAATTTCCTAAACATGTCTTTCAACAGAGCCTGGTATAGCTGCTCTGTCTCTTTGGGGCACCACTCAGGTAAGTGTACCTCAGTGAGGTTTAAAATCACGGAAGCTACCGCGTAGTGTACCCCCTGGTATAGCACCTGATCCATCGGCACTAGTACCAGCCCATTCCCTGGTCCCTTGGTGGTGGTGGGGCACCCCTACCTGTGTGTCCTTGCTGCCTGAGTCGTGAGCAGGGGCTTCTGGGCGCGCGCCACTAGTTCAGTGGCTTTGACTAGGGCTGGGTAATGTGGGACTACGCAGGTGTGTAGGTGGGAATCCCATTCCACCCCCTTCCCCTTATCCTGCCATGATGCAGAGAAGATGATGGATATGCCTGTGGGGCAGGCTTTTTGTGACCCCCACATGCAGACATAAATTCCCTGTTCCGACTCCCACCACTTATCCCAGCATACTCTCGTTCCCCCCTCGGGTCCCTGTGACCGTCCGGTGGGTGTCGTTCCCCATTCGTTCCCAGTCAGCTGTATGGTCCCCCATGTCTGTGCTCAGCTTCCTGAGCCACCACCACCTTCCCAGAGGAATCTGTCCTCTACAAGTCAGGCACACGCGTTTCCCCTCGGTGACCCCGACCCATGAGGCCACAACCTGTATGTTGGGGCAGGGGAGGGAGGCCTCCCCGTAGGTGAACCCAGTCTGGCTGGAGTACCGGGTGGAGTTGGATCCCAACCACCCGGGCCATCTTCCCTCATGGGAATAGATGGCGGGCTCCTCCGCGCCTTGTTCGCTGCTCCCAGCAGTCACAACTGGTGCTTTCTCTCCCGAGCACCCATAGATGTGGGAGTCCTCCACGTCACCTCGCTTTCCAATGCTCATCCCTATCAGGGCGAGTAGGAGTACGCCCCCCTTCATCCTGAAATCCTTTCCTGCAAAGAGACACGAGCATATAGCCAGGTCCTGGGGAGATTCTCTGGCTTGGGTGAAGCATAGTCGAGTCTCGCGACCTCGACTTAAATACAAACACTCTTAACAATACTACTACAGGTAGACTATCCTTTATCTGAAAACCTCGGGACCAGCCGAGTTTCGGATAAAGGAGAATTTCGGATTTCGGAAGGTGGGTCGGCAGGGTTCCGCGGGGGGGTCGGCGGGGGTCCACGGGGGGGGGTCGGCGGGGGGTCGTGCGCACGACTTACGCTGACGCTCAGCGTAAGTCAGTCGGGGTCGGCGGGGGTCGGGGCCGGCGGGGTCCACGGGGGGGATCGGCGGTTGTCGGGGCCGGCGGGGTCCGCGGGGGGGTCGGCGGTTGTCGGGGCCGGCGGGGTCCGCGGGGGGGTCAGCGGTTGTCGGGGCTGGCGGGGTCGGCGGTTGTCGGGGCCGGCGGGGTCCGCGGGGGGGGGTCGGCGGTTGTCGGGGCCGGCGGGGTCCGCGAGGGGGGTCGGCGGTTGTCGGGGCCGGCGGGGTCCGCGGGGGGGTCGGCGGGGGGGATCGGCGGTTGTCGGGGCCGGCGGGGTCCGCGGGGGGGGGCGGTCGGCGGGGGGTCGTGCGCACGACTTACCCTTTATCCGAACTTCCGAAACCGGAACCCTCTAAAAACCGAAGGTTTTTTCGTTCGTACGCACGACTTACGCTGAACGAAAAAACCTTCGGTTTTTAGAGGGTTTCGGTTTTCGGAAGTCCGGATAAAGGGTAGTCTACCTGTACTATTTAAAACTACCACTATTTAAAACTACCAATCACCTTGTTTAAACTTAAACTAAACACCCAAACTTAAATAACAGAAGCTATATACATCCGCCGCCCGTCTCCGGGCGGCCAGGCTAATCCCTGTTCGGGCTGCGGCACACTACTCCCTTCGGTGTGGCTGCACTGTCCGGTACTTTCGGTCCCTCGCAGCCTGTGGCTGCCGGCTTGGGACCTCTGTCCTTGGACCGATCCCTGACCTTAGAGGCTGTCCCTTTAAAATGGGGAGCCGGTGACCACGGTTTTCTTGGCTGGGGTGTCCGTGGGGACCTTCTGAGGACTTTGGCGGGTGGGGTTTTCTTGGCTGGTGGGCCTTTTACCCGAGCTACTGCCCCCTCCGGTGCGGTCGGTGGACTTACCACTGCCGTTGGCTGGGGATCTCCCTCCTCAGGCTTTACCTCTCCTGAACCTGGGCTAGGGGCAGGTAACCCTTCGCAGCCTGGTGCTGCAGGCTGGGGGTCCTCGCCCTCAGGTCCCAAATCTGGGTCCGGGGCGGGGTTTTCACCTTCGGGTCCCTCCTCCTCTAAACCTGGGTCAGGGGTGGGGTTTTCGCCCTCAGGTCCCTCCTCATCTATATCCCAGAAGAGTGGGGGAGTGTCCCAAGCAGTGGGTGGGATGGCCCCTCCCCTTAAACAAGCCACAGCGCCTGCCTGTGCAGTCTGTGAACTTGCTCCCACTGCAGGCTGAGGATTTCTATCCTCAGAACTTGCCCCAACTGGCTGTTCTCTCTTCTCGGGCTTAAACAGTTTACACTGATTAATATGGAACCATTTGGGGCTTGCCTTGTCTACAATGCTGTAGGGCCCCATGTATAATGGTTCTAGACTTCCTACCCGGGCAAAATTCCTCACCATGACCTGATCCCCTATTTCCCACTCGTGGTGTTTTCGGGGTTCTAACAGCAATCGGTTACTCCGATGCTGCTTTCCCATGTTCCCAGCCGCCTGCCCGTGGACCTGTTTAAGGTGCTCGAAGAGGTTTTGGGCAAACCTGTCCCGGTTTACACCTCTGAGCTGACCTTCCGTGAGCACCGGGGCTAGTACATGGGTGGGGGTCTGCATAACCCTGCCAGTCATCAGCTCGTGCGGGGAGTACCCCGTGCTTTTTGACTGGCTGGCCCGGATCCCCATCAGGGCCAACGGTAGGACCTCGGCCCATTTTCTAGGCAAGTCCGCCGTCTCGTTCCTCAGCCTTTCCTTTAAGGTCCTGTTCATCCTTTCCACAATCCCTGAGGATTGTGTGTTGTGTGCAACGTGCCACTTCCCCTCGATGCCGAGCAGCATAAGGGTAATTTGCATTACCTGCCCGGTAAAGTGACTCCCTTGGTCGGACTCCACATACTGTGGTAGCCTCCATCGCGAGAGCACTTCCCGGACCAGGATCCTGGCTGTACCCAGAGCTGTGGCTGTTCTGCAGGGGAAGGCTTCTACCCATTTTGTGAACACATCTACCAGGACTAGACAGTACTTATAGCCTCCCTGGGCGGTGGGCAGGGGTCTGATGTAGTCGACCTGTATCGACTGCCATGGTCCCTCTACCCTCCTGATGTGTCCCATAGGTACCTTCCTTTTGTGGGGGTCAGGGTTGTTAGCAGCACACACCAGACAGCTGGCGCAGAACTCGCAGACATCTTCCCTGAGTCCTGGCCGCCATGCCGCCTGTTCCACCCGCTGGTGGTCTCAGGCCTGGGATGCCCCGCTCCTGGACCCTCATGGGCCAGTTGAAGGAATTCCCTCTGGTGCTGCTGTGGTACCACCCATTGTTCTCCCCTAAACAGCATGCCCTCTTTCACAGAGAGGGCTGCTGTACCGTAAGGGCCCTCTACCCTTTTTCCCTCAGTCACTGCACTGAGGACTGCCTTGAGGACGGGGTCTTGGGTTCGGACCGTCTTAAGGTCCGGGGCTAAAGCTACCCCTGCACTCCCTTGTTGTAGGGGGTGGTGTGGGGTGGCGCGTGCGCCCAGTCAATTATGCCTTTGACTGTTTATGAGCGGTTCGAATTGCTCCCACGTCCCTGTGTTCTAGACACCGGACTTAGGTACAAGGTGGCGATACAGAAGAAGACTCGAGTAGGCAGGTGGTTGGATGTAAGCAAAAACCAAGATTTTTATTGAAGAGGAAGTTAATACAATCTTATGGAAAAAATTACTAGTATACACTTTTACAGGCAAAATACAAAATAACTTAACTTATACAGGGAATGGGGAACACACGGCACATCGAGGGAAAACAACTATCTTAACAATCCTCTTATCCTTATCCCACCCCCTATACCTAACTAGATTAAGCTATGAGGGGTCAGAACTTCATGCTCACCAATCAAAAGGGTCTGCTGAATTCAAAACAGCGGTGGGGTTCGGGGTTCGCTCTTGGTGCTCTCTGGAGCCTGCCATCGTCACGTGGTCTCCGGGTGCTGCAAGGGCGTTGTCCAGGTACAAGTACCCCAAAGTTAAAGTCTCTGCTTGGGTACTTTACCTTGCAGGGATGGCGGTTCCTCTTCCTCGGCCGACAGTTTGAGTTTGCATGAAGATAGTCGCAGGTCAGCTGAGACTGAAGGCCCGATGATTCGAAGCCTGTCTTCAGTCGTCTTCCTCAGTTCGTCTCCTCCGTCGTCTTCCTCAGTTCGTCTTGCCTCCTCGCCTCGTCGCGTCCCGCCTCGCCTGGCCTGAATTGTCCGTGTCCGCCCGATGCAGTGCCTGGGCGATTCCAGATGGAGTAGGGAAAGGCATGGGCAAAGGCCAGGGGGTAAGCGTGGAACGGGGGAAAGAGCAGCAGCCACGAGAGTGAGGGGCCGGAGCCGGAGCAAGGCTGAGAGCAGAGAGAGAAGGTTGCCGGTGGGCCTACAATTATACTCCTTTGGATGGCCCTTATCTGCGCGCCAAATCAGGTTAGTTCTTTGTCTTAATTTTGGCCTGCTATTTTAAATAACGGTAGCAATCTACTCTAACTGTTTCTTAGATGGCCGGTAATCGCATCTACCGGCCCGATAATTGACTTGTTTTGTTTAGAATGCACCTTGATGGGCCTGTCCAGCTTCGATGGCTTCCTTAATCTGTTGCCGATTATTTATGCAAACTGCTTGATGGCCTTAACTATAGACCTAACTGGGTTTAGATTTGTCTCCAATTTGATCTAATACATAATTCAAAGTCCTGTTTGGTTTTAAAAAATGCAAAGTCTCTCTTCACAGAAACTGCAGCTTTGGTTTCGATTTCTCCACGAGCTGCCTGTGCCGCAGAGTCCAAGTTTTAAAAATCTCACAGGCTTTCTGCCACGAGGCGCAGACGCCATTTTGGGTACCCTTTTTCATTAAAATGTCCATGCAGGGTCCCTTTTCTTATTAATAACCTTTGGGGAAATGTAGAAATTTTGCGAATCTTACATTGTGTCCCATCCCTACCTCTAACTGCTGCTCTGGGTCTAGACCCATATGGGTCCCAGAAAATGCCTGTGCGGGCACCCTCCTTAGCTAGCATGTCAGCCTGCTGGTTACCTAGACTACGGGGTTCTGTGGAGGAATGGGCTTTCACCTTATGGATGAAAACCTCCCCTTCCTCCCCCACTGCTGCTAAGATTTTCTCCAGCAGGAGTTTTACTGTGAGGGGACTCCCGTCGGCGGAGTTGTATCCGCGGCTAGACCAGATGGCCAGGTACTCCGTACACGAATTGCACGTGAACATGCTGTCCGAGCAAATCGTGTATGGGGTGGGGAAGATTTCGGGGTGTGTAACGACATACACTACCGCGGACAGTTCAGGGTGCTGGGGAGCTTAATTGCCAGGGCAATGTTTGCCGCTGGGTCATAAACTCCATACCCTGTGAGTCGCTCACCAGCAGATACCGTGCTGGAGCCATCCACATAGATCTCGCGGCCTGTGGGGTGTATCCTGGCCCGTAAACCTATGTCCACTTCCCAAACCCCTTCTATGGAACATCGGTGGGCTGTTCCAGGATATGGCTTTGGCTTGCAGAGACCCTTTACCTTTAGGTCCATCTGTGAGAGGAGCAGGGTCCAGCGAGCAATGCGGGCACTGCTCACCATCCCATCCTTGATCCTCCCAGCCAGGAGCATCTGGGTGGGTGTGTGATGGGTGAGGAGGGTGATGGGAGAGGTGCCTGTGAAGATCAATGATCTTTTCACAGCCTAATGTGTGGCCAAGAGGTGCCTCTCACAATTGGAGTAGCTCTTCTCCACATCCGTGAGTATCCTGGAGGAGTAGACCACTGGCCTCAGCCTGCCATGCCGCTCTTGGAGCAGCACAGCACTCAGGCTGTCCCCGCTGGCTGCTACCTCCAGGAAGAACTCTTTCCCCCCATCTATGGCCCCTAGAGCTGGTGCGGTCTGCAGGTCTTTCTTGAGCCTGACAAATGCTGCCTGGCAACCCTCATCCCAAGCCCACTCCACTCCCTTGTGTAGGAGTCGGAGCAGAGGGGCTGCTGTGGCTGCATAGTCCTCAATAAAGTCCCTGCAGTACCCGGTTAGCCCCAGAAACGACCTCACACCCATGACTGTGTTGGGGACTGGTAACTCCTGTACCGCTTCTCTCCTAGCCTTATCTATGGCCCTGTCTCCAGCGCGTACGGTCAGGCCCAGGAATTTCACCTCCTGCTGGCCGATCTGCGCTTTTTTTGGGTTTACCTTAAAACCCTTTTGCCTGAGCAGCTCTAGCAGTTCGGCCAGTAGTGGGCCAGGCTCCTCTCTCGAGTCCGTGAACAGGAGCAGGTCATCCACATACTGTACCAACTGTCTGGGCTGGCTGAAATCCTTTAAACTGTTTGCCATGCACTGATGGAAAATGCTGGGGCTGTTGTAGAAGCCCTGAGGCAAACAGTTCCAGGTGTACTGTTGCCCTTTAAACGTAAAGGCAAACTTGTACTGATCCTCCCTCCTTAAAGGGATGGACCAAAACCTGTTGGAAATATCCAGCACCGTGAAAGTGGTCGCGGATGCTGGGATACTTCCTATCAGGTCGGCAACTGCTGCTACCGTGGGTGCACAGGCTGGGATGTTACTGTTGAGCACCCGATAGTCCACCGTGGCCCTCCAGGAATTGTCCAGCTTTCTAACCGGCCACAGTGGAGAGTTTACGTGGGTGGCTATCGGTCTCAGGACTTCCTGCTGTACTAAAGAGGACATGGCTGCTTCCATGTCTGGCTCTGCTTCCCTGGGGAAGTTGTACTGTTTCTGTGGTCAGGCCATGGGGTCCCCGTCTACGCTAACCTCAAACCCGTTGACCCTCCCGCAGTCGTGTTTGTGTGTGGCAATGTGGCTAGATGGGCTTGCACAAATGCCTGGAACTCTTTTGGGGTATTACTGACCATGAGCTCGAGGTTATAACCCTCTTTGGGCTTCATGGTGCATAAGGTCCTCTTTTCTTCTTTCCCTGGGATGACTACTACCTTGCCTTCCTTTCCTGTACTTGCCCCTCATAGGCAATGATTTCTTAAATCCACCAGGATCCCGTGGCCTACAATAAAGTCGGCTCCCAGGATCCCTTTTCCACCCTCCTGCTCCCACTTCATTAGGATACAGGTCCACTTAGAGCGGAGCGCACCCAAACGAATGGAGAGCGGGATGGAAAATTAGCCGGCCTGTTCTCTGCCTGTGAATCCCGACAGACTGTATGGGACCGTGATAGATAGAGGTGAGGTGGTGGGGTTAGCTGTATGGACCACGGTGCATGATGCCCCCGTGTCCAACAGACAGGTCCCCTTCACCCTTTCTACCTCCATCTCCACGAGAGGTCTCTTCCATACATCGTACCGAAGGGAACACAGGTGAACAGGCTGTGCTGGCTCTAGTCAGGGCTGTGTGTTGGATGGGGCTGACGGGGTCAGAGCACCGGTAGCGGCTGCTACTCTCCCATGGCTGGTCAATAAGGACCTCATGGTGTCCAAGAATGACTCGACCGCGGCGGGAGGGATTCCTGCCTCTGCCTTTTGGGCTAGGGCTGTGGAATTCTTTCCCTTGTTATCTTTCCAAGGGTTTTTGCACTCCTTCCTCCAGTGTCCGTCCTTCCCACACCCGTAGCAATTGAGCTTAGTGCTAGAAGGGTTATTCCCTTCCTGATGCCACTCCTTCCTACCCTGTCCAGGTTTTACCTCATGCACCTTCCCCTTGGGTGGGTGTGCATCGGTTCCCCTACCGTTCTTATAGGCAAGCATTAACTGTTGGATCACCGTAAGTTCGGTGGTCTGGGATTCTTGGGGTCAAACCAGACTTCCGCCTTGGCCCGGACCTGTGGCAAGCTGTTTGCCACCAGGCAACGGAGCCAGTGGGCCAGCTGATCCCGGTTCAGGAATGCCCGGTTAGGTGCCCCAGGACAGGCGCTCCTATATACCGGCCATAACCTGTCCGCGAAAGCCTGTGGGGTTTCCCCTGCGAGCTGCACTGTCTTCTCCACACGGGAGAAAGGACTTCCCTCATTCATCCCCATGGCCTCCAGAACTTCATCCCTGAGCTCCTCATACCCGCTCTGCCCCCTCTTACACTCGTCAGAGAGGGATTGGAGGAGCCTACTCTCCAAACAGAACAGCAGCATTTTGGCCTGCTCAGCATCATCGCACTCGTTGATGCTGGCTGCCTGTTCTATTTCCCTGAAGTGGACCGAGGGGTCCCCTTTTCCGGTGAGCTTTGGGATATGGCTCACCATAGCCCTAAGCTGTTGGGTGCCATAGGGTAATACGAACTGGTTTTGGAGGGGTCCCTCGTCCTCGCCATTAACGGGTGGGCCGAACCTCCGATGCCGGGCTGGCACATCGGCCCTGGTTCCAGCCTCTCTTGCGGGGGTTGTTCCACCTCCGCGTCTACCCCTAACCTCACCCCCCCCTTGCTGCCAGATCTCGCTAAAACCTGGCGCTACGGGCGGTGGTCGTGGGACCTCCTGTTCCTCCACCGGGTCATCCCTTTGCACTACCTGTGGTGTCTGAACCATTCTCCCCTCGTTCCCTATAAAATCCGCCTGGCCTGCCTTCAGGCTTATGAGGCACACCATGCCCTTTGCCTTCCTTAGGGCCAGGCTCAGATTCTCTATTTGTTCCTTGCAGGGGCCATGATCTGCATCTTCAAACCCCTGTTCGCTCGCTAACTTGTAAGCTGCCTTTACTTCTTTCACTTTCTCCCCCTGCTCTCTTACTTGTCTCGCCAGGCGGGCGTTCTTTTCACGCAACCTCAACTCACTGTTCTTGGCCTCGGTGACCTGGCACTGTAGGTATTCTATCCTGGCCTTATGTTCTCCCATTAATTGTACCCTTTCCTGATTCAGGGCCTGCAATGCTACCAGTAGCTTCTCCCCTGCTAGAGCCTTGTCCTGGATCTCCAGGGTTGACTCCTTTATCTCGGCTGCCTGTGCTGCAACGAGCCTGTCCAAAAGCTGGACCTGCTTCTTGAAGCACATCAGCCAGACTGCCTTCTCTAGGGATTCCTTGTGCTCCTTGCCTTCTGTCCACTTAGCTACGGCATCTACCGGATGCCCAGTCTTTAACAGATTGGTGATCCACTTCTTTGTGATATTCACCTTACTGAACACATAATCAGAAATCATTTCCTCCATCACGGTTTGCTCTTCCGAACCATTGTCTACTGTATCGTACCCCTGTTGCCGGTGTCCTGCCGCGGTCGCCATTTCTGTAGGGGGTGGTGTGTGCCCAGTCAGCTCGGCCCCTGACTGTCTCTGAGTGGTTCAAATCGCTCCCACACCCCTGGGTTCTAGACACCAGACTTAGGTACAGGCGGCGATACAGAAAATCGAGTAGAAAAGTGGTTTGGTGCAAGAAAACCGCAATTTTTATTAAAGGCACAATAAAACACAATACTGAGAATTACTGGAATAATTACAGGCATATAAAATTACACTTATTTGGGAATGGAGAACACACGACACATCGAGGGAACAAACACACTAAAAATCCCCTTATCCTTATCCCACCCCCAATACCTAACTAGATTAAGCTACGAGGGGCCAGGAATTCATGCTCACCAATGGGGTTCTTTTACGGTTCGAAACCTGTCGATTAAGCCGGTCGTGGTTTTTGGGGTTCGCTCTTGTTGTCCTTTGGGCCTGCCGTCATCACGTGGTCACAGGGCGCGGCGATGGAGTTGTCTGTGCGATGTACCCTTCTTTTCCTTCGTTAGAGTAAAGTCTTTTGTGGGGTACTTCACCTTGCAGGAATGGTTCTTCTTCTGGTGGTGGTTTGGTCGCCGACGGTTTTGTTGCGGTTGGGACTCGGTTGGCGGTTTTTACCGTTAATATGATTTTACTACCCAAGCTTCAAACGCCAGCTTATAACTAGGCTGTTTGTCCCCCAACGCTTCTTCTTGCTGCCCTTCTCTGCCTATCGGTTTTACCGTTCGTCTCGTCTCGTCTGCCCGTTTGCGGCCTGTGTGTCTTGTGCTTGTTCGAATTCGGTTTCGTTCTCCTCCCCGTGTTTGGCCCCTGGTGTTGTAATGGGCATCCTCGGTGTCGGGAGCGAGCAAGAGAGTGAGAGGCAAGAGAGAGAGAGCTACCGGTGGGCCTACAATTATACACGGTGCTTCACCCCTTATCTGCGCGCCAAATCAGGTCAGTTCTTTGTCTAACTTTTGGCGGGCTCGTCTAAAATGATTAGAGTCATTTACTTTAACGTCTTCTGGGGCGGTTGTCTCCTTGTTTAATGGCTTCGATATCCTGGCTGTTTGTTATTTATGAAATGCAATCGTCTTTCCTGGCTTGACAGCTACCTGTGAGCTGTTACTGATTATTTACATAGAAACATAGAAGATAGGAGCAGGAGTAGGCCATTTGGTCCCTCGAGCCTGCTCCGCCATTCAATGCGATCATGGCTGATCATCCAAATTCAGTACCCGGTCCCTGCTTTCTCCCCATACCCTTGATCCCTTTAGCCTTAAGAAATATATCCAACTCCTTCTTGAATATATTTAATGAGCTGGCCTCCACCGCCTTCTGTGGTAGAGAGTTCCACAGGTTCACCACTCTCTGGGTGAATTAATTCCTCCTCATTTCTGTCCTAAATGGCCTACCCTTTATCCTTAGACTGTGTCCCCTGGTTCTGGACTCCCCAACCATCAGGAACATCCTTCCTGCATCTAGTCTGTCCAGTCCTGTCAGAATTTTATACGTTTCAATGAGATCCCCTCTCATTCTTCTAAACTCCAGCGAGTACAAGCCCAATCGACCCAATCTCTCCTCATACGTCATTCCTGCCATCCCAGGTATCAGCCTGGTAAATCTTCGCTGAACTCCTTCCATGGCAAGAACATCCTTCCTCCGATAAGGCGACCAAAACTGCACACAATACTCAAGATGTGGTCTCACCAAGGCCCTGTACAACTGCAGCAAGACATCCTTGTTCCTGTACTCAAACCCTTTCGCTACGAAGCCCAACATACCATTTGCCTTCTTAACCGCCTGCTGCACCTGCATGCTTACCTTCAGCGACTGGTGCACAAGGACACCCAGGTCTCGTTGCACTTCCCCTTCTCCCAATCTATTGCCATTTAGATAATAATCTGCCTTCCTGTTTTTGACACCAAAGTGGATAACCTCACATTTATCCACATTATATTGCATCTGCCATGTTTCTGCCCAATCACCCAACATGTCCAAATCATCCTGGAGTTTCTCGAAATCCTCCTCACAGCACACATGCCCACCCAGCTTTGTGTCGTCTGCAAATTTGGAGATATTACATCTAGTTCCCTTGTCTAGATCATTAATATATATTGTGAATAGCTGGGGTCCAAGGACTGATCCCTGCGGTACCCCACTAGTCACTGCCTGCCACTCGGAAAAAGACCCATTTATTCTAACTCTTTGCTTTCTGTCTGCTAACCAGTTCTCCATCCAAGTCAATACCTTGCCCCCAATCCCATGTGCCTTAACTTTACACGCTAATCTCTTATGTGGGACCTTATCGAAGGCCTTCTGAAAGTCCAGATACATCACATCCACTGGTTCTCCCTTATCTATTTTACCAGTTACATCCTCAAAAAATTCCAGTAGTTTAGTCAAGCACGATTGACCTTTTGTGAATCCATGTTGACTTTGTCCGATCCTGTCACTGTTTTCCAAGTGCTCTGCTATTACATCTTTTATAATGGACTCCGGCATTTTCCCCACTACCGATGTCAGGCTTTCCCCGTTTTCTCTCTACCACCTTTTTTAAATAGTGGGGTAACATTAGCTACCCTCCAATCCATGGGTACTGTTCCAGATTCCATCGAATGTTGGAAGATGATCAGCAATGCATCTACTATTTCTAGGGCCACTTCCTTAAGTACCCTAGGATGTAGATTATCAGGCCCTGGAGATTTATCGGTCTTCAATCCCATCAATTTCCCTAACACCATTTCCCTACAAATACTGATTTCTTTCAGTTCCTCCCTTTCATCAGACCCTATGTTCCCCAGCATCTCTAGGAGGTTATTTGTGTCCTCCTTTGTGAAGACAGAACCAAAATATGTATTTAGTTGGCCTGCCATTTCTTTGTTCCCCATTATAAATTCCCCTGATTCTGACTGTAAGGGACCTATGCTTGACTTCGCCAATCTTTTTCTCTTCACATATCTATAAAAGCTTTTACAGTCAGTTTTTATGTTCCCTGCAAGCTTACTCTCATATTCTATTTTCCCCTTCTTAATTAATCCCTTTGTCCTCCTTTGTTGAATCCTAAACTGCTCCCAATCCTCAGGATTACTGCTTTTTCTGGCCAATGTATATGTCCTCTCCTTGGATCTTATGCTATCCCTAATTTCCCTTGTTAGCCACGGTTGAGTCACCTTTCTTGTTTTATTTTTATGCCAAACTGGGATGAACAAATTCTGTAGTTCATCCATGTGGTCTTTGAATGTTTGCCATTGCCTATCCACCATCAACTCTTTGAGTGACATTCCCCAATCAATCCTACCCAACTCGCGCCTCAGACCATCGTAGTTTCCTTTATTTAAATTTAGGACCCTAGTCTCTGAGTCAACTACTTCATTCTCCATTTTAATGAAGAATTCGATCATATTATGATCATTCAGACCCAAGGGGCCTCATACAGCAAGATTGCTAATTGATCCTTTCTCGTTTCATAATACCCAGTCTAAGATGGCCTGATCTCTGGTTGGTTCCTCGACATATTGGTCCAGGAAACCATCCCGTAAACACTCCAGGAATTCCTCCTCCACAGTATTGTTACTAATTTGGTTAGCCCAATCTATATGTAGATTAAAGTCACCCATGATGACTGCTGTTTATGCGAAAGTTAATGACCTGAAGATTAGGTCCATCCTGACTTGATCTGTTCCAAGGTGAAGAATGCATATTTCTCTGTTTACCTAGCTGTCTGGCTTTAGAAAAGGACAAAGTCTTTCACAGATCCATGCATGTTAGGTTTCATTTCAGGATTTGAATGGGCCTGCCTTCTGCAGGGCCTTGCTTTTGAAATCCTGCAAGCCTTGGTCACGAGGTTTCAGAAGCCATTTTGGGTACTCCTTTTAATAACTTGTCCATACAGGGTCCCTTTATCCATAACTTTTGGGGAATGTGGGAATTTTGAGAACCCTACAGTCATCAGATCACCACCACCCTAGGGCAGCATTGGCAAAATGTGCTATCCCATTATACCCTGTTCTTTGGTCCATGGGTCAATACAAAAAATACACTGCTGTCAAAGCACACAATGCTCCCTTTTAAATAGCGGCAGCAGTAGCCCTTTAAGGGCTTCTGCTGCACCAGGTATCCTGCCCCATTCAAAGAATGAGCTTCCTGTACCAGACCTAATTCATGCAGGGAGTTTATGGATCATATTTTAATTTGCTGATTGGGAATTGGCAAATATACACTGGAACTATTCATTTTGTTGGATGGAAAATTCTGCAGGGTCCATTGACCTTGGCACCCAAATTCCTAAAGTCTAGCCTAATTTCTGGAATATTGCAATGCTCCTGTGAATTTAAAACGTTGGCCCTGAATTTTCTCGGAGCTGCTCCCACTCTGCTGCTGTAACTTTGCTAGAAGTACAGCCGAAATCTCGATAGCAGGGGTCCACAGGGTTTTAGCTGCACTTCTGGCAAAGTTACGGCAGTGAAGCAGGACAATCCAGCTATCGTCTTCTTTTTGCACTGTTGTTTGATTTGTACTGGATTCTGATGTAAATGGTTTGTATGATTGCTTTTTGTGCAGTGCACACCACAATGCGACTTGCAAATTAGGAACAGAAGCTATTCAGAACAGCGGTTTGCAGACCGTAATAAGTAATTGTTTATGGCATTATTTAGTGCATGTTTTTAATAGTATTAGGGATGGAAACATAATGTAAAATATACCTTTACTCAGCAAATTAAATTCCAAAATGGATAAGGCTTCCTACTGTCAAAAGGTAGATTGGTCAGTAGAACACATTGCCATGGAATTCACAGATGGCAAATTAGTTCTACAAACTGGTCAGACACTCACTGTTAGGGCAGATTGAGATTAAACAGATGTTACATGAAAAGTTAGCTGATTTTAGTCTTATACCGCCAGTGAAATTAAATCAGCCATCATGTTCTGTACAACCAGTACTTTTCAGCCCTCTACAGATGGGGCAACAGGAATCAGTCAGTTAAAAATATCAAAATGTGATCCTGACATTAATGCTAAATGGCTCAGTAGAGTTTGTTTTATCTGCTACCCTTGCAGTAATAACAGTGATCAAAGCAAGACTTCCTTGTTATTGCAGGATTTTTTACCTCCCAGGAGGCATTGACTATACTGATGTGGTCATCAGAGCATCTCCACTGAATGAAACTTTTCAAAAAAACATCAAGGGGTTTCATTCCATGAATATCATGGTGATATATATTTTGCCCTTAATTATGGATGTTTTTGATGATTTCTTAGCTCCTACTCTGATTTCCTTGATCATCCTGACACAGATTATTTGAAAGTGGAGCTTTGGCTGTTTTTCTAGCCTTATATTTTTAACCTTGTTGCTGTTTATGTTTTTTTTAATAAAGAGTGAGCCAGTATGCAGCCTGTAGCTTGTGCTCACGATTCTCTTTCCCAATTCACAGGTGAAGGGCAGCATAATCAAACCACATGACCCAGTACAGAAGACGACTCTGAGGAGGGAGGGTTTGAAGATAAAGTTCCTTTTTATAAAAAAACACCTTTTAGGGGTATGCCTTAAAGTACATTGCTGAGAAAGGTTGGCAAGTATACTCATTCTGACAGCAACATGAAAGATTTGAAAGAGCAAGAGGATATAATAATGGAACAGCTGTCATTTGAGTCCAACATTAAGGAGACATTTATAATGACTTAATTCTGAGTCATTTGATGTAATAAGACAGATGGAATTTTTGGGATTGTGTCACATTCACTGTGGAGTAATATCAAGTTACACTATTTGAGCACGTGTACTTAGGAACTTTTCCCCTTCTCTTGTCTGGATTTGTCAAACCAGGAAGAATGAAGTTGAAATTCTGCAGTGTGATATTTGTAATGCCTTGGTTGATGCATTCACTTGACATTTTATCGAAGTTGCTAACCCATTTATTTTAAGCAGACATTTAAGTTCCTCTAAACAGCAAAGGGAAGAATTTCACACAAATGCATTAAGCAATACATTACAAATATCACACAGTGGAATATCAACCCTTATATTGTTTCTACCTCTGCTCTGGAAAATGCCAGAAAAATATTTAAAAATTTTTTTTTTTGTGGAGCTGACAGGAGCCGGGCTGATTCTCCTGACTCCACAAAGAATTAATATGGGCCTCGCCCCGCCTTGGCATAGATCCTTCCCCAGCTTCCCCCCACCCCTCGACGCACACACATGTAGGTCTCTGCCAGTTGACATACCTGAGGCCGAGAATCGGCGAGCTGCACGGGTTGCCCATTTGGCGGCTGCCACACGCCTGTCAAATTTGAATGAGGCCGGGGCCTGAAAATCATGGCTGCCTCTTTGCCGTTGGTTCGGGTGGCCGGCCAGCGGGATCTTGCCTCTTCACTGTCCAAAAATCTAAATCAACCCCAGTGACAGTAACACTTGAATGGTTTGTGAGTTACCTGCATCCCAAGACTATGCATGAGATTTTAAACTGGTGCCCAGTCTGCCTGTTCTTGTAGTTCAAGGTGATGTTGAAGATCTCATGCAACAATCTGAAGAGCAGAGAAATTAACTAAGTCATTTATCTCATTGCTGTCTGCATTGTTGTTGGTGCAGGATAACTGCTGTGTTTAATTACATTACTGTCATTGTATTTTAAAAGTAATTCATTGCGCAAAGTGATTTGAGATATTTTGAAAATGTGTTAGGTGCAATATAAATGCATGTATTATTATCGTTAAGATTGAATTACTGACAGTGACTGAGATTTAATGCTGTCGGTGAGACAACACATCCTGCAGAAGCGATTCCTTGTTCCACATGTAAAAATGCATCAAGGATAGACTTGGTCATGTCTATTATGTAACCAACCTTTAGCATTCATTGGTCATCCACAAGGGACAGCCAACAGCTGGAACACAGCAGGAGGAGGTTCAGATATTGTAATTACCTCACAGGCCGAAGCTATATTCGTGTAACCCAACCGACCCCCCTCAGAGGATTTGAAGGCGTGGCGGGTAGCAGACAGCAGGAACCAGCCAGCACAGGAGCTAAAGGACTAGCAAGGCCATCTCATGACTCCGCATAAAGAGGTAAAGCACCGCAGCTGTGCCAAGAGGTCCCCACTGAAGAATAGCAGGCTACCATCACACTTACTTCATCTACTGGTTAGGACTTAGCAAGAGAACAAGATTAGGCAATAGACAATACAGACCATATACGCTCACCAACAGCAAGCACTGGGAAGCAAATATGAAAACACATATGGGACCCTGGAGTAGGGCTTCAGCCTGTGAGGTAATTGCAATATCTGAAGCTCCTCCTGCTGTGGTCCAGCTGTTAAAGAAAGAAAGACTTGCATTTATATAGCGCCTTTTGTTGAGTCTGTGTTTTCTATTGCAGCTATACTGAATAACAGGACACAGACTACAGAAGTAAGTAAACAGGTCTTTAGTGATTGAGGGTCAGGGCTGAACTGAGATACACTTTGCTCTGCAGGGTTTATATACCGGTGTGGTCACCACCGGTACTACAATGTACAGGAGCCATCAAAAAGTAGTCCATCACCTTAAGGTATCCTCTTAAGGTGGTACAGGTTACATACACTACAATTCCTCCCCTTTTAGCTTAACAGTGTACACCCCAAATTAAACATTACATGGATAACATATATACAATTTACACACAAAACTGTTCAAAGATTCAGTCTCTGAGGAGGCCTCCTGATCCGGGCCAGATAACGCCTTTCAGGGGTCTCTGGTTCTCGTTGCTGGGGTGACTCATCCACTTGATCTCCTATGGATTGAACATCATCATGTACGTTCGAGTCTGAGGTAGATGCTACAGGCTCAATAAATTCTTCAACTGGTGTCTCTGCCGTAGACATGGGGTCGACCCTTGTTCTCGGTTCCACAAGTTGGTCAGCATGACGCCGTATTACGTTCTCTCCAACGTCTACCATGTACATCAAGGGTCCTTGTCGTGCACGAATTGTTCCAGGTTGCCATTTATCATCCCTATAGTCCCTGGCCAACACTGGTTGTCCTATTTCGAAATTACGAGTGGCCTTGTTATTTACATGCTGGAATTGCTTGTTTTCGACTTCCCTTCGCACATTGGGTTTTAACAAATCCAACCGGGACCGCAACCTTCTGTTATAGAACATTATGGCAGGGCTTTGATTTGTCACTGCATGCGTGGCGTTTCGATACGCCATCAGGAAATTGTCCACCTTGTGTTGTAGTGGAAAATGGTCTTCACTCATGGCCTTTATTGCCTTTTTGAGCATTTGTACAAATCTCTCGGCCAACCCATTTGTAGCCGGATGATATGGGGCAGATGTATAGTGTTTCACCCCATTCTTTTTCATGAATTTCTGGAATTCTTCTGACACGAACTGTGGTCCGTTGTCTGAACATATTTGCTCCAGCAACCCATTCCTTGCAAATATGGTTCTTAGAACTGCGATCGTCTTCTCAGAGGTAGTGGTCGACATCTTAATCACTTCTGGCCATTTAGAATGTGCGTCTACTGCTATCAAAAACATGGAATCCATGAATGGACCTGCAAAGTCGATATGCACACGTTGCCATGGGGCTGAAGGCCATTCCCACGGATGCAGCAGTGCAATTGGAGGTGCATTTTGAACTTTTTGGCACCCTGAGCAGCTTTTAGTCAGATCCTCTATTTGTTTGTCGATACCTGGCCACCACACATAAGCCCTAGCAAGGCTTTTCATCTTGACTCCCCCCAGATGACCTTCATGCAATTCTTTCAGAACTCTCTCTCTTAATTTCGGAGGAATAATCACCCTTGTTCCATACATCAATGTTCCTTGACATATGGACAGCTGTTCTCGTCTGGCTGAGAATGCTGGTAACAGTGGTTCGCCATGTGCTGGCCATCCCTTCACTGTCAAGTCGTAGACCCGAGACAGTGTCGGGTCATTTCGGGTCTCTCTCTCAATACCCGCATTGGTGACTGGTAAGCATTCGATGATGGTCGAGTGAAATATCTCGACAGGGTCAACTGCCGGTGCCTCTTCCGCTGTAGGTAGTGGCAGGCGTGACAGCCCATCAGCATTACCATGTTGCTTTGTACCTTTAAATTCAATATCATATTGATGTGCCCCTAGGAAAAGGGACCATCTCTGAAGCCTCTGCGCCGTCATTACCGGAACACCCTTCTTAGGGTTGAAAATGGAAACCAACGGCTGGTGATCTGTCAGCAGCGTAAACATTTGGCCTTGCAGGTAATGGTTAAATTTCTTAACTCCCCACACGAGGCTGAGAGCCTCCCTATCTATCTGAGCATAGTTGCGCTCAGCGGAGGTCAATGATCTGGATGCGAAAGCGACTGGCCTTTCCGAGCCATCTGGAAACTTATGTGAGAGCACTGCCCCAATACCATATGGAGAAGCATCACAAGCTAAGCGAATAGGCAGCGTTGGGTTAAAGTGAGCCAACACTTCCTTAGAGGTGATCAGTGCCTTGCTCTTTTGAAAAGCCCGCTTACAATCATCGCTCCACTTCCATGGTATTCCCATTTGCCAAAGAGTGTTTAGCGGGTGTAACACCGTGGATAAATTTGGAAGAAACTTGTGGTAATAGTTAACCAACCAGAGGAACGACCTCAACTGGGATACATTTTCCGGTGCAGGAGCTTTTACAACAGCTTCGATCTTGTCAGGTGACTTATGGAGCCCCTCCCGGTCAATGACGTGGCCGCAGTACGAGATTCGCTTTTGAAAGAACTCGCATTTCTGGCGATTAACTCTGAGCCCATATTCTTTCAATCTGATGAGCACCTGCTCCAAATTCGCGAGGTGATCCTTATCGTTATCTCCTGTAATCAGGATGTCATCCAGGTAGCATTGTGTGCCTGGAATTCCCTGCAATACCTGCTCCATAGCCCTTTGCCAAATCGCTGGAGCCGATGCCACTCCAAAAACCAGTCTATTATACCGATATAAGCCCTTATGCGTGTTGATCGTGAGATAGTGACGTGACGCTTCATCAACTTCCATCTGTAGGTACGCCTGCGCCAGGTCTATCTTAGTGAAGTGTTTCCCGCCAGACAGCGAAGCGAAGATATCTTCAATCCGTGGAAGCGGATATTGCACCGTGTGAAGAACCGGATTAACAGTGATCTTGAAATCGCCACGGATGCGAACCTTCCCAGGTTCCCCCGGCTTGTTGCTCAACGAACGCTTCATGACAGGAACAACGGGTGTAGCCCATTTGCTCCAGTCCACCTTGGACAGTACCCCTGAACATTCTATCCCTTCCAGCTCTGCTTCCACAGCAGGTCGTATCGCATAAGGCACCGGTCTGGCTTTGAAAAATTTTGGGTTTGCATGTTCTTCAACCTTGATGGTTGCCGTAACTCCTTTCAGTGTTCCAAGTCCCTGTTGGAACACCTCCTTAGCATCGTCTAAGATTTTGGACAGTCGTTTAGGTTTGACGTCGTCCTCCTTACAGGCATCTACAGTCAGTGCTTGTATGGAATGCCAGTCCACATTTATTCTCCGGATCCATTCCTGTCCCGGTAGTGGCGGACCTCCATCAGGTAACACATACAAGTCCATTTTCTGACTTTCTTTACCATTGTAGACCACGTTTACTTTTATCTTTCCTTTGGGGTATACTATTTGCCCCGTGTATGTTTTCAATACAATTTCCGTATCCCTCAGGGGAATGTGCGAGAATAACCTTTTGTAATCTTGCTTATTCATGACCGTTAATGCCGACCCAGTGTCCAATTCCATCTTCACTTGGACTCCTGCTATCCGAAGCATGACCCAGATAGTTTGGTGGTCTGCTGTGTTACACACATTATGTATTTTCAGACAACCCAGTTGCTTACTGCTGGAGTCTGAATCCGTCTTCTGTTCATCCGAACTGTTCTCTGTCACCTTGTGTACTTTTTTGTACTTCTCCTGCAGTGACTTTTTGCTGCTGGTCTTCTTTCCGGACCGGCATACTCTCGCTATGTGACCAAGTTTGCCACATTGCCTGCATTCTTTATCTTTGAACCAGCACTGGTTCTGGTCATGCATTGTCCTTCCACAACGATAGCACTTTACTGTGCCCAATGCCATTTCATTGGTGCTGAATTCCAATGGCCTTTGCTGTATCTCTGCAGCGCCCCGTGCTGCTGCCTCATGGGATGCTGCAATGCTGAAAGATTTGTCCAGCGTAAGGTCCTTTTCCTCTAGCAGTCGCTTCTGGGTTCCTTCCCTTAGGAGCCCACACACAAACTTATCTCTCAGTGCGTCTGCTAGTCCTGTTCCGAACTGGCAGTACTTTGATAACTTGCGCAGTTCTGTTAGGAATTCAGCGTTGCTTTCTTCTTTAAGTTGAATTCTTTTGTAGAATTTAAATCGTTCCGCTATCAGCAGCGGCATGGGGTTTAAATGCTCCTGCAGGATAGTAACAATATCCGCGAAACTCTTCCCTACCGGTTTGTCTGGTGTTACAAGGTTCCTTAATAACCCGTACGTCTTCGCACCCATTGAGTTTAATAGGGTTAGTGCTTTCTTATCATCCGGTACCTCATTCGTTGTACAGTAAACTTCGATACGTTCCACATAAGTGGCCCAATCTTCCACATCATTATCAAAAGCAGTGATGTTACCCATTTTTGGCATCCTTGCTGAGTTTCTCCTTCCCCTTTGGATATTATTATTATTATTATTTATTTTATTTTTTTTCAAGATGGCGGCTTTTCCCGCGCTTGGCGGCTTTTCCCGCGCTTGTCTTCTTCCCCCGCCGACTCAAAATGGTGATTCCCACACTGTTGCCGTCCATGCCTCCCAGCGGTCCTTTATTTTCCCCTGCGTTGCTGCTCTTGTTCCCCCGCCGCTCCCGCGGTCCTTGTGGCCATAAATGCTTTTCTGGCTGCTGCGCGTCTCTGCCGTCGTTTTCCCTCCCCTTCTCCCACTGACAACTCGGCCGACATCACCCCGTGCCGCTCGATCGGGCTTACCCGCCGCTGTCGTAGAAGGGATGCTCACTGATGCTTGACTTCGTGGCCAGCAAACCAACCCGGGTTTCCGATGGCCTCCCGTGCGATGCAGGATGTTGAGGGCGGATGCCCTTTTTCGACGCCCGTTTCTGAGGACGAAGCTTCCTTTGGTGCAAAACTGCTGCTAGGTAAGATCAGACTCGTCGCCACTGTTGAGTCTGTGTTTTCAATTGCAGTTATACTGAATAACAGGACACAGACTACAGAAGTAAGTAAACAGGTCTTTAGTGATTGAGGGTCAGGGCTGAACTGAGATACACTTTGCTCTGCAGGGTTTATATACCGGTGTGGTCACCACCGGTACTACAATGTACAGGAGCCATCAAAAAGTAGTCCATCGCCTTAAGGTATCCTCTTAAGGTGGTACAGGTTACATACACTACACCTTTCACAACCACCTTTGATGTCTCAAAGCGCTTTACAGCCAATGAAGTACTTTTGAAGTGGATTTACTGTTGTAATGTGGGAAACGCGGCAGCTAATTTGCGCACACCAAGGTCCCACAAACAGCAATGTGATAATGACCAGATGATCTGTTTTTATATTGTTGGTTGAGGAATAAATATTGGCCAGGACACCGGGGATAACTCCCCTGCTCCTCTTTGAAATAGTGCCATGGGATCTTTTACATCCACCTGAGAGAGCAGACAGGATTTAACATCTCATCCGAAAGACAACATCTCCAACAGTAAAAGCACTCCCTCAGCACTGCACTTGGAGCGTCAGCCTAGCTTTATGTGCTTAAGTCCCTGGAGTGGGACTTGAACCCATAACCTTCTGACCTCAGAGGCGCAACTGAGCCACAGCTGTTGGCTGCCCCTTGTGGATGACCAACGAATGCTAAAGGTTGATTACATAATAGACATGACCAAATCTATCCTTGATGCATTTTTAGGGTGTCAGCCAGTGGCTCAGTTGGTAACACCCTCGCCTCTGAGTCACAAGGTTGTGGGGTCATAGTCCCACCCCAGAGACTTGAGCATAAAAATCTAGGCTGACACTCCAGTGCAGTACTGAGGGGGTGCTGCACTGTCGGAGGAGCCTTCTTTCAGATGAGAAGTTAATTTCTTAGGTGGACATAAAAGATCCCATGGTACTATTTTGAAGAACAGCAGGGGAGTTAGCTCCGGTGTCCTGGCCAATATTTATCCCTCAATCAACATCAGAAAAACAGATTATCTGATTATTATCATATTGCTGTTTGTGGGAGCTTGCTGTGCGGAAATTGGCTGCCGTGTTTCCTACATTACAACAGTGACTACACTTCAAAAAGTACTTAATTGGCTGTAAAGCGCTTTGGGATGTCTGGTGGTCGTGAAAGGCGCTATATAAATGCAAGTCTTTCTTTTCTTTTACATGCGGAACAAGGAATCGATTCTGCAGGATGTGTTACCTCACCTACAGCATTAAAGCTCAGTCACTGTCAGTCTTCTTCTTAGGCAGTCCCTCGGAACCGAGGATGACTTGCTTCCACACTAAAAGTGAGTTCTCAGGTGACTGATCTGATCTGACACAGGTGGGGCAGACGGTGGTTGAAGGTGCGGGCGGGTTGTTTGGGTTGACGTGCGCTCCTTCTGCTGTTTGTGCTTGGCTTCTGCTTGCTCCCGGCGAAGAGACTCGAGGTGTTCGCCGCCTTCCTGGATGCTTCTCCTCTACTTTGTGCGGCCTTGGGCCAGGGATTCCCAGGTGTCACAGAATCACAGAATCACAGAAACCCCACAGTGCAGATAGAGGCCATTTCGGCCCATCGAGCCTGCACCGACACATATCCCACCCGATCCCTGTAACCCCTACACCAACACATATCCCACCCTATCCTGTAACCCCACGTATTTAATCCCCCTAACACTAAGGGTCAATTTATCATAGCCAATCAACCTAACTTGCACATCTTTGGACTGTGGGAGGAAACCGGAGCACCCGGAGGAAACCCACGCAAACACGGGGAGAATGTGCAAACTCCACACAGACAGTCGCCCGAGGCCGGATTCGAACCCGGGTCCCTGGCGGTGTGAGGCAACAGTGCTAACCACTATGCCACCGTGCTGCCCTTGGTGGAGATGTTGCACTTTTTCAAGGAGGCTTTAAGGGTACCCTTGAAGCGTTTCCTCTGCCCAACTAGGGCTCTCGTGCCGTGTTGGAGCTCCGAGTAGAGCGCTTGTTTTGGTAGTCTCATATTGGGCATGCGGATGATGTGGCCCGTCCATTGGAGCTGATCGAGCGTGGTCAAAACTTCGATGCTGGGGATGTTGGCCTGAGTGAGAACACTGACGTTGCTGCGGCTATCCTGCCAATGGATTTGCAGAATCTTGTGGAGGCAGCATTGGTGGTACCTCTCCAGTGCTTTGAGGTGCCTGCTGTACATGGTCCATGTCTCTGAAGCACACAGGAGGGCGGGTATCACTACTGGCTGTAGACCATGAGCTTGGTGCTGGGTTTGAGGTTCTGGTCTTCAAACACTTTCTTCCTCAGGCGACCGAAGGCTGCACTGGCACACTGAAAGCGGCGTTGGACTTCGTCATCGACATCTGCCCTTGTTGACAGTAGGCTCCCGAGGTATGGAAAGTGAAAGCCACAGACGAGACCAAAGAGGAATTCTACTCGAGCCTCGAACAATCCCTGTCCCGAGTCCCAACGGGCGACAAGCTGATCCTCTTTGGCGACTTTAACGCCAGAGTTGGAAAGGACACAGACCTCGGGGAGGTGTGATCGACAGAGAAGGGGTAGGGAAAGCCAACTCCAACGGTACCCTCCTCCTGAAGAAATGCTTAGAACATAGCCTTGTCATAATCAACACCCTGTTCCATCAGAGAGACAAGTACAAGGCTTCATGGCAACACCCTCGCTCCAAGCACTGGCATCTGCTGGACTACGTCATCGTCTGAGCGAGGGACCGCAAGGACATCCGCATCACCCGTGCCATGACAGGAGCTGATGACCGCTGGACAGACCACCGCCTAATCCGCTCTGTCATCTCCATCAACGTAGCCCCAAAACAGCGTCAGCAACAAAAGCAATGTCGCAGGAAAATCAACGCTGGAGCACTCAAAGACCCCGCTAAGAAAGCCGCTTTCAGCCTGTGCCTCACAAACAACCTGATGGCTCCCAGTGATGCAGAGACACAGAGTGCCCACAGCGCCTGGTCTGCACTCAAGGCCTCCATAACCAGCACCTGTGAAGAGACGCTTGGTCACTCGGCCAGGAAACACCAAGGCCTAGAAATTCAGTTGGCTGCGCCAGCAGTTAGCGCCTTAGGAGGAGTAGATGTCGAGCGCTAGGCGCTTAGCGCCCGGGCGCAGCGCGATCTGCGCCTCGCCCCAACTTCAGTAGACATTTAGCGCCGGCGCAAAGTCATTGTGCGCGCTCATCTGCGCGCACAGATCATGACGTCATTTCGTCGTGCAACGCCCCTTTGTGCGCCCGGAACTTCACTCGCGCCGCCCCATTGTGCGCCTGGCGGCCCGAACGACTGTGAAGTGGAACGGTACACAGCCGAGGCGGGGAGCGCAAATTAAAGGGCACTCCTGCAGTAGAAAAGGCAGCCGTTTTGCAACACTCCGGAGGAGGATGAGGATGAGGATGAGGAGGAGGACATAACAAACTGATGGAGAGAAGCCCTCCCCAAACACACAAATACACTAGTATCGGCCTTTCGAAAAAACAAATCCACCCTCCCCCTTTAAGAGCTCACCGGAGCCAGAGTGTCTGCCGGCAATCAGCAGCTCGCCGCACCTGCCCTGCACCCAACTTCCGGTGTTAGCGCCCCGGGCTGCCGGCTTAATGCCTAATGATAGTCATGCATCGCCTGTTTTAGCGCAGCAGCAAACTCTTAGGGCGATGCAACTGAATATCGGCGAAGGGGGCTCGACTTTGCGCCGGGTGCAAACTTTAGCGGCCGCCCGACTTTACCGCCCCAAAAGTGGCTATACTGAATTTCTAGGCCCAAGACTGGTTCGACGAGAGTGACCAGGAGATCCAGGAGCTAATAAGTCGCATGCGCAAGGCATTCCTGATCTGGAAACAGCAACAGAACTCGAGAGCAAGAAAGCAGCTCTACAGACGCCTGAAGGCCGAGGTCCAACAAAAAACTCGCGAACTAAAGAATAGATGGTGGGTGGAGAAAGTGCAGGAGATCCAGCAGCTAGCCGACAACCATGATGTGCGTGGATTCTTTAGTGCAGTCAAGACCACCTATGGCCCAAGCACCCAAGATCCTACCCCACTGTGGGTCAAGAACGGAGAGGTACTCATCAAAGACAGAGAGGCAGTCAGTGCCCGCTGGAAGGAGCACTTCAAAGATCTCCTTAACCGAGACTCTGTCTTCGACGCGAGTGTCCTCAACTCCATCCCGCAGCATGCCGCCCGCCACCATCTCAGCACAACCCCAGCCCGGCATAAGGTTGAAAAGGCCATCCGACAACTGAAGAACAGCAAGGCCTCAGGAGCAGATGGAATCCCCGCCAAGGCGCTAAAACATGGCGGAGAAGCACTATTGGCGCGAATACATGAACTCATTTCTTTTATGTGGAAGGAGGAGAGCATGCCAAGGGATCTCAGAGATGCCGTAATTGTGACCATCTTCAAGAAAGGTGACAAGTCCGATTGCGATAATTACAGAGGAGTCTCCCTGCTGTCTACCACAGGGAAAGTCATCGCAAGAATCCTCCTCAATTGCCTTCTCCCAGTGCTGAAGAGCTCCTCCCAGAGTCACAATGTGGATTCCGCCCACTAAGGGGCACAATGGACATGATCTTCACCACGCGTCAACTACAAGAAAAATGCAGGCAACAGCACCAACTGCTGTACATGGCCTTCTTTGACCTCACAAAGGCCTTCAACACCGTCAACCGTGAGGGATTATGGGATGTCCTCCTCAAATTTGGCTGCCCTCAAAAGTTTGTCACCATCCTCCGCCTGCTTCACGGTGACATGCAAGCCGTGATCCTGACTAACTGATCCACCACAGACCCAATTCACGTACGGACTGGGGTCAAGCAAGGCTGTGTCATCGCACCAATGCTCTTCTTGATCTTCCTGGCTGCAATGCTCCATCTCACCCTCAGTAAGCTCTCCGCTGGAGTGGAGCTAATCTACAGAACAAACGTGAAACTGTTCAACCTCTGCTGTCAGTAATTCAATCTTAACTATAATAATACATGCATCTTCTTTCAAAGGTACTGTGTAGATTTATTATCAGAAGGGACATAGTAATGTTGCATACAGTAGGGTTACGGTTCCCAACTCTCCCAGAATGACCGGGAGCTTTCCAGAATCGGGGATACTCCCCGGAGCGCTGCCTCCAGCAGCCTGGAAGCTCAGTGATTTAAATTTCGCACCGTGGTGCGCTCGTCCGCCGCTCCGTGACGTCACCGACTGCTGTTGGAGAAGCCTCCAACTTGGTGATGTCACCCACAGAGAGCCATGAGCGGAGCGCAGGCGGGAAGGCTGGGGAGTTGCTGGTGGGGGCCGGCATTTGGGGGACTCTGAAATGGTGGGAGGAAGACTGGGGAATGGGGGCTCGGGAGAATGGGAGACTGGGAATGGCGGATTAGGGGATGGGAGGTCAGGGGAGAGAAGGAGAATATGGAGAGAAGTGAAACTAGAGTCTGGGGATTGGGGCTCAAGAAAATTGGTTGGGGGTAGGCAGGGGTACCAGCAACAAGGTAGTGAGTGGGAGCGGCACAGAGGAGCAGCCAGTAAAGGTATGAGTGAAACCTGGGGACCTTATTTTGGGTAAACAGTGAAAGGTTGTTTCCCTTGGTGGACGTATAGGGAACTAGGGAACAGCAAAGTGATGGACAGTGTCGTCGACAGTGCTATCAAGCGGCACTTGCTTGCCAATAACCTGCTCACTGATGCCCAGTTTGGATTCCGTCAGGACCCTAGGCTCCAGACCCCATTACAGCCTTGGTCCAAACATGGACAAAGGAGCTGAATTCCAGAGGTGAGGTGAGAGTGACTGCCCTTGACATCAAGGCAGCATTTGACTGAGTGTGGCATCAAGGAGCCCTAGTAAAACTGAAGTCAATGGGAATCGGGGAGAAAACTCTCCACTGGCTGGAGTCATATCTAGCAAAAAGGAAGATGGTTGTGGTGGTTGGAGGTCAATCATCTCAACCACAGGACATCGCTGAAGGAGTTTCTCAGGGCAGTGTCCTTGGCCCAACTATCTTCAGTTGCTTCATCAATGACCTTCCCTCCAACATAAGGTCAGAAATGGGGATGTTCGCTGATGACTACACAGTGTTCAGTGCCATTCGCAACTCCTCAGGTAATGAAGCAGTCTATGCTCGCATGCAACAAGACCTGGATGACATTCAGGCTTGGGCTGATAAGTGGCAGGTAACATTCGCGCCACAGAAGTGCCAGGCAATGACTATCTCCGACCTTCCCTTGACATTCAATGGCATTACCATCACCGAATCCCCCATCATCAATATCCTGGGGGTCACCATTGACCAGGAACTTAACTGGACCAGCCACATAAATACTGTGGCTAGACTAGGTATTCTGCAGCGAGTGTCTCACCTCCTGACTCCCCAAAGCCTTTCCACCATCTACAAGGCACAAGTAAGAAGTGTGATGGAATACTCTCTACTTGCCTGGATGAGTGCAGCTCCAACAACACTCAAGAAGCTCGACACCATCCAAGACAAAGCAGCCCGCTTGATTGGCACCCCATCGACCACCTAGAAGGACAAGGGCAGCAGGCGCATGGGAACACCACCACCTACAAGTTCCCCTCCAAGTCACACACCATCCTGACTTGGAAATATATCGCCGTTCCTTCATCGTCGGTGGGTCAAAATCCTGGAACTCCCTCCCTAACAGCACTGTGGGAGGACCTTCACCACACGGACTGCAGCGGTTCAAGAAGGCAGCTCACCACCACCTTCTCAAAGGCAACTAGGGATGGGCAATAAATGCTGGCCTTGCCAGCGATGCCCACATCCCATGAATGACTAAAAAAAAACAATGATTCTCACTGGAAGAAACAAGGGGGAAAGGAGGAGAAATTCTTGAACTGTGGGCTATTAGACTGTGAGATACTTCACCACATGTGGCTATTGAGGCACAAAGTAACTTTATTTCAAAGGTTATGGGATAAATATTCGAAAAGGAGAACTGTAAAAGGATCTGAGGGAATGGGGTTACAGTAGCGAGCACCAGCACCAGGGGCCAAATGGCCTCCTCCTGTGCTGTGATTTCTATAATTCTATGAAAACTCACCTTTATTGAGTCCGAGCCCAGGGATTGGTTTATAAATGTTGGTGCTGAGATGAGTTTAGGACGATGTGGCCTGTGCGAAGAGATCAAATACTGAGCCTGCTGTCCTTTGTACAGTCTCTTGGTTTGGTTCAGGTCAGTCTGTACTGGTCGGTTTTTACGTGTGATGTCCAAGTACAGATCAGCTCTGACTGTGGTTCCCAGTTCAGAGTGGTCACCTTCACACTGAACCAGAGTCCAAGGAGATAGGGAGAGAGATGGGGCCTGTTAAAAGTGGCATCAACTGGGGAGCCTGACCACATGTTGTACAGTGCAGGGGGGTTTCTGGCTATGGTTCCAGGGTGAATATCAGCAGGTTACAGGATATCCAGGCATTACACCTATTACTATCAGTGAGTTATTGTATTACTGTTGGTTATGAGGGGAATCTGAGTGCTATCACTATTAATATAAGTTATCAGTGCAATTTCAGTGAGTTACCATTAGTTACTGGAGAAATCAAAGTTCCTCCAACCTCTGCTTTCCCCTCGGTGAATCATTTCCCCGCCCCGGATTCCCCCTCTTCCCCGCCCTCGATTCCCCCTCTTCCCCGCCCTCGATTCCCCCTCTTCCCCGCCCTCGGTTCTCCCTCTTCCCCACCCTCGGTTCTCCCTCTTCCCTGCCCTCGGTTCCCCCTCACCCCCCTCTTCCCCACCCTCGATTCCCCCTCATCCCCGCCCTCGGTTCCCCCTTTTCCCCGCCCTCGATTCCCCCTCTTCCCCGCCCTCGATTCCCCCTCTTCCCCGCCCTCGGTTCCCCCTCTTCCCTGCCCTCGGTTCTCCCTCTTCTCCGTCCTCGGTTCCCCGCCCTCATATCCCTGCCCTCGGTTCTCCCTCTTCCCCGCCCTCGGTTCCCCCTCATCCCCCTCTTCCCCGCCCTCAGTTCTCCCTCTTCCCCGCCCTCGGTTCCCCCTCTTCCCCGCCCTCATATCCCCACCCTCGGTTCCCCTCTTCCTCGCCCTCGGTTCCCCAGCTTCCTCGCCCTTGGATCCCCATCTTCCTCGCCCTCGGTTTCCCCTCTTCCTCGCCCTCGGTTCTCCCTCTTCCCCGCCCTCGGTTCTCCATCTTCCACCGCCCTCGGTTCCCCATCTTCCCCGCCCTCGGTTCCCCATCTTCCCCGCCCTCGGTTCCCCATCTTCCCCGCCCTCGGTTCTCCATCTTCCCCGCCCTCGGTTCCCCATCTTCCCCGCCCTCGGTTCCCCCATCTTCCCCGCCCTCGGTTCTCCCTCTTCCTCGCTCTCGGTTCCCCATCTTCCCCACCCTCGATTCCCCCTCTTCCCCACCCTCGATTCCCCCTCTTCCCTGCCCTCGGTTCCCCCTCTTCCCCGCCCTCGGTTCCCCCTCTTCCCCGCCCTCGGTTCTCCCTCTTCCTCGCTCTCGGTTCCCGCCCTCGATTCCCCTCTTCCCCGCCCTCGGTTCCCCGCCCTCGGTTCCCCCTCTTCCCCGCCCTCGGTTCTCCCTCTTCCCCGCCCTCGGTTCCCCCTCTTCCCCGCCCTCGGTTCCCCCTCTTCCCCACCCTCGGTTCCCCCTATTCCCCACCCTCGGTTCCCCCTATTCCCCACCCTCGGATCCCCCTCTTCCCCGCCCTCGGTTTCCCGCCCTTGGTTCCCCACCATCGGTTCCCCACCCTCGGTTCCCCCTATTCCCCACCCTCGGTTCCCCCTCTTCCCCGCCCTCGGATCCCCCTCTTCCCCGCCCTCGGATCCCCCTCTTCCCCGCCCTCGGTTCCCTGCCCTCGGTTCCTTGCCCTCGGTTCCCCCTCTTTACCCGCTCACGGGTGGCCTCCTGGTTTTTGGAACTTGCTGCACAACAGCTGCTGGCACGAAACCAGGAGCAAAGATTGTCAACTAGATGGGACCTGACCTTCATCCAATACATTCAATAACATTTGTTGGTCATGTGACCAAATACCACATGATCAGATGTCATGTGATCAGCTACCATTTGGTTAGATGTCACGTAGTCAGAATGTCACATGATCAAACCTCCAGAACTGCCTCCTCCTAGAGTTGGCAACCCTAAGTCGGATACAGGCAGGGCTGGTAGCAGAGGCCGTGGTGACACGCCAGAACATGTTACTCATGGAGGTAATATATTATGCAGAAGACCATAGGACAGTTTGTGCGTAGCCACATTTACAGATTTTAACAGAAAGTTAATAATTTAAGGACCAGTCTTCCTGGCTGCAAATCAGCCTTGCCCATTTGGCTTCTTCATCTTCCTTCTCCTTTTCCTATACTGAGGCTGCAGGCTGATCCTCCTGCTCTTGCGGCTGAAAGATTTTCCTTCTCTGTATTGAAAAATTATGCAGGAAATAGCAGATGCTGATAATTTTCAAAGCCTTCCCAGGGCTGTCCTAATGTGTTTTACAATCAATGGATTAATTTGACCTGAAAACTTACAAGAATATTACCAGGCCATGTGGAATTATTCCTCCTCAACCTCTCAGTGGCTTTTGACATGATTGACCACTCCATCCTTCTCTGTTGTCTCTCCTCCATGGTCCACCTGAGGGCACTCCCATCTGTAAATGTAAATTCTGCAATTCTCCAATCCCCTTGGAAGTGCCTCAAGGTTCCGGTCATGGTCCCCTCTATTCCTCTTCTACATGCAAGTCCTTAATAACATCATCCATAGGCATGAGGTCAGTATATTGATGAAACCCAGCTCTACCTCTCTGCATAACATTCTCCAACTTAACATCAGCAAGACTGATGCAATTTTATTCAGCTCCTGACACACTGCAGCCACAGTGCGCCGGTGGTGGAGGGAGTGAATGTTGAAGGTGGTGGATGGAGTGCCAATCAAGCGGGCTGCTTTATCCTGAATGGTGTCGAGCTTCTTGAGTGTTGTTGGAGCTGCACTCATCCAGGCAAGTGGAGAGTATTCCATCACACTCCTGACTTGTGCTTTGTAGATGGTGGACAGGCTTTGGGGAGTCAGGAGGTGAGACACTCGCCACAGAATTCCCAGCCTCTGGCCTGCTCTTGTAGCCACAGTATTTATATGGCTGGTCCAGTTCAGTTTCTGATCAATGGTAACCCCCAGGATGTTGATAGTGGGGGATTCAGCGATGATAATGCCATTGAATGTCAAGGGGAGATGGTTAGAGTCTCGCTTGTTGGAGATGGTCATTGCCTGGCACTTGTGTGGTGCGAATGTTACTTGCCACTTGTCAGCCCAAGTCTGAATGTTGTCCAGGTCTTGCTGCATATGGACACGGACTGCATCAGTATCTGACGAGTCTCGAATGGTGCTGAACAGTGTGCAATCATCAGCAAACATCCCCACTTCTGACCTTATGATGGAGGGAAGGTCATTGATGAAACAGCTGAAGATGGTTGGGCCTAGGACACTGCCCTGAGGTACTCCTGCAGTGATGTCATGTGATTGAGATGAATGACCTCCAACAACCACAGCCAAATTCCTTTGTGCTAGGTATGATTCCAACCAATGGAGAGTTTTCCCCTTGATTCCCATTGACTTCAGTTTTGCTAGAGCTCCTTGATGCCACACTCGATCAAATGCTGCCTTGATGTCAAGGGCAGGCACTCTCACCTCACCTCTTGAGTTCAGCTCTTTTGTCCATGTTTGGACCAAGGCTGTAATGAGGTCAGGAGCTGAGTGGCCCTGGCCACTCTATTGCCAAGTCCCTATATTTCCACATCCACAACATAGCTCGCTTCCCCATCTGCCTCGCTGCCACCATAGCTGAAACACTGACCCATACGTTCACCAGCTCTGACCTTGCCTTCTTCAATTCTCTCATTGTTGGCCTCCCAGGCTCCCCCTACATAAAATACAGCTTCTCCAACATCTGAATCCTATCCTACCCTATGTTCGAATTCTCTATTGTCCTTATCCTCACCAACTTCCATTGGCTCCCCAGCCTCCAACGAATTGGATTTAAAATCTTTATCTTCATTCACAAAACCCTCCACAGCCTCACCCTCCTGACCTCTGCAGCCTTCTTCAACCCTATGTACCAGGACTTGCCCTCTGCTCTTCGGTCAAATGACACTTGCATTTTAAAGATGTTGGCCCAGAAATTCGGCTCTCCCCGGGTGAGTACGCACGGGGTACTCACCCGTAGGCCGAATGGAAATGCCGGTTTCCTGCATGCACTGCGCATGCGCGGGAAACCGGCACTTCCGATCCTCTGAATGAAGGGGTTCAGAGGTCGAACGCACGCGCAGGGGAGGCTGCACGTGCGCTTTGAACTTACGTTTTTTTTGCAGGTTTCCACGTGAGGTTAAGCCTGCAGGATTTACACATTTAAAAAGCAGGCGTAAGGCCTGCTTTTTACAAGGTAAGTGGTCAATTAATTAAAATTGAAACATTTTTTCCATAGGTTTATTATTTTTAAATACTTCAAAGCAAGGTAAGTTTATTTTTAGCCCCGTTTTTTTATAAAATTATTTTTTTCAAAAATTTAAATTATTGTTTAAAATAGTTATTTAATGTAATTTATAGTTTATTTAAAAAGTGTGATGATTTTTAAAAATGTATTTGAAGGTTTACTGCTATTTTGGGGCCCGTAGTATTCATAAGTTTTCACAGGTCTTCCTGTCAATCTTATGAATGGGCTTTTCCCTCCTCCGATTGGCTGCCCATGGCTCACGTGATCCCAGGGGACGCATCGCACTAACTACGCCCCTGGGACACGCAAGCACAACGCGCTGGCAGCTGGGCCAGGCCCCGGAGCGGAATTCCACGGGGCCCTACAGCTCAACTGCCGGCACGCAAGGTAAGTGCAGATCGGGGGCTTGCACCCACGGGAAGCCCCCGACCCGAATTTCTGGGCCGTTCTCTTTGGTATGAAGCTGATATCTCCAAACATGCGGGTGTGAACATAAATATATATTATATGATAACAAAGGAAGTCAACAAATTTTCCAATGTTCCACAAACACCTCAGGACTGTTGGAAATGTATAAACAACTTGAAACAGGAAGCAATGAAAACGGGTCATTTTCTGAGTTTGCGCTGTCAACAGTGCTCATCTGAAAATCACAGGCGCATTGCCCACAATTCTCCAGCCATAGTGTAATATATTAAGAAGAGGGCCAAAGTGAACACTGAAGCCTAGAGGTGCCAAAAAAACCTGAGCAAATCCTTTCAGAGCAGTGGCATATATTCCACTTCTCTTCCAAATATTGAGCAAAGCTTTCAACTTTGGCCTGTGTGTAAAATGGGCGGCTACTGATTGGCCGCCCGTTATAGACCCTGCCCAATTTATGGAAAGAAAAATTTGCCGAGATATATATAATGGGTGGCCGATCCAGTTCCTCACACTTTATGCACACTCCAAAGTTGAAAGTTCCATTAATTTTCTCCAGGGTCTAGGCAGTCTGATAAATGAGAAATGCAGTTTATTTTCTCTTAAAATAATTAACCTGTAGAAAAAAAGTGGTTTGAAGGCCTTGGTAATGGATTCACCTACTACAACGATATTTTACTACAATGGGATAGCGGAGGAAACATTTGGCTCGTGTGGGCACAGACCAGTTGGGCCAAATGGTCTGGATTCTGTGCTGTAAATTCCATGTAATTCAAAAATCCAACTTCTCCTGCAGAGTCCCAGTTTCTTCATCCTGAAGTCACATGTTATGGAACAAAGTTTAAAAGCTGGCTATCTTATCACCTGTAATGCACCAGTTTTCTGAAATGCTGGTGCATTGCACCTGAGAGTTCATAGAGAAGGCCTGGTAAATCTAATTGAGAAAGTAGGAGGAGGTTGAACTGGTGCTTGTCCACTAACCTCTGGATATTGTATTAAACTTTGAAACCTTGGTCGCAGATTCATGGTTGGGACTCCTTCAGGTGCTTCATAATATATATTCAGTTTATTTTATTTTGAGCCAACAGTCCCTCCGATTTGAGCACAATCTTTAGAACCATTCTAGAACAGAATGGATAGCCCTGAAACAATTACTCCATTTAACGTGTTTTTATTTTTCACTGGTGTAACTTATCATTCCACTGGAGAGAGAAATTATCATTTACTCCCATTAAATAAAAGTCTTTGCCAAAGAAATGAAGCAAAAATAAATTTGGATATGGACTCGAGACAGCAACATAAAAAATGGTTCAGACCTTCACATAATGCAATTTTTCATTTGTGTTTTTATGTGTCACGTTTTCATTTACTACAATATTCATGAAAAGCAAGTCACTGTGGCAAATACATATTTCTGTCTATTAGATTATTTAAATTGAAATCCATTATTACTAGTAACAGTGCATGAGGGGTTAAAAGCTCGGTTCAGACAGAAAATGGCTAGGCACTTTTGAAATATATTAGCTCAAAACCCAGACAGGTTGTCTGAATAGTATTGATGGCTGGAGAGTTTAATATGTTAATTGTTTAAATGGCCAAGGTTTTCATTTTGAAATTGCTGAACATTGGATGCTCCAGTCTTGGCTCAGTGGTAGCACTCTCGCCTCTGAGTCAGAAGGTTTTGTGTTCAAGCCCCCCTCCAGAGACCTGAGCACATAATCTAGGCTGATACATCAGAGCTGCACTGTCAGAGGTGCCGTCCTTCGGATGAGACGTTAAATCCATCTGCTCTCTCAGGTGGATGTAAAAGATCCCACAGCCCTATTTGAAGAAGAGCAGGGGAGTTATCCTTGTGTCCTGGCCAACATTTATCCCTCAATCAACACCTAAAACAAATAAACTGGTCATTTATTTAATTGTTGTTTGTGGGAGCTTGCTGTGTGCATTTTGGCTGCTGTGTTTCCTACTTTACAACAGTGACTACACTTCAAAAGTTCTTCATTGGCTGTAAAGCACTTTGGGACAGTTATGAAAAGTGCTACATAAATGCAAGTTCATTCATTCATTCTCTCAGGCTTGTTTCTCAAGCACATCTGTGTTTGATTACTGTGCAATGGCAACCAACCTATGTAAATACAGATGCTAATTTCTTCATGTCTTTTATTATGACACATCTTCACATTATCTTGTAATGGGCTGATGAACCCCTCTGACACAAATCAAAATAATGAGCATTCTTGGGGTGATTGACAGTTGTGACTGAGACCTGTGAGAAGGAGCAGGATCAATGATTGGCTTTGACGGTCCTTTTGAAGGGGTAATTACAAGTCCTAGCCCTTTTGGGCTACCCCAGATCAGGCGTATTCCCCAGATGTTCACCTTCAACTTAAGTTAGAGCTAGCCGAATTCCATAAGACGCTTAAATGGGTCTAAAGGTTCAGGCTATCTCTCCCTAAAGGAAAGGAATGACTGAAGATGTTACCATCCTCTGGATAGCACTTTTAATAAGTTTAACTAGACTGTAACCTTCCGGAGGGTCCGGAATACCCCCCAGAATTCTGCAACTCCTTACAAAAGACTGTACAGAAATTGGGTTCGCGAGTTTATACAGAAATACTCTTTCAGACAATTCAAAAAATATATAGTTTTATTTAAGAGCCAACATTCATTTAACAGCTGTTGAGTCAGTCGCAACATTACCCATTCAAAATACAAATAGCTTACTTTTCTTATTTCTCAGAGCTCCTTATTTTCAAATCTTTACTTCATTACATTTCTACATTTCTTACTTATTTCTAAATCCAGATTATCCACCAAAATCAATTACTTTGATTACCCGAGACTCAAAGTTAAAAACTTACAGATGGTGCCTGTAAAGTTGAGAAACCCTTGCCCATTCAGTGAGTTCTGACTTTCTGTTTGAAAAGCTCTTATTTTTATACCCTTTTTGCAGTGGTTTATTCTTTGAAGTTCTCTGCAGATGTCAGCTAATTGTCTTTATTGATACCTCTGTTGAATGCTTTCTATCTTACTGTCAATTCAACTATTGCATGCATAATTATGTCTCTACCTTTAGGTGTTTCAAAAACCATCATAAAAACAATATGACAGCAATGGTTTCTGTTTGATGCCATTCTTACAAAATGCTTTCATTCAATTCTTAATATTGGCTTAACTGGTTTTTAGCAGACGTTGAGTCTTCTAACTGCTCCAAGTTCAATACAAAAACAATGTAATTGCTTGGTGTCTCTATTGAAGCCATACCTTCAAAGTGTGCTGCAGGTATCATGTTTACTATGTATAAATTAAAGACACTTTGACCGAGTGTTTACTTGTTTTCTAGCTATCTCAATTGGTTGCATATTTAATCGTGTTTCCTGTCTTCCAAGTTTAACATAAAAACTATTTGACCAGCAGCTGTTTCTTTTACTTGATGTCATCTTTTCAAAGGCACATGGTTTTTTAATATTTGTGTTTCTGTTTCACGTGTTAGCTTATAACACCTTAAACTGGGCCTTCCATTGTGTTATTCCCAGACCCTCTGGAATCGCCATACTGCCATTTCAATGGGGTAATTGTTTTAGTATATTTAACCAATTCCCATTTCAAAGCTTGTTTGGTTTTTACAACTTTGTTATCAAACCATCCCATCTCAGAAGCCTGTTTTCTGTTTGCAGCCTGTGTCTCCAAGACTTTGCAAACTTTGAAACCCAGTATATCATGTATAATTAATGTCAGAAATCTTCATAGGATGGTGTATTTTTCTGAATTATGGCTTATTCCCTCACACTTTAATGGTCAGATCTATGGCTAGAAGCATTTGAATAGTAGTTTGTCTGCGGTTTTCTGAACCCAGCTAGTCAATCTAAGTGTACAGCCAGCAGAGGGTCTAGGCTAGAGACTTGCATGGCAACACATGGGACACTCCAGCAAACCACTGTTCAGTGCCAGTGATTCTCTGTTTGATCCTTGGACCCTGCTATTAATTACCTAGATATTGGGCAGTTAAAGACAGACTCTGGTTCAAATGGGGCATGCGGTCTGCTTACTGGAGTGGTCAGGGATGCTGAATCCAAGTAGAATATCTAGTGTAAAATCCAAGTATGTGATAGTCACTAGGGATGAATTTCTCTTGTGATAAATTTTAGAAACTTCAGCTGAGTGAGTACAGTGGGCCAGAAATTCGGGTCGGAGGCTTCCCACGGGCGCAAGCCCCCGACCTGCACTTACATAGCGCGCCTGCCGTTGTGCTGTGGGGCCTCGTGGGATTCCGATCCTGGGCCTCCTCCAGCTGCTGGTGTGCAGTGCTTGCGTATCCTGTAGTGTATGTGCCTTTAAGAGCCCCAGGTGTACTGTAATGCCGGTAATGGCCACACGGGCTATATAAGCCTGTAAATTGTGTTGTATCAGTTAGTTCCCCTCCAGACTTTGTTTAGTAAACACCTGTGAAACCAACTCCTGTCTTCAGTGTCTCTATCAACACACGGACACAACAGTGGCGACGAATTGGAAATGGACTTACCTGCAATTCGGCAGCACCTCAGGGACATCGATTCCTCTGGCATCCGGGGTTGAAGAGGGATCAAGGGGGAGGGGAAGCTGTGGTTTCACCGGCTGGCCGGGCTGGTGGCGGGTGCTGCGGTGGTCCTTCCTGGGCATCGGGCTGGGGCTCCGGCGGCTGGCTCTGCAGCTGGGCCGGGCGGCGGGGGCGAGGGCAGGCGGTGGCAGGCGGGGAGGGAGCACTCGGGAGACGGCCGGCACTGCAGGCGGGTCGGCGTTCAGACCTAGAGAGAGAGTCCAGCGGGAACGAGTCTCCAACTGTAAATAAATAAATAAAAAGAACGGAAACCGCGGGAAACAACGTTGTCATCGGCAGCAGCGGTGGGGAAGCGTGAGAAGCGCCATATCTTTTCTACAGAAAAGAAAGAGAAGCGCGGGAAGCACCATTTTTTTTTCTAGGATGCCTAAGTCTGGCAATATTGATGCTTTTGATAATGAGATAGAGGATTGGACCACATATGTGGAAAGAGTGGAGGTATATTGCACACAAATGGAATAGAAGATGAAAAAAAAGCTTCAGTACTGCTAAATCTAATGGGCGCAATTACATACGGGCTGTTAAGAAATTTAATCACTCCAGCCAAACCAAAGGACAAGAATTTTAAAGAAATTGTTGCTACCCTACAGGAGCACTTAAACCCAACACCGCTGCTGATAGCGGAACGATTCAAATTCTTCAAGAGAAATCAACACAAGAATGAAAGTAACGCTGATTACCTCACCGAATTAAGAAAGCTATCAAAACACTGCCAATTCAGGGCAGGACTAGCAGACTATCTTCGAGACAAATTCGTCTGCGGTCTCCTAAGTGAAGGAACATAGAAAAGGCTCTTTCTGAAAAAGATTTAACACTGGACAAGGCTTTCAGTATGGCTGTATCATACGAAGCGGCCGCAAGAGGAGCTGCAGAGATACAACAAAAGACACAGGACTTCAGCACCCATGAAATGACACAGGGTTTCGAGAGATGTTATCGCTGCGGCAGATCCACCCATGACCAGAGGGACTGCTGGTTCAAGGACAAAGCATGCAGGCAATGCGGAAAGATTGGACACATTGCACGGGTATGCCGATCTGGACAAAAAAAATCCACGGACAGAAAAAAAAAAATCAATAAAGAAAAGTACAGAAAGGTACAAATGATGACGGACAGTAGCTCCGAAGACCAGAAGAGTGATAGCGACTCCGAAAACAAGAGATTAAGCTGTCTCAAATTACATAATGTAATTGCCAAAGATGATTACCAGACCATTTGGGTTACCCTCACGATAGCAGGGTCCCCAGTTAAAATGGAGCTAGATACAGGATCAGCTCTGACCGTCATAAATCGATGGGATTACGAGCGGCTATTTCCGCATATACCTTTAAAAGACACATCCATTATCTTGAAAACATATACAGGGCAGAAAGTATACCCCAAAGGAAAAATAAAGGTGCCTGTTGTATACAACGACAAGGAAATACAAAAGTTGTATTTATACATCCTACAAGATGGTGGTCCACCGCTGTTGGGACGTGAATGGATCAGGAAAATACGTTTAGACTGGCACTCCATTCAGGCACTGACGGTGACCAGTAAGAAAAAAAATGATGATGACTGTGGTAAACCACTGTTATCGTTTTCATTGTTGTTCACTACTGCTATCGTTATTGCACATTGTTACCTCTTGCTACTCACTGTGTACCAATACATGCCTCAGCTGGCTCCACCCATGGCTCCGCCTACATGACCTGGTATAAAGGTGGCTGCTCGGCAACCCACTTCCTTCTTGGAACCAGTCGTCCACGAGAGGCATGCTCTGTTCTTTAGTTAATAAAAACCTTTTCATTACCATCCTAATTCATCGCTTTTTATGGATTAATTGATAAGCGTATCAATGACGTCATACCTGAACGATTAAAAGACATCTTGGCCAATGCCAAAGAAGTGTTTCAAGAGAAACTAGGAACCTTGAAAGGCATCACCGCCTCAATAAAAGTGGAAGATGCAGCAATTCCCAAGTTTTTTAAGGCAAGACCGGTGCCATACGCAATTCGTCCAGCAGTCGAGGCAGAGCTGGAGAATTTGGAAAAAGCAGGCGTATTATCCAAAATAGATTGGAGCGAGTGGGCAACACCCATCATCCCAGTCATGAAGAAAGCATTGAAGAATGATAAATCTGAAGAACAGAGAAAAATTCACATCTGTGGAGCCTTCAAGGTGACTGTAAACCCGATCCTTCACACGGTACAGTATCCTCTTCCGAGGATAGAAGATATTTTCGCCTCACTATCCGGAGGGAAACGTTTCACCAAAATTGACTTGGCACAGGCATACCTACAGATGGAGGTTGAAGAGGCCTCTAAAAAATATCTCACGATAAATACACACAAAGGTCTGTACCAGTACAATCGACTGGTTTCCAGAGTAGCATCCGCTCCAGCTATCTGGCAAAGAGCTATGGAGCAAGTCCTCCAAGGGATTCCGGGGACTCAATGCTACCTAGACGACATCCTTGTAACAGGAGAAAACGACAACGAGCACCTTGCCAATTTGGAGCAGGTGCTCACTAGGCTAAGAGAACGGGGCCTACGAGCAAATCGCCCCAAGTGCGAATTTTTCCAAAATCAAATATCATATTGTGGCCACATAATTAATAAGGAAGGGTTGCATAAGTCACCTGAAAAAATTGAAGCGGTCATAAAAGCCCCAGCACCTGAAAATGTTTCACAATTAAGATCGTTCCTGGGATTAATAAATTACTATCATAAATTTTTACCGAACTTATCAACTCTTCTACACCCTCTTAATGAACTGCTACAAACAGGAGTAATTTGGAAATGGAGCGAAGACTGTAAACGTGCCTTCCATAAATGCAAAGACTTAATCACGTCCAAAGAAGTTTTGGCTCATTACAACCCATCACTGCCAATCAGACTGGCGTGCGATGCATCCCCTTACGGCGTAGGAGCAGTATTATCGCATAAATTCCCTGATGGCTCGGAACGGCTGACAGCTTTTGCGTCACGCTCATTGAACTCAGCTGAGCGTAACTATGCCCAAATCGACAGGGAAGCACTCAGCCTGGTATGGGGAGTGAAGAAATTCAACCATTACCTACACGGACAAAAATTTACCTTGATGACTGACCATCAACCCCTCATCTCCATATTCAACCCTAAAAAGGGTGTTCCCATTATGACAGCGCAAAGGCTACAGAGGTGGTCCCTTTTTCTAGGGGCACACCAATACAACATAGAATACAAAGGATCAAAACAGTATGGGAATGCTGACGGGTTATCGCGCTTACCGTTGCCAACGGTAGAAGAAGCACCTACCGTAGACCCAGTGGAGATTTTCCACTCTACCATAGTCGAATGTCTACCAGTAACAAATTCTGCCATTGAAAGGGAAACTAGAAATGACCCGACTCTCTCACGAGTCTACAATTTAACAGTGAAGGGATGGCCAGCACATGGCAAACCACTGTTGCCAGCATTCTCGCAAAGAAGAGAACAGCTGTCAGTGTGCCGAGGAACCTTGATGTGTGGATCCAGAGTGGTGATTCCACCCAAACTCCAGGATAAAGTTCTAATGGAGCTTCACGAGGGGCATCTGGGTGGAGTGAAAATGAAGAACCTAGCCAGGGCGTTTGTATGGTGGCCAGGTATTGATGGAGATATCGAAGAAATGACCAAGAGCTGCCTAGGATGCCAGAAGGTCCAAAACGCTCCACCACAAGCCCCTCTACATCCATGGGAGTGGCCCTCATCTCCCTGGCAAAGGGTACACATTGACTTTGCTGGTCCATTTATGGACTCAATGTTCTTAATCGCGGTTGATGCACACACCAAGTGGCCGGAGGTAATAAAGATGTCCTCCACCACCATGGAAAAAACCATCACAGTATTAAGGACCATATTTGCCAGGAATGGGCTGCCGGAACAGATCTGTTCTGATAATGGACCGCAATTTGTGTCCGAAGAATTCAGGAAGTTCTTAAAAAACAATGGGGTTAAGCACTACACGTCCGCCCCATACCATCCCGCCACCAATGGATTGGCTGAAAGGTTTGTCCAGACCTTCAAGAAGGCCATAAAGGCCATGGGTAATGAAAACATAAAACTTCAGCACAAGGTGGATAACTTCTTGTTCGCATACAGGAATGCAACACATATGGTTACAAACCAAACTCCCGCCATGATGTTCTTCAATAGAAGCCTAAGATGCCGGCTGGATTTGATCAAGCCAAACATCAGAAGGGACGTGGAGAACCGGCAATTTCAAGGCATGAATGAAAGGCCAACTAGAACCTTCCAGATAGGTCAACAAGTTTTGACCCGGGACTACCGTACCGAGAAATGGCAGCCTGGAACTATCTGCACATGGCTAGGACCGCTGATGTATACCGTGGACATCGGAGAAAGCATAATAAGGCGCCATGCTGACCAAATCATAGAGCCATCCGAAAAGGGACAACCTACACCACAACTCTATACGCCTAATGATGAAGTAGAGATACCCATATCTACCTCCGATCCGGTGATACTGGAACCCGATGAACCCGACACTGGCATTCAAGCCGAATCAACCTTGCCAAAAGAACCTACTACACCACCAGAAACTACTACATCACCGAGGCGTTATCCAGACCGAATTAGGAAGCCTCCAGAGAGATTGGCTTATAATTAATTAACTGCAGCAATGTGTAGATTATTTTTCTTGTAACACATAATTAATGATTACTTAAAATATTATGTACTGGTTGGCTAAAAGGGGAGGAATTGTAGTGTATGTGCCTTTAAGAGCCCCAGGTGTACTGTAATGCCGGCAATGGCCACTCGGGCTATATAAGCCTGTATATTGTGTAGTATCAGTTAGTTCCCCTCCAGACTTTGTTTAGTAAACACCTGTGAAACCAACTCCTGTCTTCAGTGTCTCTATCAACACATGGACACAACATATCCCTGCGGCGAAGTTAGTTTGCAGTGTCCCCTGGGATCACATGGGCCATGGGGAGCCAATTGGAGCAGGGAATCTCTATTCATAGATTTGACAGGAAGTCCTGTCAAATCTATGAATAGAGATTGGCCCCAAAACCTAACTAAAACTTCAAATAATTTTTTTTTTTAATCACATTTTTAAAATAACAATAAATTACATAAAATAACTGTTTTAAACAATAATTAAAATTTTTGGAAAAATTAATTACAGTTTTTAACGGGGCTAAAAATAAACTTACCTTTCTTTAAAGTATTTAAAAATAATAAACCTGTGGGAAAAATGTTTTAATTTTACTTAATTAACCACTTACCTTGTTAAAAACAGGCCTTGCGACTGCTTTTTAAACGCGCAGCTGCTAGAGACTTACCATCCCGGAGATACCTGTAAAAAAAATGGAAGTTCCAGGCATACGCACTGCCTCTCTGGCGCACGCGTTTGACCTGTGAATCCCTTCCTTCAAGGGAACGGAAGTTCCGGTTTCCAGCGCATGTGCAGTGCATGCACGAAACCGGCACTTTCGTTGGCTCTACGCGTGAGTACGCAGCGCGTACTCACCCGCGGGGACCCGAATTTCTGGCCCTTATTCTTTTAGCTTGTGCTATCTGCCAGTATCTCTCAATGTGGGTGGAGCACAGAGGGACCTACAGAGCTGAGAGGAAGAAAAGTGCTGCCAAGACAAAGAGGTTGTATGTTTGATCCAGTAATCCCCACTATACCTTCCATCTGCCAGATCTCGAAACTTTACATTTCTGCATATTAAATTGCATCTTCCACAAACCCAGTTTCTCTAGATCCTTTGGAATTTGTGCAAATGATAATGCTTATTTGCAATTGCTCCCAGTTTGCTGGCTTTTGAAAATTTAGACACCTTGGAAAAAATTCCAACATCCAAATCATTTAGAAAAATGATAAACAATTGCGGCCTTAATTAATCCCTGTGGCACAACTCTAAGAACCACCTGTTGCCCAGATACCTCCTCATGCAACATAAATTGCCGCTGGAATTTTAAACACCTCTATAAAATCAGCCTGTAATCTGGTTCTGTTCTAATGACAACAGCCTCAATTTTTCAAGTCTTACTGAAATCCAGGTGCACAACAACCACTATCCACCCTACATTGAACATTCGGTACACTGCAGCGCTTGCATTGCTGGTGCTGAGATTACAAGAGTGGTGCTCAATAGAAAGCAGCGGATTTAATGTTGTCTGTGCTCTCTGTTATTTTCTTATGTCTATGATCATGTTGTCTTGATGCAAAGCGGGTGAAGGAGACGATCCCTGTGCCAGATGTAGGATTTTCAATCGATAGTTTTAAATAGTGGGTAGCAGCTGGGCTCTAGTAGCATAGTAGATACATTAGAGCCCGAGTAACCCAGATGTTTGAGCTCATATCCCACCATGAAACTGAATTCAGCAAATCCGGTCATTTTTGGGCTGCCAATAGAAAAGTGACCACGAAAGCTGCTGTATTGTTGTAAAAAAAATCAATTGGCTCAATAATGTCCTTCAAGGAAGGGGGCCAGCCACCACTACCCTGTGTAGTCTACATGTGATTCTGCTTCACATTCTCAGGTTGAATTTCTGCAGGGGTTTTCCTGATCATCTGCCATAATTTCGGCGAAAATATTTCTCTGGGATTTCCACGATCCTCTGCCGAAATAACGGCAGAAGGTTGGGAAAAACCCCCGTGGAAATTCAACCCACTTAACGTCCTCTGAAGAGACTCACTTGTTGCTCAGGACAAATCATGTTGGACAATAAATGCGGCATTGCCCACATCTCGAGAATAAATAATAAAAATAAAAGATGCTAGAGTGGCGGAGCCACTAAAGGACTCAGATCGTTTGTATATAATTCCCTTTAACAACATGTTAGCTACAGCCTGAATCTGTATCTTTGTATAAACTGTTTACTTGTACAGAGCATGATTACTTTAACAGCGCAGGTAAACGCGATGATGTCATGCCTTTCATCACGTGATCCCCCACTGGCGGGAAGAACGTGATGACATCATGACGTCAACCACGGGACCGCCCGAGCAGTCCTCGTGGAGTCTCCGAACTGAGCAGACCTACACTCGATGTTCTCCTGTAGTTACATAAAAACATAAGAACATAAGAAATAGGAGCAGGAGTAGGCCAATCGGCCCCTCGAGCCTGCTCCGCCATTCAATAAGATCATGGCTGATCTGATCCTAACCGCCAACCTACTATCACAGAACCATCTCCTGAATCTAACAGAATTAGACACACGAAATAGGAGCAGGATCAGGCTACACAGCCCCTGGGCCCGCTCCGCTACCCACAGGGCCATGACCGATCCGAACCTAGACTCATGTCCAAATTCCTGCCCGTGCCCCGTAACCCTTAATTCCCTTTACTTCTAGGAAACTGTCTATTTCTGTTTTAAATTTATGTAATGATGTAGCTTCTACAGCTTTTTGGGGCAGCATATTCCATGGACCTACCACCCTCTGAGTGAAGTAGTTCCTCCTCATCTCAGTTTTGAAAGAGCAGCCCCTTATTCTAAGACTATGCCCCCTAGTTCTAGTTTCACCCATCATCGGGAACATCCTCCCCGCATCCACCTGATCCAACCCCTTCACAATCTTATATGTTTCAATAAGATCGCCTCTCATTCTTCTGAACTCCAATGAGTAGAGTCCCAATCTACTCAACCTCTCCTCATGTCCATCCCCTCATCCCCGGGATTAACCGAGTGAACCTTCTTTGTACTGACTCGAGAGCAAGTATGTCTTTTCTTAAGTATGGACACCAAAACTGTATGCAGTATTCCAGGTGCGATCTCACCAATACCTTGTACAACTGAAGCAATACCTCCCTATTTTTATATTCTATCCCCCTAGCAATGAAAGCCAACATTCCATTGGCCTTCTTAATCACTTGCTGCACCTGCATACTAACCTTTTGAGTTTCGTGCACCAGGACCCCCAGATCCCTTTGTACTTCAGTACTTTCCAGTTTCTTGCCATTAAGATAATAACTTGCTCTACGATTTTTCCTGCCAAAGTGCATAACCTCACACTTTCCAGTATTGTATTCCATCTGCCAAATCTCTGCCCACTTACTTAGCCTGTCTATGTCCCCGTGCAGGTTTTTATGTCCTCCTCACTCACTACTTTCCCTCCCATCTTAGTATCATCTGCAAACTTTGATATGTTACACTCGGTCCCCTCCTCCAAATCGTTAATATAGATTGTAAAGAGTTGGGGACCCAGCACTGACCCCTGCAGAACACCACTAGTTACTGATTGCCAGTCTGAGAATGAATCATTTATCCCAACTCTCTGCCTTCTGTTAGATAGCCAATTCTCTATCCATGCCAGAATATTATCCCCAATCCCGTGATTTTTTATCTTAAGCAATAATCTTTTGTGTGGCACCTTGTCAAATGCCTTTTGGAAGTCTAAATACACTACGTCCACTGGTTCCCCTTTCTCCACCCTATATGTTACTTCCTCAAAGAACTCCAGCAAATTTGTCAAACATGACTTCCCCTTCATAAAACCATGCTGACTTTGTCCTATTAAATTATGATTATCCAAATGTCCTGTTACTGTCTCCTGAATAATGGACTCCAAAATTTTACCTACAACAGATGTTAGGCTAACCGGCCTATAGTTTCCAGCCTTCTGTCTACTGCCCTTTTTAAATAAGGGTGTTACATTAGCAGTTTTCCAGTCTGCCGGGACCTTTGCCGAGTCCAGGGAGTTTTGGAAAATTATTACCAATGCATCCACGATCCCTGCCGCCACTTCCCTCAAGACCCTAGGATGTAAGCCATCAGGTCCCGGTGATTTATCTGCCTTGAGTCCCATTATTTTACCGAGTACCACTTCCTCAGTGATTTTGATCATGTTTAGCTCCTCCTCCCCTATAGCCCCCTGTTTGTCCAGTGTTGGGATATTCTTAGTGTCCTCTACTGTAAAGACTGATACAAAATATTCATTCAGTGTTTTTGCCATCTCCATATTTCCCACCATTAATTTCCCGGCCTCATCCTCTAAGGGACCAACATTTACTTTAGCCACCCTTTTTCTTTTGATATAACTATAAAAACTCTTACTATCTATTTTTATATTTTTTGCTAATTTACTTTCATAATCTATCTTCCCTTTCTTAATCAATCTTTTTGTTATTTTTTGCTGTCTTTTAAAGTTTTCCCAATCCTCTATCCTCCCACTAGATTTGGCTACCTTATATGCCCTTGTTTTTATTCGAATACTATCCTTAATTTCTTTACTTAGCTACGGATGGCTGTCTTTTCTTTTACACCCTTTTCTTCTCAGTGGAATATATATTTTTGGAAGTTGTAAAATAACTCCTTAAATGTACACCACTGATCATGTATCGTCTTACCCTTTAATCTATTTTCCCAATCCACTCTACTCAATTCCGCTCTCATACCTTCATAGTCTCCTTTATTCAAGCTTAGCACGCTTGTTTGCGATCCAACCTTCTCACCCTCTAATTGAATATGGAATTCAACCATGTTAATGTCACTCATTCCAAGAGGATCCTTTACTAGGACATTTTTAATTAATCCTGTCTCATTACACAGGACCAGATCTAAGGTTGTTTGCCCCCTGGTCGGTTCAGTTGCATACTGCTCAAGAAACCCATCCCTAATACATTCAATGAACTCATCCTCAAGGCAGCCCTGCCCAATTTGATTCATCCAATTAATATGATAGTTAAAATCCCCCATAATTATAGATGTTCCCTTATTACAAGCCTCAACTATTTCCTGATTGATACTCCGTCCAACAGAGTTGCAACTGTTCGGAGGCCTATAGACTACGCCCACTAGTGTTTTTTTCCCCTTATTATTCCTTATCTCCACCCAAACTGTTTCATTATCCTGATCTTTTGACCCAATATCATTTCTCTGTATTACAGTGATTCCTTCCTTTATTAACATAGCCACCCCACCTCCCCTTCCTTCCTGCCTGTCCTTCCTGATTGTTAAATAACCTGGTATGTTTAATTCCCAGGCATTGTCACCCTGCAGCCATGTTTCTGTAATGGCCACAAGATCATACCCATATGTAGTTATTTGTGCCATTAACTCGTCTATTTTGTTACGAATGCTACGTGCATTCAGATAGAGAACTTTCAAATATGTTTTGTGACACTTAGTTCCTGCTTTGGCCCTTTTTATTACTTTACCTTTCACGCCATACCTTCTGCCCCTTCCTGACACGCTCTGGTTTTTAATTTCCCCACTGCTACCTAAGTCTATGACCTTCTCTGTTGTCATTTTTATTATTTGCTCTCTAGGAACCTCCCCCCCACTAGTTAGTTTAAAGCCCTCTCTACAGCCCTAGTTATATGATCCGTCAGGACTCTAGTCCCAGCACTGGCCAAGTGAAGCCGGTCCCAACGGAACAGCTCCCTCCTGCCCCAGTACTGGTGCCAGTGTCCCAGGAACAAAACCCATTTCTCCCACACCAGTCTTTGAGCCACGCATTTAACTCTCTAATTTTACTTGTCCTAGCCAAATTCGCTCGTGGCTCAGGTAATGATCCAGAGATTATTACCCTTGAGGTTCTGTTTTTTAATTTGACCCCTAGCTGCTCATACTCCTTTAACAGAACCGGCTTCCTAGTCCTATCTACGTCATTTGCACCAACATGGACCACGACAACTGGATCCACCCCCTCCCACTGCAAGTTTCTTTCCAGCCCAGAGGAGATGTCCTTAACCCTGGCACCGGGTAGGCAACACAGCCTTCGGGACTCTCGCTCTCGGCTGCAGAGAACCCTATCTATCCCCCTAATAATACTATCCCCTACCACTACAACATTTCTATTTACTCCCCCCTTTTGAATGGCCCCCCATTCCACGGTGCTGTGGCCAGGTTGCTCATCCTCCCTGCAGTCCCTGCTCCTGTCCCCACAGGGAGTAAGAACTTGTTTAAACCTGTTAGTTTCCATTAAACTTCATTTTGTTTGATCGCCTGAGTGGACCTCAGTCTTTGGATAGGAACTAGACATTCCTACACTAGAGTATTAATGTATACAGTTTTGTCAGGTGCACTTTTCTGTCATCATGCAGGAGTATCGTTTAAATTAGGCAAAAGTAAAGACACAGGAGGATATTTCGGTACTGCTATGGAAACTGTCCCACTGGGTGGGTTCGGTTAAAATCGGGGCCCAGTTTTAATTGAAGCCAGAAGCACCTGTGCGAGTGTTGAGTCAAACCAGAAAGCTCTCTCCCTTTGTCTCTCTCCAATCTCTCTTTCTCACACAGAAAGAGTGGAACAAAATGGCTGCCACTTATACTGCAGGAGGAGTCCCCTTTAATTAGCAACCCCTGCGCCCCGCAAACCGTTCCCTTCTACCAGTCGCTGGGAATGCCAGGCGCAAAGAATGGGGGCGCCACTGAAGTTCCGGTTTGGGGCGCACCAAGGGCGTTGCACCATTAAATGACGTCAGGATCTGCGCGCACAGCTGAGCGGGCACTGCGGTTTTGCGCCGCCGCTAAATCTTAAGTGAAGTTCGCGAGAGGCGCAGATCGTGCCGCGCCCAGGCGCTAGCCGCTTAGCGCCCCACTTCTCCTCCTCCTAAGGCGCTAGCGGCTGGCGCTAACAACTGAATTTCTAGGCCAATGTGTTTTACCAAAATGTGAAGCTCACTTTTATTGCACCAAGGTACATCTGTCAGACCCTTTGAGACTTATTTCTCTCCCTTTAATCTAAATCTGACTATCTGTTTTTTAGTGTGGAATTAAATGATTCCTGATATGATGTCTGCTCTCCTGATAAGAGATGATGCCACGCAAATGATTTTTACGGTCATAGGTATTTTTTGTATGTGTCACTGGTGTCAACTGATTTATTGGGATTACACACCACCACATTATTAATTATTGAAATGATGATGGATAGATAGGAAGACTGCACCTCTCACTTGTATTCTCACTCACTGTCAAGTAGAATCCCACTCTGTTCAAAAGGTGCTTAAATTCTCATTGCTAATCACAACTGTAAAAATGTAAAACACTGCTTGTGGCATTAAATATCAGATGGTTTTCACAAAATCTCTCTGCTGAATGCAAAAAGGTAAACGTACAGCACATACAAAACAATGCACAGCCATATTGCCCATGAACAAAGCTGCTTAACCTGACAACATTACAAATCCAACGAAGCACTTTAACATATATAAAACAAAAATATTTGAATTCCTACAAAATATTAAGGTTTTTAATCATGTTAAATTTAATCAAATTATATCATCAGCAATGCTAATGTGCTACATTGAAATGTCATGCACTAAGTCATTAATGCAGTTACAAACCTTAGTTAATACTCTGAAAAGCGTTACACATTAATTTTAAAATTATATAACGCATAAAATAATCCATTCATATGTAAGTAGTGGAAGATGGTAAAAGGTTGATTTTTACAGCTGGTTGGCTATATATAGTAGTATAAAATTGAAGATAAATCTTCACGTGTCATCCTTCCATTAGCCTCCATCAGTCTACAGGGCTTTTTAAAGTCAGGTGTTCAGTCTTGACATTCTGTACACTTTAAATTGTTAAATTATATGAAGTTATCAAAGATTGCCTGACCATTTCTGTAATACACTTAGGTTACGCAACAAGACTGCATTTATTGTTTCTTCAGTGATTTATGCCAGTACAGAAAATCAAGGATGTGAATTCTGTTTTTCTTCAACATGTTCCTTTGAGGATACAAATCCCTCTAGAATTTTAATCCTTCACATTGTTTATTTCCTACCTGGCTACAAGGGTAGCTGAGATATTGGCAATGGCCATCCGCCTGGAAGGAGAGCTGAGAAGCCAAGTATTGGCTTCCCCTCCAATGGCCCTGCTTCACAGCGTGGTGTCTGCTTGGTACTTCTCCATGCAGCATGAAAGAAAGAAAGAACAAACTTGCATTTATATAGCACCTTTCGCAACCTCAGGATGTCCCAAAATGCTTTACAGCCAATGAAGTACTTTTGAAGTGTAGTGACTGTTGTAATGTAGGAGTGTAGCATGGCTAAGATTAGGAACTAGATGGACCTGAAATTGAGGTCGGAGGCTTCCTGCGGGCGAATGCCTCCAAACCGCAAGTAAAATCCGCACTTACCTGCTGCCTCCGGACCTACGAAGACTCGCCCTCCTAGGCCTGCAGACGTACGCCTGCGTAAAGGCCCACATATCCCAGGGGCACTTGTGGTTCGCAGGCGTCCCTGGGATCACGTGGGCCGGCCCAACCAATCAAAAAGGAGGATTCCCATTATGCTTATGGGAATTCCACTTACGTACGGAATCCCCATAGGCCTTAATAAAAATAAATCATCACATGTTTAAAATGAATTAAAATAATTAAACATTTAAAACAAAAATTAAATTTTTTGAAAAATAAATTGAAACATTTTTCAAGGGGCCAAAAATAACCTGAACTAATGTTGAAGGTTTTTGAATGTTTAATTGATGTTTAATAAATGATTTTAATATTTATTTAAACCCTTATGCTGGCAAAAGAAGGCCCTACGCCTGCTTTTACCAGGCGTAAGAGTTTCATGGGCATTCGCTGGGCAGCAGTTGGGCAAATAGCCCAAATCTCCGCCAGCGAATGTCTATTTCCTGCACTGAAACTTGACAGATTGCAAGTTTACGCGCATGCGCAGCGCATGTGGAAACTCAGAACTTGCAGGGCACTTATGACCACGTACGAGTGTATGCGGTCATAGGCCTTGTAAAATCCGGGCCAATAGTGTGAAAAATCCAACTGATGTTCCACCACTCCATTGGCACTGCATCCTGGTGCTCCGGTGCTCAGAATTGTGCCACTTTTCTATGCCAATCAAAATTTGTAAGGGTATGGGTATAGTTTTCTATATTCATGCCAACTTTTATAATAAATTAGAAGTAGCATGGGACTATTTTAGGATTATCGTCTGTAGGTTTACCGTTAATTTTTATAAGTTAAATTGTACTGTACCAAATAGACTTACCTTAGAGAGTCCAGGTGGCGCCCCATTTGGGGCGCCAGTCTCACTTGGGCGCCGGAAGTACCGCCCCGGAAGGAGCCGCGAGCACCAGCTGGAAATTCAGTTTCAGCGCCCCAAACGGAAGCAGGGCGCTGCTCGAGGCGCCCCACAGCCCTCTTGGGGCGCGGCAACTGAAAATCGCAGTGCAACGTGCCGTAGCGCCACATGCTGCGGCACGGCGCGCTGCGGTACTGCAGGCCTTCCTCCCCTTCTTAAAGGGGAGGGGCCTGCTGCAGCGTGATCAGAGATCACGAGTGCCGGCTAAAGAGCCCGGCACCGAGGAGAAGTGCCGGGCTCTTGGGACACAGCCGGTACAACGCAGGGCGGGGGGTGCGGCTCAGGAGGCCGGGGACGGCGGCGCGAAGAGATGCTGGCAGGCGGCCAGCAAAAAAAAATGGCCGCCCCGCACCTGTCCTTTAATTAGCGCCTCTACCGCCACAGGTAGGCCCCCCTGAACCGGTTGCAAATTGCGACCGGCGTTACAGCGGGGGGTGCTACCAAATTTCGCGATCGGGGCGGTAGCGGGGCGCTGCGCACACCGATGACATCATCGGTGGCGGCGCAGCACTACAGGCTAACGCCACCATTAGCACCCTGCTAAATTTTGCGGGAGGCATGGCCAGTGGCGCTAAACCCACTAAGTGCCCTCTTTGGGCGCTAACTGGTGACGCAGCCCACCGAATTTCTAGGCCCCAGATCTTTTCATAGACAGGGGTTCTAAAGGTAAATGTTCAGAACTGAGTGCTGAAGTTGGGTAATACATGAACTTTTCCCTCTGGCTCTGGGTCTAAATTCTTTTAGGTACAGGGGTCCTATGAGAAATGAATTTGGGAAGTCTCAATCTCATTCCTGGTGTGCTGGACCCAAAGCACAAAACTGACCCTAATTTGGTCCTATTTGTTAAGCAATCTCACACAGGGAGGTTACAGAGCTAGTTAGTATAATCGGGAGTGATTTTCTCAGCCCCGAGGAGGCGGGTTTGGAGATGCGTCAGGCGGGAAAATCTGAAAAAATGAGTGCAGATACGGAACCCACCTCCAACCCGTCTCCGCGGGATCTTCCCGGTGCCGGTTTTGCAGGGTGTGAAACGGTCCTGCCTCCAGCTGGCCAGAGAGCTTGTTAAGGGATTTAAATAATCATTAAGGGCCTCTCTAATCCTATTTTGAGAGGCCCTCATTATTTTTTGACATTTCTAGCATGTTTCACGCCCCTCCTAAACCATGCCAGCTAAACCTGGCGGGTTCACAAGTGGGTTGCCTCCTCACAGCTGCAGCTCCACCATTAAAACGGAGCTTGCATCAGGGATTAGTTGCAGGTGCTAGAACTTTGCCTTAAAATGTCTTTCCACACTTCTAGCAGGCCTTCCAAAGTCAGAGGTGCTGCAGGTTCTATCTATCTGTGGGACCTCCTTGGAAGACCCTCTCCCCACTTGAATGAGCGCTTCCCCAACGGACCCATCTGCCAGCAGCATGGGAAACATTCATTTCCTTTCACCATGGAGCTCAGATTCGGATGAGGAGCAGCCACGGCAGCAGCAGAACCAGGCAGCTCAGCAGCAACAGCAGCAGTAGCCCCAACCTCCTGCTCAGCCACCTGATGCTACACAGGGCAGAAGGCACCAGCGCATGGAAGCGCGTCGCCGCAGGAGATACCCCCAACAGAGAGTTTACAGACAGAGGATGAGCTACCTCAACATGAGTGAGCAGCAGTGCCAAAGGAGGCTAAGACTTTTGCGAGAGCTTGTCCGAGAAATCTGCGGCCTGCTGCAGCAAGACCTGGCGCCCAGAGGAACGGGTGGACACCCCTTACCAGTGGCTGTCAAAGTCACCACCGCACTAAACTGTTTTGCCTCAGGCTCCTTCCAGGGATCATCAGCAGACATCAGTGGCATCTCCCAGTCGGCCGCCCACAGTTGCATCACACAGGTTACCGATGCCCTTTTCGCAAAGGCCCACAATTTCATCCAGTTCTCAAGGGATCAAGCGAGTATAACCACGTGTGTGGTTGGCTTTGCAAATATGACAAGCATGCCAATGGTGCAGGGCATCATAGACTTCACACATGTGGCCCTTAGGGCACCCCATCACAACCCAGCTATCTTTGTCAACTGCAAGGGCTTCCACTCCCTCAACGTACAACCATAAGAAGGAGTTTTTGCATGTTTGCGCCAAGTTCTGTTGTAGTTGCCATGACTCTTTCATTCTACGGCACTCTAGTGTTCCTCCGCTCTTCAATCCACCAAACCAACTTAACGGATGACAAAAGCTACCCCCTGAAGAAGTGCTTTCCTAATTGCTTGCTATATTGCATGTTAACTTTCAATGATTCATGTACAAGGACACACAGGTCCCTCTGAACACCAACATTTCCCAATCTCTCACCATTTAAAAAATAATCTGCTTTTCTATTTTTCCTACCAAAGTGGATAATTTCACATTTCTCCACGTTATATTCCATTTGCCATGTTCTTGCCCACTCACTTAGCCTGTCTATATCCCCTTGAAGCCTCTTTGCATCCTCCTCACAGCTTACATTCCCACCCAGCTTTGTATCATCAGCAAACTTGGATACATTACATTTCGTCCCCCTCATCCAAATCATTGATATAGATTGTGACTAGCTGAGGTCCAAGCACTGATCCTTGCGGTACCCCACTAGTTACAGCCTGCCAAGCCGAAAATGACCTGTTTAATCCTACTCTCTGTTTTCTGTCCGTTAACGAATGCTCAATCCATGCTAGTATATTACCCCCAATCTCTAGACAGACACAAAGGGCTGGATTTTCCAAGCCCTGTGGAGGCGGGTTTGGAGGCGGGAGTGGTGAGAAAATTGCAGAATCGGGGGGCAGGCACCCATCCCACCCCCAACCCACCTCCGTGCCAATGTCCCAGCAGGTGGGTATCCTACCTGTGCTGGGAGCCGCCTCCCTGAGGCAGGAAGGGGATTAGTGCCAATTAACTGCCTGTTAACAGGTAGTTAACAGGCAGTTTTTTGCCTAATCCCTATTTTTAGCCCTGAAGTGAGGGCTTCCCGACGGCTCTGAACCATGCCAAGTTAGCAAGGTGGTGCGTCGGTCTGAAGGGGTTGGAGGGGTCTAGATGTCTGTTGTGCAGGTGAGTGATGGGTGCATATGTGCAGAGGTAAGTGTGTGAGGTAACTGTAAAGTGTTTTAATAAGTTTTACTTACCTTTACTTTCTCCTGCAGGCTTCCTCCCTTCAGTTCTCGGGAGTCCCTCAGTTCACCGGCACAGAAAGCAGAATGGCCGCTGAACTGTCAAAAGCTGCAGCATTCTGCTTTCTGGTCTGGAGAGATCTCTAACTGAGTCTGAGTAGAAGGACTCAAGTTAGAAGACAGATTGTCAGTGTTTGACAGCTTCACAGAGCTGTCAAACGCTGATTTTTCATCTGTCAAAAGCTCTTGACAGATGAAATGTCAATCACTGATGTCACCAGTAACCAGGTGTCCCTTAATTGGCCTGCTGAGCCCGCAAGGTCAATCAAGGGAAAATAGCATGGGTTGGGCGCAAGTCGATGGAGGCGGAACTACAACCCAAAAAGTGGGAGTCCCGCCTCCATCACGTCCCCATTGACAAAATCCAGCCCCAAGTATTTGTTTAATTTCCCAGCCATTTCCTTATTCCCCATTATAATTTCTCCTGTGTCAGCCTGTAAGGGACCCACATTTACTTTCGTTAATCTTTTCCTTTTTACATACCTATAGAAGCTTTTACAGTCTGTTTTTATGTCTCTTGCTAGTTTACTGTCCTATTCTATTTTCCCTTTCAAAAGAGGTGCTGAATATATTTTTTTTAAAGGAAGCATAAAAAGAATTTGAATATCTTGTTTAAAAGATAGCTTTTCTTCAATGAGTTTTATATTTTCTGATTAATTTAGTTAACTTTGTTTTTAAGCGTCAATAGTTAAAGCTGCTCATAATTATTCCCTGTTCAAAACATCGTCCTTTCATTGTTCTGTTATGAAGATGAGATGACAATGGAAATTTTCTCTCTGCCACCTCATTAGCACGATTAGCAGGGTGCCCACCCAATCACGTCGGTGACGGGCAGCCACCACTTGCAGGCGGTATTTCCAGCAGGTCTCCAGAGGGAGACATAAATCATCAATGCACCTCTTACACTCTGATTCCATAGGAACTTTCAAAAGGCAATTAGACATGTACTTGAAGAGGACTAATTTTCAGGATTACGGGGAAAAAGCCGGGACGTGGGACAAAATTGGACAGCTCTTTCAAAGAGCCGGCACAGGAACGACAGGCTGAATGGCCTCCTTCTGTGCTGTATCATTCTATGATTCTAATCAAAAGGGGACATTGTACCACTTCTTATCTTTCCAAACCCACACTCAACTATTTCTTGGTGCCTTCACTGCTGTAATTAACAACATTCTGTTGTTACATGTTAGCAATAGGAGTAAAACAATTAACTCCTCCGGTAACTGGGCAGGTGTTGGCTGCCGCTGTATCATTGGATGTAGTCTCAGGCACTCAGAAATTCTATGGCCGCGACCCTCCCAGTGGGGCTACAGTGCCTTTACAGCAGCCTTCAACCACAGTGCCCTTCCCACTTGGCACTGATTAAATAGAGCTCTTTTTATTTATCCTTTGTCTGCGTAATGTAACAATGTGGTGGCCTAGGGCATGGACATCATGGTCTTGAGTGGGAAAAGAAGCAGAAATGCTGCATTTGCTGACCAACACACCAATCACCTTTTTGAGCCATCTGTGGCCAGCATAGTAGTGCAGGGCTAGCCAGGAATGAGCCACAGGCATAAGAAGGTGATCTTGTCAACCTCTGGTCAGGCTGTGCCTATGCTATAAGATTGATGCAGATGTCCTAGCTTTGGACCTATGGGAAGTGGAGACAATTGTCATTGGCAGGTAGGTGTGCCGAGGTCTGCTGAATAGAATATGGCCTGCTGATCTCCCTTCTTTTATCTAGTACCACTGCAACCATTAAATACTGTATTTGAAGTGATTTACCTTACGATGAGAGAAAAACTTTCGAATTTTTCCAAATTTCAAAAATAGCAGAAATATTTAACAAGAAACACTGCACTAAAAGCATACAGTTAATATATTTTTAAAAAGCTCTTCCAAAACGAATTTAAGAGCTCCTACACCCACAATGTGCTCCCGCTCTAATGGGTGCACACAAAGAAAAAACAGCAAACTTGGCACAAATGCCACTGAATTTGTGCAAAGCAAGCGTTTAAATATTTTAGCATTAAATTTGAGGCCTGAATCAGACGTATGTAGGAAAAGGTCGCAAGAGCTTTAGCTCACTAAAAAATAGAAGGGCGGACAACTGCAGACTTGAAAGAAATTTGTGCAGGGTGTGTGCTTCTAATTTAGTGCTCCCTCTGTGCTAGTTCAGCATTTACTCTCCCAGCACACAGGAGCAGAGAACTAACCCTAAGAGCACAAGTAAAGTCACAGCTTTTATTGACAGTAAAACAAAGTTAGATCTCTAATGTTTTTATAAAACTGCTAAAAAGATAGATTTTTTTGCTTAAGTCAGCTACATGACATCTGTGCCATTTATAATGGCCAACAACATGCTTGCATTCAGCTCCCGTTTGCTATTTCATTTGAGATATTAAGGCCCTGATATTTACGAGGCGGGGAGGGAGTGGGTGGGGGCACGGGCGGTTCTGCGGTCAGGAAACCCGAAAGAACCGGTTTCCCTCAGGTCCTGCCGATTGCCAGACAGATTGAGAGGCTGGCTGGCTGTCGGGCAGGTAGACCCATGGCTCTAGGCTGCAGCTGGAGAGTGGAAAAGACCAAAGAGATCAGGGGAGGAGGAGAGAAAATTGCAGAGGGCCGGAGCGATCGGGGAAGGAGGGGAGAAGAGCGCGGAGGGCCGGAGAGGTCATGGGAGGAGGGAAGAAGATCGCGGAGGGCCGGCGAGGTCAGGGGAGGAGGGAAGAAGATCGCGGAGGGCCAGAGAGGTCAGGGGAGGAGGGAAGAAGATCGCGGAGGGCCGGAGAGGTCAGGGGAGGAGGGAAGAAGATCGCGGAGGGCCGGAGAGGTTGGGGAGGAGGGAAGAAGATCGCGGAGGGCCGGAGAGGTCAGGGGAGGAGGGAAGAAGATCGCGGAGGGCCAGAGAGGTCAGGGGAGGAGGGAAGAAGATTGCGGAGGGCTTGTGGAGGACATGGGGGGAGGGCACTGGAGGATATTGCGAGCCGTGGAGGACATTGGGAGGACATTGGATCACCGGGGTTGCGGGGGGCGGGGGTCCGATCATTGGGGCATTAACAGGTTTGTTTGAGGGGTCGGGGAGAAGCACTCCAGCTCCTCCTGTGCCACAGGCAGTGCTGTAAAGGCACTTACCTGTTACAGGAAGCAGTCCTCACCTCCCTTTATCTGCCTGGATTCCCAAGGCCCGGGAAACCCGGCTGGCCAGCGTTAAATCGTTAAACGAAGGAGCCGTCTCCTGGGAGTGGGTTGGTCGTCCACGCCCCCCTCCCACCTCCGTTAAAATTGGAAGTGGGCGGGTTTGAGGCAGGTTGGGGTAGGGTTTGAAATTTTTTACATTTTTATTTCCCACCCGACCCAAACCTACCCGTTTTTGGGGGTTAAAACTCCCCCCGCTAAGAATCTTCATTCTACTCTCACCACAAGTTGAGGTGATCTAATGAGAATAAACTTTAGATTAAATATCTATTTAAATGGCAGCCTAGAATCTTTTGGGTTTATTTTAAATGTAATTCCTGTCTGTTGATCTTTGAATGAAAGTGACAGTATTCTCTGTGTAATTCCCTTCTCTATTATTTATGTGGTATTTGTAAAGTCTGTGGGTTGTACTGTTAATAACGACACAGACTTCAGGAGTAACAAACAAACAGGTCTTTACTATTCGAAGGTCAGGGCGAATCTGCCCCAGCAATCCTGCCACAACACTTATATACTGGTGTGGTCACTGTCGGTATTACAGTATACAGAAGCCAAACAAGTAGTGCCACACCTAAAGTAGTTCTCTTAAAGGTGAACGGTTACATACAATAGTTTCCTTAAAGGTAGACGGGTACATACACTACAATCCTCCCTTTTTAGCTTATTACTTACAGAGTCCCATTAACATACATATCTTCAACTTCATATAAAACACTTTACAGATATAATCTCGGTGGGAAACAGTTCACAAAGTCAGTCTCTGCGGGAACAGTTCACAGATTCAGTCTCCGATCTTGACTTGGTCCGAACAACATCTCTTTGGTGTAGCCGGTTCACATGGATAGTGTGACTCCTCCATAGCCTTTTCCTTGACGTAACAGCTTGAACTTTCGTCCTGTTGAACCGGCAGTGCCGACTTTTATAACCAACTGGCTGTCTTGATAATTTCCCACTTTTCAACTAATTTAGCTCCTTTCGTAGGTCCCCTCCTGAGCTGGTAGAAGTGATAATATTTTAGATAGTTATTGTCTTCTGCCTCTTCTTTTTCTTTTCTGCCTTTTTGAGACTCTCGGGGCTCCTTTCTCGGCTGCCAGCTGTAGCGCCACCAACTCTCTATGTTCCTTAGACCTTAAATGTTTCATCCTGATTTCAGCACTTTGGGAGTTTTCCTCACAAACTGGGCAGACCAGATCCTCGTAATATTCAGTGTCACGCAACAGGTCATGGTAATATTCGGGGTCGTCCTGAGTTAGGCCAGCGAGAGGGCCTTCTACTTCCTCCTTACCCATCTGGACGTTAGCCGACTGTGGTTCCTTCCCTAGACATCTTTCTTGAAAAGACTTCCTCATACATTCATATTCATCACGCTCTTCCTGGGTTGTCTGCCATTCCGTCACTACTGTCCTCATTTGTGAGTTCAATACCTTCCCTTCCATCGGGGATTGCGTTATCCGGCTATTTACTCCTTCTACTGGAGTAGCTGTTTCCCCATTCTTCTGTTCAATTTGACGTAATTCAGTGTCCTTTTGGCATCCTTGTAAAAGCTGTGTTGCCACCTCAGCTATCTCCATCCCTTTTGGAAGCTCTGAATTCCTTCCCTTTGAAGCCTGAAGCTCGTGTTCCCCTTGTGGAGTCTTGTCACTCCGCCTGTGAAGGAGTTGGCTGGTCGTTAACTCTTCCCCAGGGACACTGTGGATCAGCTTCTTCTCTATTTCATCCACCTTTCCCTCTGGTGCTTGGGTTTTAAGCGCTCGAAGAAGTTGCGCCTTGATGCTCTCTAGCTCCAGTTCAGGGGCCATTCTTCCAGTCTCTGTTTCTCTTCCAGTTGCCTTTCCTTCCACTGCCCGGATTCCCAGTTGACTATGTTCTTCAAGTTGTTGAACCCTGGTCATTTCCGCCTCATATTTGTCTTGGGTTTCCTTCAGTACTTTTATGAGTTCTTGAACCTCTTGGATTCCATGTTCTGCCATGTCTTCCACCTCCAGTTTTTCATCGATGGATGGAATCTCTACCGATGAGTCTGTCTTGGCCTGGAGCTCCTCAAACATTTCCTGCATCCTTTGGACTTCTTGCTCATGTTCAACCTTTAGTTGCTCATAAGCTTTCACTAAAACTAGCTTTTCGGAGGTTGCCGAGTTAACCCCCTCCAGAATTGTAGCCTGGGCCTGTTCATACTGTTCTTTCAACTTCTTACACTCTGCTTGTAAGGAGTCGTAGAGAGGAACTGGGATAAAATCCTGGCTGCCTGAAGATTCCTCTTCATTTGTTTCGTTCTGCAAATATTCTAACTCTTGAACAGCATCAGGGAGATGTGATCGATACTTAGTCATGATGGCCCTATGGTCGCTCTCAGCTTGAGCTAGCTGCCTCTGTTGTCTTTCCAGGTTCTCCCATTCGATGTCCCAGAATTGTTCCATTGTTTTCATCTCTTGTACGAGACGGTAACTCAACTGTTCTAATTGTTGTTGTATTTTGCGATACGTTTGAATCCGGGCTCTGTGTTCTTCCGTCGTGGATAAGTCCTTAACTTGGACAGGCTCAGAATTCTCTGTCAACTTGGAGTTCTGCTCTGAAGCTTTATCCTTCTCGGTAGCATAAGCCTTTATGCCTGTCTTCGTTTTCTCCACCATAGTCGGCAAGTCCATTTCAGCCTTGTCTTCCATATTTGAGTTAGTCTTATCGTCATCCGTTCCAGAATCTGAGCTGATTGCTCGTACCGAGTCCTCACTCGTGATGGCTTTTAGATAGTGCCATTCCATGTCTATTTTCTTAATCCACTCCCGTCCTAGAAGTGGTGGTCCTCCCTCAGGTAATACGTACAAGTTCATTCTTGGGTGTTCTTTACCCCTCTCTCTCACCTTGACTCTTATCTTCCCCATGGGGTATACTTTATGCCCCGTGTATGTCTGTAATACGAACTTGGTATTCCTTAAGGGTATGTGAGAGAATAGCCGGTGGTAGTCCCTTCGATTGATGACTGATAGAGCTGATCCAGTGTCCAACTCCATTCTTACTTGGACTCCAGCTATTCTTAGCATGACCCAGATAGTTTGTAGATCAGCTTCCCTCCCCACATTGTGAATTCTCAGACTACCCAGCTCCTGGTTGTTTGGGTCTGAGTCTGAATTCTGTTCGTCTGAACTCTTCTCAGCCACCTTGTGTACCTTGCTGTACTTTTCTTGTGGTGGCTTCCTTTGGTTGTTGGTCTTCTTCCCTGACCGGCATACCTTTGCGATGTGACCCAGTTTGCCACATTTCCTACATTCTTGGTTCTTAAACCAGCATTGATTCTGGTCGTGCATTGTCTTCCCACAACGATAGCATTTTGTTGTATTCGAGGTAATTTGGTCCACCCCGAGTGCCGCCGCCTTCAGCTGCATTTCTGCCGTTCCTTTCGCTGCGGCTTCGTGCGATGCAGCTATAAGAACAGCCCTGTCTAGTGTGAGGTCGTTCTCTTCCAGTAGTCGCTTTTGCGTCCCTTCTTTGGACAATCCACATACGAACTTGTCTCGCAGTGCCTCTGTCAGATTCCCTCCGAACTGGCAGTATTTCGCCAGCCTACGCAGTTCGACCAAGTATTCCGCGTTACTTTCGTCTTTCCTCTGCGTTCTTGCATAGAATTTGAAACGTTCAGCCAGCATCAACGGTGTGGGGTTCAAGTGGTCCTTCAGCACAGCCACAATCTCTTCGAAAGTCTGATCCGCCGGTTTATCTGGTGCTATTAGATGCTTCAAGAGCCCATATGTTTTTGCCCCCATCGAGTTTAGCAATGTTATCGCCTTGTCGTCTTCCTCTATTTTGTTGGCTTCACAATAAATCTCTATGCGTTCCACGTACGTGGCCCAGTCTTCTATCTCAGAATTAAAATCGTTAATATTCCCTCGCTTAGGCATCTTTCTTTCCTTGGGAGCAGCACAAGTATTTCTTTAAGTATTCTTATTTATTTGTTTATTTCTAAGATGGCGGTTTTTCCCGCGAAAATGGCGGTTTCCCGCTCTTTCCTTCTCTCTCCGCCCACTTCAATGGCAGTTAAGATGGCGGTTTTCCCGCGAAAATGGCGGTTTCCCGTTCTTTCCTTCTCTCCCCGCCCACTTCAATGGCGGTTTCCCGCTTCTGTCGTCTTCTCCGCCTAATGGCGGCTTCCCGCGTTTCTTCCCTGGTGGAAGGGGTACGCTTTCCCCACAGTGGACAGGTTCAGCCGCTGGCTGGCTTCCGCACAGCTCCCCTTACTCGGCTCTGTCTTTCTCTCCCGCTCGCACGGCTCTACTGGCGCTGGGTACACCCCGTTCACGGATAACAGTTCAGCCGCTGGACTGGCTCTCGCGCAGTCTCTCTCCCCTTGCTCGGCTCTGTCTCTCTCTCCCGCTCGCACGGCTCTACCGGCGCTGGGTACCCCGTTCACGGATAACAGTTCAGCCGCTGGACTGGCTCTCGCGCAGTCTCTCTCCCCTTGCTCGGCTCTGTCTCTCTCTCCCACACGTTCGGCTCTACCGGCGCTGGGTACCCCGTTGGTGGAGAACAGTTCAGCCGCTGGACTGGCTCTCACGCAGTCCCTCTCCCCTTGCTCGGCTCCGTCTCTCTCCCACACGTTCGGCTCTACCGGCACTGGGTACCCCGTTGGTGGAGAACAGTTCAGCCGCTGGACTGGCTCTCGCGCAGCCTCCTTTGGTCGGCTCTGCCTCTCCCACACGCTCGGCTCCCATTCGCCTCCCAGCCCTCACGCAGTCCGGTGCTTCCCTCCCCGGCTGCGGCTGAGTTTCTCTCTTCCCGCGCCTGCTCCCGGTCTCAGCGCTTCGTGGCTTTGGTCGCTGCCCGGCTTTTCCCGCCAATCGCGGTCCGGCTATCTCACGACGCCGTTGGACCCGACTTCCTGACCAGCTCTGCTCCCCCTCGACCGTGGTCGAGTGCACAGCCCTTATCCTCCGGATTTCGTTACACTTTCCCCTACTCACAGTCTCCGCGGCCGCCTTGTTTCCAGCTGATCGGCTCACTCCGCACCGTGGTAGAAGGGTAGTCAGTGCCTGTTGCTGCTGGAAGCTTCTGTTGCTAAAGTCTTCCTCCTTTCTATTGCTGCAGCCTCGTGTTTTCTTCCAGCAGAACGACGAGGGCGGTTGCCTCTCTTCGACGCTCTTTAGTTCTCCCAGTTAATAACGACACAGACTTCAGGAGTAACAAACAAACAGGTCTTTACTATTCGAAGGTCAGGGCGAATCTGCCCCAGCAATCCTGCCACAACACTTATATACTGGTGTGGTCACTGTCGGTATTACAGTATACAGAAGCCAAACAAGTAGTGCCACACCTAAAGTAGTTCTCTTAAAGGTGAACGGTTACATACAATAGTTTCCTTAAAGGTAGACGGGTACATACACTACAGTATTTTATACCAGTGTGGCGGAACCACCAGAGGATTACGGACAATTGTATATAATTCCTTTTACAGCAATGTAGTACAGCTGGGGACTGCACCTTTAATGTATCTGTTAACTGTGCTAGGGCTTCTTTCCTGTACTTCGCGTGATGACGTCATGCCGTCCGTCACGTGATCTCTCAACGGCGGGAAGAACGTGATGACATCATGACGTCAGAGCTCAGAGCTTTCTAGCAGTAGAGTTCGGAACCTTCTAGCAGTTGAGCTCGGAACCTTCTAGCAGTTTTCCAGAGAGGCTTTCAAGCAGACCAGACCTATTTGCATTGTATCCTACAGTTTCCTGTACAGCTTCGTTTGTTCATTAAATTTTATTGTTTTTGATTTTCTGAGTCGATCTCAATTCTTCGGCTAGGAACCCCAGTTCCTACATTGGTGACCCCGATTTCTTCGAACAATTTTCGTTGAAGTTACATCATGGACACGAACGCCGTCACCCTCAAACTGCTGCAATTTTGGGAGCAACAGCTGGCCGCGTGGTATTTCCAGGCAGAAGCCCAATTTGCAATCAGGGGAGTAGCAGCGGATTCAACCCGTTATTATTACGTGGTCTCTGCCCTCGACAGCGCCACGGCCTCGCAGGTCGTCAGCCTCCTCGAGAGTCCACCGAACGATGGCAAGTACGAAGCACGGTGGCATAGTGGTTAGCACTGTTGCCTCACAGCGCCAGGGACCCGGGTTCGAATCCGGCCTCGGGTGACTGTCTGTGTGGAGTTTGCACATTCTCCCCGTGTTTGCGTGGGTTTCCTCCGGGTGCTCCGGTTTCCTCCCACAGTCCAAAGATGTGCGGGTTAGGTTGATTGGCTATGATAAATTGACCCTTAGTGTTAGGGGGATTAAATACGTGGGGTTACGGGGATAGGGTGGGATATGTGTTGGTGTAGGGGTTACGGGGATCGGGTGGGATATGTGTCGGTGCAGGCTCGATGGGCCGAAATGGCCTCTATCTGCACTGTGGGGTTTCTGTGATTCTGTGATTCTGTGAAAGCACGTTTACTGCAGATTTTCAGTCTGTCCAAGTCGGAGCGCACTCGCAGACTTATCTCCATGCCCGGCCTCGGGGACTCAAAACCCTCAGAGCTCATGAGCCAAATGCTCACGCTTTTGGGCTCGGAATCGCAATGTTTTCTGTTCCGCGAGCTGTTTCTCTGTCAACTACCAGAGCCAGTACAGATGGCCTTGGCCAATTCCGCGATCACGGACTGTGCTGAACTCGCCGCGGGAGCAGATAAAATATTCACCGTCTCACAACAATCTTGTGCAGCCACGAGGTGCCCATCCCCCACAAGAGCGAATCCGACTCCTCCTCCTGCAGGCTGGTGTGCATACCACGCTCGTTTCGGCACGAAGGCCAGAAATTGCCATCTGCCCTGCAGTTTCTCACCAAAAAAAAACCTACCTCAAACCAGTGGTTTCTGAGAAGATCAATAAGGCCTAAGGGACGCGCCGGAGTTGCGATGGCCGTCAGGTCTGTGGGGAAACTCCTATACAACACAGACTCCCTGTCAGGGCGACGTTTTCTCTGTGATACTGGCTCCCAGTGCAGTATCCTACCAGCGTCGAAGCTAGATCTTCAATCCGGCGGTCAAGGTCCCCCCCTCGAGGCAGCCAATGGTGCGGCCATTCGCACGCTCGGAAAGCGTAGGGTCCAGTTGAGTTTTGGCGGCCAACGTTTTGTTTGGGAGTTCATCACGGCGAAAGTCTCACAGGCCATCCTGGGGGCAGATTTCTTCTGCGCAAACGGGTTTCTCGTCGACGTCCGACACTGCCGGCTAATCAGTGCCTCCACTTTTCAGTTGGTCCCCTGCCACCGAAGCACCGCGATGTCTTGGTCAGTTGCCTGTGCAGTCCCATCTCCAATTGAGTTCTCTCGTCTTCTCAGTGAGCTCCCTGAGCTCACCAGGCCCACATTTCCTTCTTCAGTCACGAGGCACGGTGTGGCGCACCACATTACCACGACAGGATCCCCTGTTTATGCGAGAGCTTGAAGGCTGGAACCCGGTAAACTCGCGGCCGCCAAGGCGGAGTTCCATACAATGGAACGCCTGAGTATTATTCGACATTCGAATAGTCCTTGGTCCTCGCCATTACACATTGTTCCTTAACCGGGCGGCGGATGGCGACCATGCGGCGACTACAGATGCCTGAATGAGGCTACCACACCGGATCGGTACCCAATTCCTCACATTCAGGATTTTTCAGCCCATCTGGCAGGGAATTCCATCTTTTCCAAAGTAGACCTCGTCCGAGGCTATCATCACGTGCCCATGCATCCTCAGGACGTCCCCAAAACTGCTGTCATCACACCTTTCGTGCTCTTTGAGTTCCTTCGTATGCCGTTTGGGCTGAAGAATGCAGCACAAGCCTTCCAACGTCTCATGGATTCCGTGCTGCGCAATCTGCCGTTCATCTTCGTCTACCTAGACGACATCCTTATTGCCAGTAACAGCACGAAAGAACACATTACGCACTTGCGTACCCTTTTTTCTCATCTCAGCCAACATGGCCTTATTATCAACCCGGCCAAGTGCCAGTTTGGGTTGCACAGCATTGATTTCCTGGGACACAGAATCACCTCAGAAGGCACCGTCCCACTGGCCACAAAGGTGGAAGCAGTCACCTCGTTCCCTCTTCCTCAGACCGTCAGGGCCCTCCAGGAATTTCTGGGAATGGTCAATTTTTATCATCGGTTCGTCCCCAAGGCGGCATTGTTGATGCAACCTTTGTACGAGGCCCTCAGAGGTAAATTGGGCAAAGACCCGATTGATTGGACACCCCAGATGGACCAGGCTTTCCTTGACACTAAGAACGCTTTGGCTGCTGTGACCATGTTGGCGCATCCCCTTCCGGGCGCAACCATTGCCCTTACCACCGACGCATCTGATTATGCCATCGGGGCAGTACAGGAGCAGTGGGTCAACGGTACATGGCAACCACTGGCTTTCTTCAGCCGCCAATTGCGGAAGAACGAACGCAAGTATAGTACTTTTGATAGGGAGTTGTTGGCATTGTTTCTGGCCATCCGCCATTTTCGCTTCCTACTGGAAGGACGCCCATTCACGGCTTTTGTAGACCACAAGCCACTTACTTTTGCGATGGCCAAGACAGCGGAACCATGGTCGACACGGCAACAACGTCACCTTACGTACATATCTGAATTTACAACCGACATACAACATGTCTCGGGCAAAGACAACCTGTTGGCGGATTTTCTCTCCCGCGCCCAGCTCCACGCAGTACACCTGGGTGTCGATGTTGGTTTGGCAAAAGAACAGAAGGCAGACCCTGAAGTGCAGGCATACCGGACCGCACCTTCCAGCTTACAAGTGGCTGATGTCAGTTTCCAGGCTGCAGGGACCACACTCCTGTGTGACATCTCGATGGGCGTCCCACGTCCAATCGTTCCAGTCGAATGGCGCAGGAGAATTTTTGACACTATCCACGGGTTGTCACACCCTGGCATGAGAGCGTCACAATGATTCATGGCAAAGAAATTTGTCTGGAAGGGCATGCATCTCGACGCCTGTGACTGGACCAATACCTGCGTGAGTTGCCAGAAGTCCAAGATACAACACCATGTTAAGGCCCCAGTCACCACTTTTCCGGTTCCGGAGCGTCGATTCGACCATGTGCACGTGGGCCTGGTTGGTCCTCTCCCTTCCTCTCGCGGGTACACTCACCTCCTCACCATGGTAGACCGCACCACCAGGTGGCCAGAGGCAATTCCTTTGGTTGCCTCCACAGCGGCAGACGTCTCCAGAGCCTTCATCTCGTCATGGGTAGCTCGGTTCACGGTACCGGCTGACATCTCCTCCGACCGGGGGCCTCAATTTACCTCTGAGCTTTGGAATGCCGTAGCTCAAGGTTTGGGCACCAAGCTTCATCATACCACCACCTACCATCCACAGGCGAATGGTCTGTGTGAAAGATTCCACTGGTCCCTTAAAGCCGCACTGCGTGCTAGTCTCCGTGGGCCTAGTTGGGTGGATAGGCTCCCTTGGGTGCTGCTAGGTCTTCGCACGGCGCCTAAGGATAACCTGCATTCTTCTTCAGCAGTGCTGGCTTACGACCAACCACTCAGAGTGCTTGGCGATTTTCTTCCTCCTCACACGGAACCCTGGTCCCCAGCTCAGCAGCTCGTCAGCCACCAGGAAGCGGCTAGGAATTTCATCCCAGTGCCTACGTCGCATCATGACCTGCAGCGCTCCCATGTCCCAGTGGATCTTAAGAGCGCAGAATACGTGTTCATTCGGCAGGATGCTCGCAAAAACCCGCTCAAACCGCCTTACACAGGTCCGTTCCGCATCATCTCGTCAGGTGACAAGTCCTTCACAGTCGACATCGGCGGTAAGCCTGACCACATCTCCATCAACCGGTTGAAACCGGCGCATCTGGATCTGAGCGAACCAGTCGTCACCGCTCAGTCGCCTCGTCGTGGTCGTCCACCGTCGACTGCCGGTCCAGTACAGCCACAGTCATCCGCCGAGTCGCCAGTGCCCGCCTCACCGGGTCGACCACAGCCAGCCTCTTCTTCTCCTCTGCCTGCGGCGTCATCCCAACCACAGCCAATGGTCAGTTCATCTTCTAGCGCTCCGTACCAGCTGCCAGGGTATCGCAGTCAGTCGGACAGACTCGTCAGACCCCCTTCTCGCCTTACCTTCTCTGTTAAAAGCAATTCTGGGGGGACGCATGTGGTGGAACCACCAGAGGATTACGGACAATTGTATATAATTCCTTTTACAGCAATGTAGTACAGCTGGGGGCTGCACCTTTAATGTATCTGTTAACTGTACTAGGGCTTCTTTCCTGTACTCCGTGTGATGACGTCATGCCGTCCGTCACGTGATCTCTCAACGGCGGGAAGAACGTGATGACGTCATAGCTCGGAACCTTCTAGCAGTAGAGCTCGGAACCTTCTAGCAGTTGAGCTCGGAACCTGCTAGCAGTTGAGCTCGGAACCTTCTAGCAGTTTTCCAGAGAGGCTTTCAAGCAGACCAGGCCTATTTGCATTGTATCCTACAGTTTCCTGTACAGCTTCGTTTGTTCATTAAATTTTATTGTTTTTGATTTTTTGAGTCGATCTCAATTCTTCGGCTAGGAACCCCAGTTCCTATACCAGCATATTTTCCCTGAATTAAAAAGCTGGAACTTCCTGGGGAGACTTTTTGGGGGTGGATCTGGGATGGGGTGTGACTTCCACCTGCCCCATGAATGCACCCCTGACCCTATCCCAAATCCCAAAGGCAGGGGTATTAGCATACTTTGGGCGGGTGGCAGTGCCATTTTCAGCACTACTAGAATGCCCACCTCAGTGGTGGAGGGGAGGGGTATCCTGCCGCAGCCTAATGGCGCTGTGGTGCCAGCCAAAGATTGTTTTAGAAAACAATACCTAAAAAGCCTCAGAATTTGAACTTGCTATCCCCCAATGGCAATCGCATGCTCTGAACCCGACCTTGATAAATTTCTGCCAGGGTCAGGCATACATTGTCGTGGGGACTACAACATACAGTTGGCAGACCCAAATTAGACCATCAACTCTGCACTAAGGTCAGCAAGAAAGAGCGCTCTGCACTTGTGTTTCAACACATTCACGGAGCTCTCCAAGTGGCTCATTTTTGTTTTAATGTTGTGGGGCAGCCTACTTTCTTCTAACATTAAAAACATTGAAAAGTAAATTGAAAGTGGCTAATCTTCTATAGAACCAGTTAAGAAAAGTAAGTCGCAGGTGGTCCAACTGTGTGAGAAAGCCTCCTGCCATGAGTCTTACAACACTTGGCTTTATTGTATTCCAAGTCAAGTCAGGGGATGTGTCTGCTGAGACATAATACACAACGGAAATTACCTCACATTGATGCAAATACGGCAGCGGAATTGCACTTAAAGAAAGAACTCACATTTATATACAGTCTTATTATGTTTTTAGGGCATCCCAAAGTACTTTACAATGGTAGCATTTGTTATTAAGTCAATTAGTAGCAAGCTAGAAAAGACTGCAGAGTTTCAAACCATGTGGGCCCTGATGTTAACCAGGGTGGTGGCCAGTGGTGGGGTGGGGGGGTGGGTAACAGTCCTGTGAGCCCTGAAGCGAGTGGCCAGCCCAGAATCAATGGAGAGGTTGAGGCCCAGCCGATTATAATATGAATTTTGTCAGACTCCTGCCCGAACCCGGCTAGATACACCACCCAGCCAGTGGGCGGGAGCAGGAATTCGGGTGGCAGGGGCCATCCCCGGGGACCTGCAGGATCGGTGCAGGCTCAGAGGAGCAGGTTAGCATTTCAACCCACGGGAAGGCAGTGGAATCGATGTGGGCAAGTCGAACAGACCAGTTTAACTGCAATTTACAACGGGTAGGCAAGGTTGCAATCAACCCGACAATTCCCTTTCTGTATGTACCATTCATTACTAATGAAGCAAGCATTAATATCTTCTTACAGTGAGTTATACAGAGGTAGTGACGAGTTGGTGATTTTTGACCTACATAGGAACAGGAGTGATGTGCCTCAATAATTCCGAGACTCGATGTTAGCGAAACAAAACAAGGCTTTTATTAACTTAGAAAGTAACACGTAAGAGAGAGAGGTATCTTCCTTCTGGAGACTGAGGCCAGACTGAGCTAGCTTACAAAAGGGGCCAGGTATGGGCGGAGCCCTACACACACAGCACATTCCAGCACATTCCAATAAACAATACAATGAGGACTGGGGGAAGGGAAATGACACTGAAACCGACCACAGTCACAGGCAGTGATGAATGGAATATTTCATCACATTCACCCTTTCTATAGATTTAGTCTGTTCGGGGGTTTGATAGTCCTCTGCGACCGACGTGGCTGTTGTGGTGCCGCGGGTGTCGGCTGGGTGTCCCCGGTAGTCTCCTGGGTCTCTGCCGGGGGTGCCGCCAGGGTTGTTGGAGGGGTAGTTGGTGGGGGTGCCGTTGGTCGATGTTCTTCCGGGGGTGATGAAAGAGTAGTGGGTGGGTAAGAGTTGCTGTGATCGTTGTTGCTGCTATTGCCGTGGTTGCTGTCGATGCCGGCTGGGGCAACGTCTTTTATGGACACAGTGTCCTCCCTTCCGTCGGCGTGCCGGACATATGCGTATTGGGGGTTGGCGCGGAGTAGGTGTACTGGCTCCACGAGAGGGTCCGTCTTGTGGCCCCTCACATGCCTTCGCACGAGTACCGGACCTGGGGTGGAGAGCCATGACGGCATGGATACGCCTGAGGTGGATTTCCGGGGAAAGACAAACATTCGTTCATGAGGCGTGGCATTAGTGGCCGTACACAATAGCGACTGTATCGAATGGAGCACATCCGAGAGGACTTCCTGCCAGCGGGAGATAGGGAGGCCCTTGGTCCTTAGAGCTAGAGTGACTGCTTTCCATACTGTCCCGTTCTCTCGCTCCACTTGGCCGTTACCCCGGGGGTTGTAGCTGGTGGTACGGCTCGTGGCGATCCCCTTGGACAGCATGTACTGGCATAGCTCTTCACTCATGAAGGACGCCCCCCTATCCGTATGGATGTAGCTCGGCATACCGAACAGGCAGAACAGGCTGTTGAGGCATTTAATGACCGTGGCGCTGGTCATGTCTGGGCAGGGGAAGGCGAATGGGAACCGGGAGTATTCGTCCACAATGTTCAGGAAGTAAACATTGCAGTCGATGGACGGGAGGGGGCCCTTGAAATCTAAGCTGAGCCGCTCAAAGGGCCGTGTAGCTTTGATTAAGTGGGCTCTATCTGGGCGGTAGAACCGAGGCTTGCACTCAGCGCAAGTGCGGCAGTTCCTGGTCAGAGACCGAACTTCCTCAATCGAGTAGGGTAAGTTACGGGACTTTATGAAGTGGAACAGCCGCGTGACCCCTGGGTGGCAGAGGTTGTTGTGGAGGGTCTGTAGCCGATCCCCGGTGGCGCTGGCACACATCCCTCGTGAGAGGGCGTCAGGGGATTCGTTAAGGGCCCCTGGCCGGTAAATGATGTCGTACTCGAAGGTGGAGAGCTCGATCCGCCACCTAAGAATCTTATCATTTTTAATCTTCCCCCTCTGTTTATTATTGAACATAAACGCTACCGACCGCTGGTCGGTAAGTAGGGTGAAGCGTTTGCCGGCTAGGTAGTGGCGCCAGTGGCGCACTGCCTCCACGATGGCTTGGGCCTCCTTTTCCATGGAGGAGTGTCTGATCTCGGGCCCTTGGAGGGTCCTCGAGAAGAAAGCTACGGGCCGCCCCACCCGGTTGAGGGTGGCCGCCAAGGCGAAGTCAGACGCATCACTTTCCACTTGAAATGGAGTGTTCTCGTCCACTGCCTGTAGCGTGGCCCGCTCAATATCCTGCTTAATGCTTTTGAAGGCGGCGTGGGCCTCAGCAGAGAGCGGAAAAGAGGATGCTTTCAAGAGGGGGCGGGCTTTGTCGGAGTAGTTGGGGACCCATTGGGAATAATAAGAAAATAACCCCAGGCACCTTTTCAGGGCTTTGGGAGTGTTGGGCTGGGGCAGCTCCCGTAGGGGGCGCAATCGGTCGGGGTCTAGTCCGATTTCCCCATTCTCCACCACGCTGCCTAGTATGCAGAGGCGCGTGGTGTTGAAAACGCACTTGTCCTCGTTGTAGGTGAGGTTGAGTTTTTGTGCGGTTTCCAGGAACCTCTCGAGGTTCGAGTCGTGATCCTGCTGATTGTGGCCGCAGATGGTGACGTTGTCGAGGTAGGGGAAGGTTGCCTGCAAGTGGTGGTCATCAACCATGCGGTCCATCTCCCTCTGAAAAACCGAGACCCCATTCGTCACCCCAAAGGGGACTCTGAGGAATTGGTAGAGGCGTCCGTTCGCCTCGAAGGCGGTGTACGGGCGGTCCTCTGGTCTGATAGGGAGCTGGTGGTACGCTGACTTGAGGTCGATGGTGGAGAACACCCGGTATTGGGCGATTTGGTTCACCATTTCTGATATGCGGGGTAGCGGGTAGGCGTCTAGTTGGGTGTACCTGTTGATCGTTTGACTATAGTCGATCACCATCCGTTTCTTCTCGCTACCCCTTACCACTACCACTTGGGCGCGCCACGGGCTGTTGCTGCGTTCAATAATGCGCTCTTTCAGGAGCCTGTCTACCTCGGTCGCGATAAACCGCCTGTCCTCCCAGCTGTACCTCCTGCTTTTGGTCGCTATTGGCCAGCAGTTAGGGGTAAGGTTCGCGAATAGTGAAGGCGGCTTTACCTTCAGGGTAGCCAGACCGCACACTGTGAGGGGCGGCTGGGACCCACCGTACTTGAGCGTGATGCTTTGGTGGTTGCACTGGAAATCCAGGCCCAAGATCACGCTCGCACATAGGTTCTTCATGATTAATACTTTTAAATTATCGTATACAGTTCCGTTAACGCCCAATTGTACCGTGCAGTAACCCAGAATGGTCGATGTCTGGGTTTTATCAGCCATAGAGATGGTACCCTGAGCAGGGACCACCTTTAGGGAGAGTTGCTGTGCCAGTTCAGGGTGGATAAAACTCTCCGTGCTTCCACTGTCAATTAAACATTTAACCCGGCACCCGTTTACCTCGATGTCCACCATTAATTTGGATAGCGGGTGCGGCCTGGTCTGGTCCACTGTGACCGATGCCACTGTAGGGCCCTGATCGATACAAGATGGCGTCCATGCTGTCTGCTCATAAGATGGCGGACCCCACGAGGTCGGGCAAGATGGCGTCCAAGATGGCCGCTCCCACAGCGCACACGCGGCGGTGGCGGGTTTTCCGGCGGTTGGTTTTCCGGCGGGGTTCCCTCTGCACACCTTCCCGAAGTGCCCCTTCTTACCGCACTTAAAGCAGGTGGTGCCTTTCGCCGGGCACAGGTTTCTGGTGTGTTTTGGCTGCCCGCAGAAGTAGCAGTTGGGTCCCTGACGCGTCGCGGCTGTCGTAGGGCTTCTGGGGGGAGAGCGGGGCCCCGCCGGTGTCGGGCTGCCGGGCGGGGAAGATGCCTTCCAAGATGGCAGCGCCCTCGGTGCACACGTGGCGGCGTGGACGGCGCGGGCTGAAGAGTAGGCGTCCGAGTTTCTCTGGGCCACATCCAGGGATCGCGCGGTGTCCGCAGCCTGTTTCAGGTCCAACCCCGTTTTTTCCAGCAGTCTTTGCCGGATGTAAGTGGAGCTGAGGCCTGTGATAAAGGCATCGCGAACAAGCTCGTCAGTGTACACTGCGGCTTTTACATCTCGGCACTTGCAGTCTTTGCCAAGCATTTTCAGGGTGCTTAGGAACTCCTCCACCGATTCCCCAGGTCGCTGTGCGTGAGTAGCGAGCAGATGCCTAGCATACACCTCATTCGTAGGCTGCTGGTAATGCGCCTTTAAGATGTCGCAGGCGGCCAGGTACGTATCGGCGTCTTGGATGAGGGGGTAAACCCGGTGGCTTACCCAATTCCGCAGAATTCCGAGTCTCATCCTCGCAGCGTCCGTAGCGTCTTTGACGGCTGCGGAATTGTCCAGGAAGAATTCCATACACTCAAACCAGTGTCCGAAGCGTGCTGATGCATCCGGAGCATGTTGATCCAAATCCAAACGTTTGGGTTTCAGGAGTTGATCCATAGTGTTGAAAAATAAGTTAATAAAATTGATGTGCCTCAATAATTCCGAGACTCGATGTTAGCGAAACAAAACAAGGCTTTTATTAACTTAGAAAGTAACACGTAAGAGAGAGAGGTATCTTCCTTCTGGAGACTGAGGCCAGACTGAGCTAGCTTACAAAAGGGGCCAGGTATGGGCGGAGCCCTACACACACAGCACATTCCAATAAACAATACAATGAGGACTGGGGGAAGGGAAATGACACTGAAACTGACCACAGTCACAGGCAGTGATGAATGGAATATTTCATCACAAGGAGTCAGCCATTTAGCCTCTCAAGCTGTTCTGCCGTTCAATCAGATCATGGCTGATCTGTCCCTCCACTCCATTTACCCACCTTTGCTCCATAGCCCTTGCTATCCTTACCTAACACAAATCTATTGTTCTCAGTGTTGAAATTTGTAACTGAACCAGCAAACTCAGCCTTGTGGGGGAGAGAGACCTGTGCAGAACATGGGCTGGATTTCCCTCCGCACGGGAGAAACACAGTGGGGCAGAACTTGCGCCTGTGCATGTGACACTGCTGGGAACCCATTTCATTTTCCTGGGGAAGACGTAATGATTTATGCAAACCCAGTTATGGGTTTAGAATGGTATGCTTACTCATGATTGGCTTATCACCACTGGGGGTGGGGAGGGAGGAAAAGCTGCAGGAAGAGGTTGGTAATGGCAGAGATTGCCTACAGTACTGAGAGCTGTTATATTCTCCAGATGTTCACCATTATTGTAAGATCTTCTATCATTGCTTGTTTACATCTTCAAAGCCACATGTGTGAGCCGCCCTTTTAAAAATCTTCCTTTGTAACCCTGCTATGTGATATTTAGCAAGAAACTGATGAATGTTTATAGCACAACCTGGCACCTCCAGCTTGTCAACTCCTACACCAGCCTCACCAACTATATAATGTTACCTTACTTACTCAAGCACCAGCCCAGATACATCCACTCGGAAGGATCTTCGTAGCGAGTCAGAAGGAATAGCACAGGGTGGCACACAGAACACCAGTGAGCAGGAGGAGCTGGGAATGGAAGTTGAGGAGCCAGTCATGGCTCACTGGAGAAACAACAGACTTTGGCTGAGAAGCCTAGGGACCCTGATCCTAGGGCCCTGTTTTCAAAACAAAAAATGATGCAGGAGCATGAAAATGCTATGCAGGCAGAGGAGACTGTGTTCATGCACATGTTGTAGATGGTGAATAGGTTTAAGAAGTCCACATCTGCCACATGATGAAGAAGTTTGCAAGCTCACGCAGACTATTCTAATGCAGTCCAGGAGAGATCTGTAGCAACAAGGTGAGTTATGGCATCCTCATTGGCAGCGACAACTGGTTTTATAAATGTCTTCTCACTATTTTACAGGATTTAATTTGGATTACTCAATCTGTATTCTCGCTGACCATGAGCCCAACTGAGCCGATGCCCGGCAACAATGGGCTGCCAGGAGTGATAGCTCAAGATGTCGCAGCCTCTCAGGATAGTGACACTGTGGTTTCATCCTTCCAGCCCCTTCTAATGCCAGCACACGAAGGAGCTTCATTCCACAGTTCGATAACCCTTGCAAGTGCAAGAGAGATTCAGCCGAAAGCGGGTCCTGCAAGGACATCAGCATCACTGGCATGTGTATCACCTCAGTCCTCGAAGACTTCAGTGGAAATATCCCAGCTATCCACCACTCAACCTCCCATCTTTCAGGGAGCACCAGATAGAATCTAGAAGGTTAGGAGCACGAGTGAGCAAGGTTTTAGACACAAGCAGTAGGCACGGTGATAAGATGTAGGAGTAATTGGAGGTGACATTATGTTACAAATAAAATGAAACATTTTCTGCTAAAGTCTTTGATTGTTGTTTTTTTCTGGAGTATCGGATATTTGTTCATAATGGTGTACTGGGCGGGAAAGACTTCCCTGAAAGGAACACTATTTAAAGGCCTCGGAGAATAGGGTTAATTATGGAGTAATGGTGTGTGTGTGTGGTGGGGGGGGGGCGGCTCATCTAAAGGATAATGGTCTTAGATGTATTCCATGAGTAAGATTGATTGAAAACAGTTGTTAATTATTTGCTGACATTTCTCTTGAGCTGCTGGCAATGGGTTTTCCTGCACACCTCACATCATGGAAGGTGCTTTATTATAAATATATGTTCTTTTCTTATTATTTTGTCCCAAAGTAATAAAATGCACATCATGTTACTTTAATGAAGGATAAACTCTACATACAGAATATATTTCTATCTATATCAGAATCTGCGTGTAACTGAAAGAGCTTCTGTGAACCACTGACAAGCTACAGGACATACTCTTTGTATCAATTGCCTTTGTATCACCTTTCTGATCTCATGAATAGTTAATGGAGGGTTTATAGTGCTGAGCACCAACTAAGTAACTAACCATGTTTTCTTTCTAATATCAGTGATGGTGATTGCTGTGCTCACTCTCTAAGCCATTGGTTTATTTCAGACTCTTGAAAAGACCTTCTAGCTATCAGTCAGCCTTCCGTATCAAAGCACATCCCTTAACTGACAGATGTATTGGTAAAGACAAGTAGTAATTATATCTATTTTCCTTAAATCCCTAAGCAGGAACACCAAACTAAAGTTTCATAAAATTTTGGAGCAACATGTCAGTGCAGACAAATACAAAATGATTTTCCACATCTGACACCTGAGAGTACATTTGACAAATTCACAATCCTGGCATAGGGCTTCACATACTGGCTATGTGGAGTTCTGTGCTGGTTATACAACTCCCTAAAATCTACCATATGGAACCACATCAACCATTCCCAATTCAATTATAGCATTGGTTAGATGTAGAGTAAGGCACTTGCCATAACTGATTTTGAATTGTGATTTTACAAAATGAAATTATACTTCCAATAAGAAAGCATTTAATTCTGTCAAGTTACAGAAATTTTGCAGTACCAAAAATATAATCACCAGGGACTGTGTATTGCAGTGGATTAGAATAGTTTCCTTTCACCTCGGGGGCCTTGTGTTTGAAATCAGCCCAGAATGATGGGATAGTAATCTCCTCACACTGTCAGCTGTAAGGATCCTAAATTAAATCACAGTCTAGTTGTTATTGTGCAATTCCACAGAAAAATAATTCAACATTAATTAGCACTATATTGGCACATCAAGAGAATGGCTGGTGATGTAAATGGAAATTCACACTATTGCACTGCTGTATTGGTGGGGAATTTCCATTTCTGGGACCAGTTATTTAAGGTTATGATATACTGTTTCAGCATTATAGAAGGAGCTTGACTCTATTATCTATGGATAGGTTTTTAGCTTTAGAAGAATCAAGGGATAAGGGGATAGGGCAGGAAAGTGGAATTGAGGTCGAAGTTCAGCCATGATCTTATTGAATGGCGGAGCAGGCTCGAGGGACCGTATGGCCTACCCCTGTAAGCATCAGTGCAGGCCCCAAGGATTTTTTTTTGTATCAGACATTTTGTATAATTGTTACTGCTGATTGACCAGCAGCCTGTTTGGAGAAGATGGGAGGGGCTAGGTGTTTGTAATGGACAGGAGATTCCAGCCAGGCCTACAAACTGATTATGGGAGAATGTCTGAGCAGACAGAGTTCTCTGGGAAATAATAGGCCCGTGTAGGTGACTCATACAGTAACGGACAGAAGATGGAGGGCCATTGTAAATTATGGCAAACCACTTAACCAAGGATCGGGTGAGAAGTGCGGCCCATCATCTGCCATTAACACTAGCACCTAGATGGGATAGCCCCGAAAGGCGGGAAACCAGACAAAGAAGGGTGATTAAAAAGACATCACTGCAATACACAGACCTTAATGAACTTTTAGGGTATAAGAGAAGGCAGCTTTGGCCATTCTCGCTCTCTCTCGCCTTTGCGTGCCCTCATCTCTGAACCAAGAACCGAGCACTCCGTCCGAGATGGAGAGAAGAAACAACCATGAGCGACAAGAGCCTCGCCTTGCTCTTCGACTGTAGGAACGAACCTCAAAACTGGGACTTGGATACTGCATCGGCGATACGGAACCAGGAGACACACTCTACACAGGTAAGCAGTGAGCAAGAAAATGGACAATCGGGGTGAGCATTGTCCAAGCCCACACATCCTTAAGACCACTGGTACTGTGTGAGGGGGTGTTGTGTGTCCCAACCAATCCAGAGGGGTTTAGTGGGGAGGTTCTGTGTGTATTATACAGTGTATGTTCCGGGGTTTGTGGGATAAGTCCATGTTATACTCTGTATAGCAACACAGTGTGATTTTAGGCATCCTAATACGAGACAGGGGCCTGTTCAACGGGCCAAGTTGTATTGTTGTACTGTTTGTTTTGCACCACCAGGCATTTTACGTACCAGAGGCGGGTGTGTGGGTTAACCTTATTAAACACCGTACAGTTGAGTCCGAAAAGCTTGTCTGTGTTCCAATCCTGTTCACCGTAATTCCTGTCATCTAGAACTAAGTAGGGGAGGTGATTCGAACCACCAAGGCAAACCACCTACACTTCTGCTTCTAATTCTTATGTTCTATATTCTAATAATACGATAGCTGACAGCTGGTGTGCTAATGAGAAATCGGTGGGGGTCATTTAAGAGTCAACCACACGTTGTGGAACTGGAGTCACATATAGAGCAGCTCAGGTAGGGGTGGCAGGATCCTTCCTGAACCAGATGTTTTCTTTTTAAATGGTGTGGAGATGCTGGTGTAGGACTGGGGTGGACAAATGTAAGAAGTCCCACAACACCAGGTTATAGTCCAACAGTTTTATTTGAAATCACAAGCTTTCGGAGCGCTGCTCCTTCGTCAGGTGAAGTGGAGAGATGCATAAAGACACAGATTATATAGTCAGAGAATAATGCCAGATGATTACAGGTAATCTTTCTAACTGCCATTTATCACACCTCGGCAGACAGATAATCACAGCAATCAAAGGTGTGAATGGTGTCCAAACAGGTCAGTCAGGAAAACATTACATCAAAGAACAATGAGGTGGGGTCACAAGGGGTCAAATGTTGCAGATGCTGGGGTCTGTATGAAAAACAAAAAACAGACAAAAAACATTTTCTTTGCTGGAAATCACAGCAGGTCCATCTGCATCTGTGTAGAGAGAACAAGCCAACGACGACTCGAGTCTGGATGACCCTACGTCAGGTGGGGTTACATGAACCCAAGATCCCGGTTGAGGCTGTCCTCATGAGGGCGGAACTTGGCTATCAGTTTCTGCTCTACGATTTTGCGTTGTCGTGTGTCTCGAAGGCCGCCTTGGAGAATGCTTACCCGAAGATCGGAGGCTGAATGTCCTTGACTGCTGAAGTGTTCCCCTACTGGGAGGGAACAGTCCTGCCTGGCGATTGTTGTGCGGTGTCCGTTCATCCATTGTCGCAGTGTCTGCATGGTCTCGCCGATGTACCATGCTCCGGGGCATACTTTCCTGCAATGTATGAGGTAGACAACGTTGGCCGAGTCACATGAGTGTGTACCATGTACCTGGTGGGTGGTGTACTCACGTGTGATGATGGTATCTGTGTTGATGATCTGGCATGTCTTGCAGAGGTTGCCGTGGCAGGGTTGTGTGGTGTCGTGGTCACTGTTCTCCTGAAAGCTGGGTAATTTGCTGCAAACGATGGTCTGTTTGAGGTTAGGCGGCTGTTTGAAGGCGAGTAGTGGAGGCGCGGGGATGGCCTTAGCGAGGTGTTCGTCGTCATCGATGACATGTTGAAGGCTGTGAAGAACATGGCCTAGTTTCTCCGCTCCGGGGAAGTACTGGATGACGAAGGGTACTCTGTTGGTTGTGTCCCGTGTTTGTCTTCTGAGGAGGTCTATGCGATTTTTTGCTGTGGCCCATCGGAACTGTCGATCGACGAGTCGAGCATCATATCCCGTTCTTACGAGGGTGTCTTTCAGCGTCTGTAGGTGTCCATCGCGTTCCTCCTCGTCTGAGCAGATCCTGTGTATTCGCAGGGCTTGTCCATAGGGGATGGCTTCTTTAACGTGGTTAGGGTGGAAGCTGGAGAAGTGGAGCATCCTGAGGTTGTCCGTAGGCTTGCGGTAGAGTGAAGTGCTGAGGTGTCCGTCTTTGATGGAGATTCGTGTGTCCAAGAATGAAACCAATTCTGAGGAGTAGTCCATGGTGTGTTTGATGGTGGGATGGAACTTGTTGATGTTATCGTATAGTCTTTTCAGTGATTCTTCGCCGTGGGTCCATAGGAAGAAAATATCGTCGATGTATCTGGTGTATAGCGTTGGTTGGAGGTCCTGTGCAGCGAAGAAGTCTTGCTCGAACTTGTGCATGAAGATGTTGGCATATTGGGGTGCAAATTTGGTCCCCATGGCTGTTCCGTGTGTTTGGGTAAAGAATTGGTTGTCGAAGGTGAAGACATTGTGGTCAAGGATGAAGCGGATGAGTTGTAGGATGGCGTCTGGAGATTGGCTTTTGTTGGTGTTGAGTACTGAGGCTGTCGCAGCGATGCCGTCATCGTGGGGGATACTGGTGTAGAGTGCCGAGACGTCCATCGTGGCGAGGAGTGTTCCTGGTTCAACTGGTCCGTGGGTGCTGAGTTTCTGTATGAAGTCTGTAGTGTCGCAACAGAAGCTGGGGGTTCCCTGTACGATGGGTTTCAGGATGCCCTCGACATATCCAGAAAGGTTCTCACACAGGGTTTCATTGCCTGATACGATAGGACGTCCGGGTGTGTTGGCTTTGTGTATCTTTGGGAGGCAGTAGAAGTCTCCCACGCAGGGAGTATGTGGGATGAGAGCACGTAGGATGCTTTGAAGGTCTGGATCGAAGGTCTTGATCAGTCTGTTGAGTTGGCGGGTGTGTTCTTTGGTCGGATCTGCGGGTAACTGTCTGTAGTGTTCCTGGTTGTCCAGTTGTCGGTATGCTTCTTTGCAATAGTCCGTTCTGTTCTGTATGACGATGGTTCCTCCTTTGTCTGCTGGTTTGATGACGATGTTGCGGTTGGTCTTGAGAGCGTGGATGGCGTTGCATTGTGCTCGGGTGACATTCTAGACTGTCTTGTGAGTGCAGCTGATGAATCTGGCGTTGATGCATCTCCTGACAGCTTGAGCATACATGTCAAGCTTAGGGCAGCGACCCTCCGGAGGGGTCCAATTTGACTCTTTCTTCTTCGGTTGCTGCACTGCGGATCCCTCTGTCTGCTGTTCCGGATCTTTGGTTGTCTCATTGGGTTCGCTGCTGACATCTTGGGATTTGTGGAAGAATTCCCAGAGCCTCATTCTCCTGATGAATTCATCTGTGTCTGCCGCAAGACCGATGGGGTCCATTTTGGTGGTGGGGCAGAAATTGAGCCCTCGGCTGAGAACTTCAATTTCGTCTGGTTGAAGGGTGTGGTCGGACAAGTTGACGATGGACTTCCCTGTGGTTTCAACCGTGGTACCGGGGGAGGCTTGGTTGCTGCTGGTGGTGATGCCGAGTTTCTCAAGCTTTCTGTTCTTGGTGTGCATGTAGGCAGTGTAGTTCTGTTGCCTCGTCTGTTTGGTGGTGTCTCGTAGCTGGTCTGCTGTGTCCTGAGCACAGGCTGAGAACATGGACTCTATCTCGGTTTTGAGGTTGCGGCGTCTGCTGTAGAGCTGGTGTACGAGATGGTTGAGGAGTGTGTGAGAGGTACGACGGCAGAGTCCCTCAGCGTAGTCTGTGTTGTTGGTCGATTTGAGTGGGTTCGTGATCTGTAGTCCTTTCGGGATCTTGTCTGCTTCCTTGTATCTCTGTAGAAACTTGATGTCTGTGTCGATATGCGTGATCTTCTTGGAGATCCTCTCCACTTTGAGCCGGCAGTTTGTGGTGTCGATAGTAGCCATGGTGTGGAGATGCCGGTGTTGGACTGGGGTGGACAAATGTAAGAAGTCACACAACACCAGGTTATAGTCCAACAGTTTTATTTGAAATCACAAGCTTTCGGAGCGCTGCTCTTTCATCAGGTGAAGTGAAGAGATGCCTATAGACACAAATTATATAGTCAGAGAATAATGCCAGATGATTACAGGTAATCTTTCTAACTGCCATTTATCACACCTTGGCAGAGAGATAATCACAGCAATCAAAGGTGTGAATGGTGTCCAAAGAGGTCAGTCAGGAAAACATTACATCAAAGAACAATGCGGTGGGGTCACAAGGGGTAAAATGTTGCAGATGCTGGGGTCTGTATGAAAAACAAAAAACAGACAAAAAACATTTTCTTTGCTGGAAATCACAGCAGGTCCGTCTGCATCTGTGTAGAGAGAACAAGCCAATGATGACTCGAGTCTGGATGACCCTACGTCAGGTGGGGTTACATGTAGCGTGACATGAACCCAAGATCCCGGTTGAGGCCGTCCTCATGAGTGCGGAACTTGGCTATCAGTTTCTGCTCTACGATTTTGCGTTGTCGTGTGTCTCGAAGGCCGCCTTGGAGAATGCTTATCCGAAGATCGGAGGCTGAATGTCCTTGACTGCTGAATTGTTCCCCGACTGGGAGGGAACAGTCCTGCCTGGCGATTGTTGCGCGGTGTCCGTTCATCCGTTGTTGCAGTGTCTGCATGGTCTCGCCGATGTACCATGCTCCGGGGCATCCTTTCCTGCAACATATGAGGAAGACAATGTTGGCCGAGTCACATGAGTATGTACCATGTACCTGGTGGGTGGTGTCTTCATGTGTGATAATGGTATCTGTGTTGATGATCTGGCATGTCTTGCAGAGGTTGCCGTGGCAGGGTTGTGTGGTGTCGTGGTCGCTGTTCTCCTGAAAGCTGGGTAATTTGCTGCAAACGATGGTCTGTTTGAGGTTAGGCGGCTGTTTGAAGGTGAGTAGTGGAGGCGTGGGGATGGCCTTAGCGAGGTGTTCGTCGTCATCGATGACATGTTGAAGGCTGCAAAGAACATGGCGTAGTTTCTCTGCTCCGGGGAAGTACTGGACGACGAAGGGTACTCTGTTGGCTGTGTCCCGTGTTTGTCTTCTGAGGAGGTCTATGCGATTTTTTGCTGTGGCCCGTCGGAACTGTCGATCGACGAGTCGAGCGTCATATCCCGTTCTTACGAGGGCGTCTTTCAGTGTCTGTAACTGTCCATCGCGTTCCTCCTCGTCTGAGCAGATCCTGTGTATTCGCAGGGCTTGTCCATTCACTCTCAGACCTCACTGTACTCGGGCTCTTGCATTGTTCCACGGAAGCTCAGCATAAGCTCGAGGAACAGCACCTCATCTTCCGATTAGGCACTTTACAGCCTTCCGGACTCAATATCGAGTTCAACAATTTCAGATCATAACCTCGGCCCCCATTACATTTTTACTTATTTTTTATCCACACCTTTGTTTTGGCCCTTCCCCCCCTTTTTTTCTCCCCCACATGGCAGCTGTCTCTCATTCTGCCAGCGCATTTCACACCTAATCTGAGCCGTCTTTTGTCTCTACCAGTCCTATCACCATCTCGTCTCGTTTTGAATACCTCTTAATGTCTCTTCACTTCTCTTTTGTTCTCTCCCAGCCTGGACTTTTAATCTATTTCATTTCCTGTGCTTTTTCAGTCTTGACAAAGGGTTTGACCCAAAACTTTGACTCTATTTTCGCTCCACGGATGTTGCCTGGCCTGCTGAGTTTTTCCAGCATTTTCTGTTGTTATTTCCCAAAGTTTTACTTCAGTTCCATGTAAAATAACAGAATCAATTATCAGGAATAAACTTAAAGATCATCTGAACAACAGCAGTCAGCATAGCTTTAGAAAGGGAAGATCTTTTTAAAAAATATGATAATTAGGGGTTTAGTAACTCTATCTAGAATGGATGAATTAGAATGCATAAATTTTATATTTATTGTCACTGAGTGCTTAAAATTGAACTCATTCTATTCCGTCTTGTACTACAGTTGTATTGTTATCTTTTCCAATTTTATAGATAGCTTGAACCTTACATTTCAGTATCATTCTGTTCAGTAATTTAGGTAATGAAGCTTTCATACACATCTAGTCATAAAAGAGAGTGATTTAATAATTGCTGAAATCCAAAATGAGAAAGACCAGGTGTATAGTCCAAAACAAGTAAGATATGTACTTTATAAATTACTAGCTGGAGTGCCCGGCGGTGCCGAGGCTTTTTTGAGGGCATGTTGTTGTTGGAAGAGAGAGAGAGCGCGACTGGGGGGAAAGAGAGAGAGCGACTGGGGGGGAAGAGAGAGCGCGGCAGGGGGGGAAGAGAGAGACGGGGGAGAAGAGAGGGAAGGAGAGAGGGAAGGAAAGAGAGAGAGAGGGAAGGAGAGAGCGGGAAGGAGAGCGAGAGGGAAGGAGAGAGCGAGAGGGAAGGAGAGAGAGAGGGACGGAGAGAGAGAGAGGGAAGGAGAGAGAGAGAGAGGGAAGGGGAGAGAGAGAGAGGGAAGGAGAGAGAGAGGGAAGGAGAGAGAGAGGGAAGGCAAAGGAGGGAGAGAGGAAATGAGAGAGAGAGAGAGGGAGACAGAGACAGAGGGAGGGAGAGAGAGAGACAGAGAGGGAAGGAGAGAAAGGGGAAAGAGGTGGGGGAGCAAGGGGTGGGGGAGCAAGGGGTGGGGGGGAGAAAGGGGTGGGTGGGGGAGAAAGGGGTGGGTGGGAAAGGGGGTGTGGGGGGGAAAGGGGGTGTGGGGAAGAGAAGGGGAGGTGGGAGGGGGTGGGGGTGTGTGGGGGGGAAGGGGCTGTGGGGGTGTGTGGGGGGGAAGGGGGTGTGGGGGTGTGTGGGGGGAAGGGGGTTTGGGGGGGAAGGGGGTGTGGGGGGGAAGTGGGGGGGGGGGTGGGGGGGAGGGGGGAAGGGGGTGTGGGGGGGTGTTGAGGGGGGGTGTGGGGGGAAGTGGGGGGGGAGGGGGAAGGGGGTGTGAGGGGTGTTGTGGGGGTGTGGGGGGGGCTGGGGGGGAGGGGGCTGGTGGGGTGTGGGTGGGTGTGGGGGGGAAGGGGGTGTGGGGGTGGAAGGGGGGTGTGGGGGGGAAGGGGGTTGGGGGTGTGTGGGGGGGGTGAAGGGGGGTGTGAAGGGGGGGTGGGGGGTGTGAAGGGGGGTGGGGGGGTGGAAGGGGTGTGGGGGGGAAGGGGGGTGGGGGGAAGGGGAAGGGGGGTGGGGGGAAGGGGAAGGGGGGGTGGGGGCGTAGGCGGGAAGAGTGGAAAGGGAGGGGGGAGAGGGAGGGGGGAAGGGGGGTTGGGGGGAAGGGGGTGTGGGGGAAGGAGGGGGGAAAGGGAGGGGGTGAAAGGGAGGGAGGGGGAGGAGGGGGGAAAGGGAGGGGGGTGGAAAGTGATGGGGGGAAAGGGGGGGAGCCAGCAGACCCTCTCCCAGTGTTGGTGCCTGTCTGGGCCAGAAGCCTGGGACTGGAGTTGCGCTGCTGGCCGTTGGAGAAGCCTAGGCCTCGGGCCCCTGCACTGACATGGCAAGGGGTGGGGGAGCAAGGGGTGGGGGAGCAAGGGGTGGGGGAAACATGAAACTTAAAGTACTTATAAAACATTTTTGGTAAATCTTTCTATAACATACACTTTACAACCTCACCAATCTTTTTATTAAAAAAGGGGTCCTCACCTCTCAGTGTGTTGTATCACAAACAATGGCCGCTGCTTGCTTTTCAGTTGGCAAGATTAGGCCCCGCCCACACAGTCGATTGTCTGTCCCGGTCACCAGGACCCGATTGGAAGCACTGAAGCCCCACCCACTCTGTGTTCCTGTACTAAGATGGCCGCGCATGCACTCTGTTACACACTGAATCAAAATGGTGTCGCACTGAAACTTTTCGCCCTCCTTGACAAAGATGGCTGCCGTTAACCTGGGGCTGTCAGCAGAAGAAATTTCCTCAGCTGCAAACACAGGATCTTCAGATTATTATTCGGGGCTTGCGACCTACCCCAGTTGCTTATGAAGCCTCCCCACCTACTGATCCCGGGAATGGAGCTGAGGCAGCACACCCTCTCCCCTCTGCCAGTGTTTGTCTCTGTCTAGGCCGGGAGCCTGGGTCTAGAGTTGCACTGCTGGCAGTTGGAGAAGCCTAGGCCCCGGGCCTGGAAAAACAGTGAAAGGTAGGAAAATTATAGAGGTTAGAGAAAAGATTTACAAATTAATTAACTTTTTTTAAAAACAATTTGGCCTAGAAATTCAGTGCCCTTAGCACCGATTTTGCGGCGCTAGAGGGCCTAGCGCTGCAATTGGCGCTGGTTCCTAAATTGCCTGGGGCCCTTCCGCGGCGGCAGACTGGTAGCGCTGCGCCGGCAACGATGACGTCATCGGTGTGCGCAGCGTCCCGGTTGCCGTGGTAACCCGGCCCCAAGCCGAAATTCAGTTGCGGCCGCCTCGCCAGTGGCAGCCGCAACTAAGACTCCGGCAAACGAGTGTTTCCGGAGTCTGCGCCGGCACTTTAAGGAGGCGCGGCGGCCGGCCGCTTTCCCGCCGGCCGCCTGCCCGCAGCTCCCTCCCCGGACTTCTCCACCCCCCCCCCCCCGGAACAGATGCAAGCCCGGCACTTGTCCGAGGTGCCGGGCTCATTTTTGAAGAGATTTGCGCGGGCCGCGGCCGGTTGCAGGCAGCTCCTCCTTAACGGAAGGAGGAGGCCTACACTTCCCGAGCCTGCCGCACCGCAGCGGGCGCCGCAGCGCCGGAATAGCACCACAATGTGGCGCGTTGCGCCAGTTTTCAGGCGCTAAAACCCTTCAGTAGTGCCGGCAGCCTTTTGGGCGCGGCGCTACTGAATTTTTGGTGCGCGCAAAGGGACTTAGCGCCGGCGCTAACTTCCGGCGCTAAAGCCCTGGCGCAGTGCAAACTCAATTTCTAGGCCTTTGTGTTTTAAAAGCAACTTTTTTTTTTGCTGGAAATGTAGATTTGAAAAGAAACACGCAGAAAGCGGGAAAAAGAAATTAAAAGTTTGGAATCAAGATGGCGGCGACTCACCTCGGTTCAGAACGATAAGGCCCGCCCACACATGCACCGATTGGTCGACCGTCAGGTCACCGAAGCATAGGATTGGTCAATCGTCCCGTCACTCGACTCTAGGAGGGCCCGCCCGCACGCGCAAGGAACCCGCCCCCACCACGCAGCGATTGGTCGACCGTCGGGTCGCTCGACTGTACGATTGGTCGACCTTAATGTCACTCTATTGCTAATGAGCGGATAATGAGATACTAATGAGCGGAATTTTGAACGTTTTTTGGATACCGCGGGCGCAATTTTTGTCTCGCCGAAACGTAAATACGCTTACCACCGTTCCAGAATCGTAAGCTTTCTTTTGATGTAACGCACGTGTAGGTACGCTCCATAACTTTAGAGTGTATAGTCGGACAGACACACCGAAGGACAGACAGACAGACAGACAGATGTATTCTTTTATACATATAGATAATTTTACAGCAATAATTTTCATGCTATGTTTAACTTTGTGGGTAGGATTATTTTAGGTTTTCTTGTAAACGAGTTTAACTACATTTCCAGTCCATCTGGACTTTTGTGCTACTTTGTGCCCCAAGTAAAATATCTCCTTGGCTCAGGTACTTTGTACTTGTCTGCCGGAGAGCAGTTGATAGATGCTCAGGTATTGCAGTTGTATTGTGGTCCAGTCCCCTAATGAGCTTTGCTCGCATCATGTGCACAGTCTCTCAGTTCCCTTTACACTGGCCACCTGCACTGAGGCCACGAGGCACCTCGGGTGCAATGCAGACCTCAGGCGCCCTCACTAGATAATACTGGGGATGCTTGTTTTATTATTAGGCCTTTTGAGTACTTCAATTTGTGCCAGCAGACAGGACATAGTAAATCGAGTACTGCTGCTCAATCCCATGTGTCCCCGGGTCGTCTTTTTCACTTATTGGCGATTATAACTGATGCAGAATGTGAAAACGTGGACCTCTCCTCCTGCTTTTCCATCTCCTGCCCTCTGGAGTCTCTCAGTCTATGATGTTCACCTATGATGATGGAGGGTGGGTACTTGGGGGGGTAAAGTGTGTTGCTTGGATGGGCTCCTTGCCAATCAGCAGTTGCTCACTTCAACTGAAGTCCAGCTTTGCCTAAATAGAGAAGAACATTGTGCAATATTCAAGATGTAATGTATGTCACAACACGCATTATACTCTCTTTACATTACGCACAGTGAAGGTCAATTACCATTATCCTTTATTACAGTCTATAGTGGCATTGTTAGTCTAGCTTTGCCATCAGATTTTGAATCCTATCCCTTTGGCTAGCTGCAATCTTTTTAGCATTACTTATATAAGATGCAGTTTCAGTTAATCTTATCATGCCTTGCCTGTTCACTTTGTGTTCTCTAGGGAACAATTGCCTTGTTAACTTGTGTGCAAGGGCTCCATTTAAAAGACCTTGCTCATCTGCTAGTTTGTTCGTGGCATGCTAATGTCAACTGCATTAATATTCATTTGTGCTTCTCTTCCCCCCCACCCCAATCATCCAATGTCCATTGAGTACATGGCACTACGTTGACCCTCTTGGTTAGTTCTTCCCACATCTGCTTTGCTTTGTGCTTATTGTCCATCCAATGAATGATATCTCAGTGCTGCATGGCCCCTCACTTTCTGCTGCCTCGTCACTCAGCGGCAAGCTTGCTTTCTGGTCTCTTCTGCTGCTTTAGTGAACAAATTTACTCCTGTAACAGCTGCGTTCAAAGTCCGTGCAGGATATATATATACAGGTGCACTATCCCTTATCTGAAACCCTTGGGACCAGATGTTTTTCGGAATTCGGAATTTTTCAGATTTCAGAATGGTATTCAGAATCAGTATGTAACACCCTAGCGGGGGTCTGGGCAGCACCCCGTAAGCAAACACATTAATATTTCTGCAGCGAACCATATGAATATTCACATTGAGTATGAAAAATAAAGACTATAAATAGTATTACAGTTTATTTGTACAGTAATAATTTGGTAAATTAAATAGTGGGATAAATATAGACCATAAATACTCTAGTTACGCTCCACGAAAAAACTTTCGGTTTTCAGAGGTTTTCGAATTTTGGAATTGCGGATAAGGGATAGTCTACCTGTATATATATATATATTTTGGCTAATTGGCTAATTTCAGATTAAGGAGCTCCTGTGCAGCTTTATTGCAGATGTGATGCCTTTTTCGATAAGGTGACATTGGGTTGCTCCAGTATCATCAACTGAAGGCCATTTTTCTTTTTAAATGTGCTCCCTTTTTTAAGGGGTACAACTAATAAAAGAACTTAACCATAAAAAAGAAATGAAAGGAAGGTTATAAAACTAAACCCAGCACCTTCTGACTCAGAGGCGGGAATGCTGCCACTAAGTCAACGGCTCACTTCCATGTCATAGAGTCATAGAGTTATACAGCACAGAAAGGGGCCCTTCGGCCCATCGCGTCCACACCAGCCATCAAGCCCTGTCTAATCTAATCCCATTTTCCAGCATTTGGTCTGTAGCCTTGTAAGCTATGGCATTTCGAGTGCTCATCCAAATGCTTCTTGAATGTTGTGAGGGTTCCTGCCTCTACCACCCTTTCAGGCAGTGAGTTCCAGATTCCAACCACCCTCTGGGTGAAAAAGTTCTTCCTCAAATCCCCTCTAAACCTCCTGCCCCTTACCTTGAATCTATGCCCCCTTGTTAGTGACCCCTCTACTAAGGAAAAAGTTCCTTTCTATCTACCCTATCTATGCCCCTCATAACTTTGTACATCTCAATCAGGTCCCCCCTCAGCCTTCTCTGCTCCAAGGAAAACAACCCCAGCCTGTCCAGTCTTTCTTCATAGCTGAAGCGCTCCAGTCCAGGTAACATCCTGGTGAATCTCCTCTGCACCCTCTCCAAAGCAATCACATCCTTCCTATAGTGTGGCGACCAGAACTGCACACAGTATTCCAGCTGTGGCCTAACCAGCGTTTTGTACCGCTCCATCATAACCTCCCTGCTCTTATATTCTATGCCTCGGCTAATGAAGGCAAGTATCCCATATGCCTTTTTAACCACCTTATCCACCTGTTCTGCTGCCTTCAGGGATCTATGTACATGCACACCAAGGTCCCTCTGATCCTCTGTCTTTCCTAGGGTCTTACCATTCATTGTGTATTCCCTTGCCTTGTTAGTCCCTCCAAAATGCATCACCTCACACTTTTCAGGGTTAAATTCCATTAGCTACTGTTCTGCCCATCTGACCAACCCATCTATATCGTCCTGCAGACTGAGGCTACCCTCCTTGCTATTTACCACCACACCAATTTTCGTGTCATCTGCGAACTTACTGATCATACCTTTTACATTCACATCCAAATCATTAATGTAGACCACAAATAGCAAGGGACCCAGCACCGATCCGTGTGGTACCCCACTGGACACAGGCTTCCAGTCACAAAAACAACCTTCGACCATCACCCTCTGCCTTCTGTCACTAAGCCAGTTTTGGATCCAATGTGCCAAGGCACCCTGGATCCTATGGGCTCTTACCTTCTTGACCAGTCTCCTGTGCGGGACTTTATCGAAAGCCTTACTGAAATCCATGTATACCACGTCCACTGCACTACCCTCATCCACACACCTAGTCACCCCCTCGAAAAATTCAATCAAATTGGTCAGACATGATCTTCCCTTGACAAAGCCATGCTGACTATCCCTGATTAATCCTTGCCTCTCCAAGTGGAGACTAATTCTGTCCCTCAGAAATGTTTCCAATAATTTCCCTACCACTGATGTTAGGCTCACTGGCCTGTAATTCCCTGGTTTATCCCTACTACCCTTCTTGAATAATGGTACTACATTAGCTGTTCTCCAGTCCTCTGGCACATCCCCTGTGGCCAGAGAGGTTTTGAAAATTTGTGTCAGAGCCCCTGCAATCTCCTCCTTTGCCTGACACAGCAGCCTGGGATACATCTCATCCGGGCCTGGGGATTTATCCACTTTTAAGCCTGCTAAAGCCGCTAGTACCTCCTCCCTCTCGATGCTAATATGTTCAAGTATATCATAGACCCCTGCCCGATTTCTATGTCTACATCATCCTTCTCTATAGTGAACACAGATGCAAAAAATTCATTTAAAACCCCACCTACATCTTCTGGCTCCACACACAGATTGCCACTTTGGTCCCTAATGGGCCCTACTCTTTCCCTAGTTATCCTCTTGCCCTTAATATACTTATAAAACACCTTAGGATTTTCCTTTATTTTGCTCGCCAGTGTTATTTCATGGCCCCTCCTCGCTCTCCTAATTTCTTTTTTAAGTATCCCCCTGCACTTTTTATACTCCTCTAGGGCTTCCTCTGTCTTTAGTCCTTTGTATCTGCCAAAGCTCCCCTTTTTTTCCTAATCCATTCTCGTATATCCCTTGACATCCAAGGTTCCCTGGGCTTGTTGGTCCCACCCTTGACCTTTACGGGAACATGTTGCCATTGTACTCTCTCAATTTCCTTTCTAAAAGATTCCCATTGCTCCAATGTGGATTTTCCTACAAGTAGCTGATCCCAGTCCACTTTGGCCAGATGCTGCCTTATCATATTAAAATCGGCCTTCCCCCAATTTAGAACCTTTATTTCCGGTCCATTTTTGTCCTTTTCCATGACTACCTTAAATCTCACCGAATTATGGTCACTGTCACCAAAGTGCTCACCTACTAACACTTCTACCACTTGCCCGGCCACATTCCCTAAAATTAGGTCCAGTACCGCCCCCTCTCTTGTAGGACTTTCTACATGCTGGCTCAAAAAGCTCTCCTGGATGCACTTTAAGAATTCTGCACCCTCTAAGCCTTTCACACTCTGACCATCCCAGTTAATATTGGGGAAGTTGAAATCCCCCACTATTATTACCCTATTATTTGCACATTTCTCTGAGATTTGCCTACATATCTGTTCCTCTATCCCCTGACTGTTTGGGGGCCTATAGTACACTCCCAGCAAAGTGCTTGCCCCCTTTTTGTTTTTAAGTTCTACCCATATGGCCTCATTAGATGAACCTGTTAATATATCATCCCTCCTTACAAAATTGACTCCTTAATTAATATTGCAACACCCCCTCCTCTTTTACCCCCCCCCCCCCTCTGTCTCGCCTGATGATTCTATACCCCGGAATATTGAGCTGCCAGTCTTGCCCCTCTCTCAACCATGTCTCCGTAATAGCAACAATATCATACTCCCATGTGTTCACCACACCTTCAGTTCATCCACCTTATTCGCAAGACTCCTTGCATTAAAATAAATGCCATCCAGCCTTGCCCTACTTCCTTGTGCTGTTACATATTTGCTCTGCCTTCCAGGCTGACTTGCTTTTTCCTCTATATTTGGCTGTACATCACCTCCTATTATAGCTCCACTCTGTATCCCATCCCCCTGCCAAGTTAGTTTAAACCCCCCCCCAACAGTGCTAGCAAACCTCCCCGCAAGGATATTTGTCCCGTTCTGGTTCAGGTGCAACCCGTCTGACTTGTACAAGTCCCACCTTCCCCAGAAGCAGACCCAGTGATCCAGGAAACTAAAGCCCTCCCTCCTGCACCAACTCTTTAGCCACGCATTCATCTGCTCTATCCTCCTATTCCTATACTCACTAGCACGTGGCACCGGGAGTAATCCAGAGATTACAACCTTTGAGGTCCTGCTCTTTAATCTGCTACCTAGCTCCCTAAATTCTTGCTGCAGGACCTCATCCCTCTTCCGACCCATGTCGTTGGTCCCAATGTGAACCACGACCTCTGACTGTTCACCCTCCCCCTTCAGAATGCCCTGCAGCTGTTCAGTGACATCCTTGACCCGGGCACCAGGGAGGCAACAAACCATCCTGGAGTCACGTCTACGGCCACAGAAACGCCTATCCGTTCCCCTTACGATAGAATCCCCTACCACTATTGCTCTCCCACTCTTTTTCCTCCCTTCCTGAGCAGCAGAAGCACCCCTGGTGCCAAGAAGTTGGCTGCTGCTGCCTTCCCCTGGTAAGTCATGTAACTAACAGGTATTCAGCTGTTTTTTTGCTCTCCTTTTTAAAGGCAAGACAACCCATAACAGTCAGAAAAGAGAGGCAGTGAGTAGTGGACCTCCAAACCTGTGACCTCTCAGCTCCTATCAGGAAGAAGTATTTCACATACGGGGAAGGAAGGCCCTCAACAAAGTGTCAGAAACAGGGAGATAGCCAACCCAGGGAAGTTTAACAGTGATCTGGGGGTGGGGTAGTGACCTGGGTGTCACAGAGATAAAGCTGGTAGCACGAGTAGTAGAAATTGCTAGCTGGAGGGTCAGTTAGCATTGCATGGGCTCTGCTTTCAAAAGAATGATGCTGACAAAACATCAACATTGGTGCAAGCACTGGTGGCTGTACCAGACAGAGTGCTGTAAATGGTGGCTGTTGAGTCTGTGTGTCCCAGTTATGTTTAGGATCAATCACTGGACACAGACAACAAGAATAACTTTAAACAGGTCTTTACTATTCGGAGGTCAGGGCTGAACTGCCCAGCAAATCCCTACACAACCCTTATATACCGGTGTGGTCACCACCGGTATTACAGTATTACAGTATACAGCAGCCAAGAGAAAGTAGTACATCTCTTAAGGTAGTTCTCTTAAGGTGGAACAGGTTACATACACCACAATCCTCCCTTTTTAGCTTAACAGTTATATCCCCATTTAACATAACATAATAACATATATATATATATACAACTTCATGCAAAACAGTTCAAAGATTCAGTCTCTGAGGAGGCCTCCTGATTCGAGTTGGATAACGCCTTTCAGGGGTCTCTGATTCGCATTGCTGGGGTGACTCATCTAGTTGGTCTCTTATGGATTGGACATCATCATCAGGTACATTCACTTCTGAGGTAGATGCTTCAGGTTCACTAACTTCTTCCATGGTTGTCTCTGCCGTAACCATGGGTTTGACCCTTGTTCTCGATTCTACCAGTTGGTCAGCATGACGCCGTATTACATTTTCACCAATATCTACCGTGTACATCAGGGGTCCTTGTCTGGCCCGAATTGTTCCAGATTGCCATTTCTCGTTTTTATAGTCCCGGGCTAACACTGGTTGTCCTATTTTGAAGCTCCGAGTGGTCTTGTTATTTATATGCTGGAACTGTTTGTTTTCAACTTCCCTCCGCACATTTGGTTTTAACAAGTCCAACCTGGACCGCAACCTCCTGTTATAGAACATCATGGCAGGACTTTGGTTTGTCACTGCATGAGTGGCGTTTCGATATGCCAGTAGGAATTTGTCCACCTTGTGTTGTAGTGGAATCTGATCTTCGCTCATGGCCTTTATTGCTTTTTTAAACGTTTGTACAAATCTCTCGGCCAACCCGTTTGTAGCTGGATGATATGGGGCAGAGGTATAATGTTTCACCCCATTCTTCTTCATGAATTTCTGGAATTCTTCTGACACGAACTGCGGTCCGTTGTCTGAACATATTTGTTCTGGCAATCCATTTCTTGCAAATATCATTCTCAGCACCGCGATCGTCTTTTCCGAGGTAGTGGTAGTCATCTTAATCACTTCTGGCCATTTAGAATGTGCGTCCACCGCAATTAAAAACATGGAGTCCATGAATGGACCAGCAAAGTCAATGTGTACACGTTGCCATGGGGTTGAAGGCCATTCCCATGGATGCAGCGGTGCAATCGGAGGTGCATTTTGCACTTTTTGGCACCCTGAGCAGCTTTTCGTCAGATCCTCTATCTGTTGGTCGATACCCGGCCACCACACATAAGCCCTAGCAAGGCTTTTCATCTTGACTCCCCCCAGGTGACCTTCATGCAGTTCCTTTAGAACTCTCTCTCTTAACTTAGGAGGAATAATCACCCTTGTTCCATATATCAATGTTCCTTGACAGACGGACAGCTGTTCTCGTCTTGCTGAGAATGCCAGTAACAGTGGATCACCATGTGCTGGCCATCCCTTCACTGTCACTTCGTAGACCCGGGACAGTGTCGGGTCGTTCCTGGTTTCTCTTTCAATACTTGCATTGGTGACTGGTAAACATTCGATGATGGTCGAGTGAAATAACTCAACAGGGTCAACCGTCGGTGCCTCCTCCTCTGTAGGTAGTGGCAGGCGCAACAGCCCATCAGCATTACCATGCTGCTTTGTACCTTTGAATTCTATCTGATATTGATGTGCTCCTAGGAAAAGGGACCATCTCTGGAGTCTCTGTGCTGTCATCACCGAAACACCCTTCTTAGGGTTAAAAATGGATACCAACGGCTGGTGGTCTGTCAGAAGCGTAAACTTTTGGCCCTGCAGGTAATGATTAAACTTCTTTACTCCCCACACAAGGCTGAGAGCCTCCCTATCTATCTGAGCATAGTTGCGCTCAGCGGAGGTCAATGATCTGTATGCGAACGCAACTGGCCTCTCCTGGCCATTTGGCAACTTGTGTGAGAGTACTGCCCCAATACCATATGGAGAAGCATCACAAGCCAAACGAATAGGCAGCATTGGGTTGAAGTGAGCCAACACTTCCTCTGAGGTGATCAATGCCTTGCTTTCACGAAAGGCCCTCTTACAGTCCTCGCTCCACTTCCATGGTACTCCCTTCTGCAAAAGAGCGTTCAGTGGGTGCAGCACCATGGATAAATTTGGCAGAAACTTATGGCAATAGTTAATCAACCCTAGAAACGACCTCAATTGCGATACATTATCCGGAGCGGGAGCCTTCACAACAGCTTCGATCTTGTCAGGAGACTTATGAAGCCCCTCCTGGTCAATGACATGACCACAGTATGAGATCCGCTTCTGAAAGAACTCACATTTCTGGCGATTAACTCGAAGTCCATATTCTTTCAATCTGGTGAGCACCAGTTCCAAGTTTGCAAGGTGTTCCTCGTCATCATCTCCTGTAATCAGAATATCATCCAGGTAACATTGTGTGCCTGGAATTCCCTGTAATACCTGCTCCATGGCCCTCTGCCAAATTGCTGGCGCCGATGCCACTCCAAAAACCAGTCTATTATACCGGTACAAGCCTCTATGCGTGTTGATCGTGAGATACTGGCGTGACTCTTCCTCAACTTCCATCTGTAAGTATGCCTGCGCCAGGTCTATCTTGGTGAAGTGTTTCCCGCCAGACAACGAAGCAAAGATATCCTCAATCCGCGGAAGCGGATACTGCACCGTGTGAAGCACCGGATTAACAGTGATCTTGAAATCTCCACAGATGCGAACCTTCCCCGGTTCCCCCGGCTTGTTGCTCGATGAACGCTTCATGACGGGAACAATGGGCGTGGCCCATTCACTCCAGTCTACCTTAGATAGTACTCCTGAACGTTCTAGCCCTTCCAGCTCAGCTTCCACAGCAGGTCGTATCGCATAAGGTACCGGTCTGGCTTTGAAAAATTTCGGGTTTGCATGTTCTTCAACCTTGATGTTTGCCGTAATTCCTCTCAGTGTTCCCAGTCCCTGTTGAAACACCTCTTTAGCATTGTCCAATATTCTGGACAATCGTTTAGGTTTGACATCTTTTTTACCGGAATCTACCGTTAGTGCTTTTAAGGAATGCCAATCCATATTTATTTTCCTAATCCACTCCCGTCCCAGTAGTGGTGGACCTCCTTCAGGTAGCACATATAAGTCCATTCCTCGGCTTTCTTTGCCCTTGTGGACCACCTTTACCTCTATCTTCCCGATGGGGTATACTCTTTGCCCCGTGTATGTTTTCAATACAATCTCCGTATCCCGTAGGGGAATATGTAGGAACAACCTTTTGTAATCTTGCTTATTCATGACCGTCAATGCCGATCCAGTGTCCAATTCCATCTTCACTTGGACTCCTGCTATCTGAAGTGTGACCCAAATTGTTTGGAGGTCTGCTTCCTTACCAACATTGTGTACTCTTAGACTACCCAATTCATTACTGCTGGAGTCTGAATCTGACTTCTGTTCATTCGAACTGTTCTCTGTCACCTTGTGTACCTTTCTGTACTTTTCCTGCGGTGACTTTTTGTTGCTGGTCTTCTTTCCTGACCGGCATACTTTAGCTATGTGACCAAGCCTGCCACATTTTCTGCATTCCTGATTTTTGAACCAGCACTGGTTCTGATCATGCGTTGTCTTTCCACAACGATAACATTTTACTGTACCCAAGACCATTTGATTGGTGCTGAGTTCCGGTGACTGTAGCTGCATTTCCGCCGTGCCTCTCGCTGCGGCTTCTTGCGATGCTGCAATAGTGACAGCTTTATCAAGCGTAAGATCATTCTCCTCAAGCAGTCGCTTTTGTGTTCCTTCTTTTAACAATCCACACACAAATTTATCTCTCAGCGCATCTGCTAGTCCTGTTCCAAACTGACAGTACTTCGATAGCTTACGTAGTTCAATTAAAAATTCAGCATTGCTTTCGTCTTTCAGCTGCGTTCTTCTGTAAAATTTAAATCGTTCCGCTATCATCAGCGGCGTGGGGTTTAAATGATTTTTCAGGACAGTAACAATATTCGCGAAAGTCTGATCCGCTGGTTTATTTGGTGATAGAAGGTGCTTCAATAGCCCGTATGTCTTCGCACCCATTGAGCTTAATAAGGTTAGTGCTTTCTCATCATCTGGTACCTTATTTGCTTTACAATAAACTTCCATGCGTTCTACATACGTGGTCCAATCTTCGATATCACTATCAAAGGTATTAATGCTCCCATGTTTAGGCATCCTTGCAAGTTTTTAAATTTTTCTTTTTCTCAAAATGGCGGCTTCCCGCGCTTGTCTTCTTCCCCCGCCTACTAAAATGGCGGCTTCCCGCGATTGGCGGTCTTTCCCGCGCTCGTCTTCTTCCCCCGCCGACTACAATGGCGGATTCCCGCGTTTGCCTTCTTCCCCCGCTGGCTGCAATGGCGATTGCCTTGCTGCTGCCGTTCTCGCCTCCCCAGCGGTTCTCACTCCCCGACGCTGCTTTGCCTCGCAGCCCCGCTTGCAGCCCGGTCCTTTACACCGGCTGCATTTGAATTCTCCGCGGCTCTCGTGCCTTAAGCTTCTCAACTCCCCGATGCTGCTTTGCCTCGCAGCCCCGCTTGCAGCCCGGTCCTGTACACCGGCTGCGTTTGAGTTCTCCGCGGCTCTCGAGCCTTAAGCTGCCCCAGTCGCTGCGCCTCTCGGCCTTGATTGCAGCCCGGCCCTTTCTACCGGCCGTGGTCGAGCTCTCTGCCCTTATTCCTCCGTTTTCCCTCCCCTACTCCACAGCCAACGCGGCCGACTTTCTGCTCGTGTCGCTGATCGGCTTACCCACCACCGTGGTAGAAGGGATGATCACTGCCTGTCGCTGATGGAGGGCTTCGTGGTCAGAATTCTTTTTCTTTTTAACCCGGGTTCTCGATGCCTCCCGTGCGATGGTGCTCAGCAGGATGATGAGGGCGGATGCCTCTTCTCGACGCCCGTTCTGAGGACTAAGCTGCCTTGGATGTAAAATTGCCGCAGGGTAAGATCGGACTCGTCGCCACTGTTGAGTCTGTGTGTCCCAGTTATGTTTAGGATCAATCACTGGACACAGACAACAAGAATAACTTTAAACAGGTCTTTACTATTCGGAGGTCAGGGCTGAACTGCCCAGCAAATCCCTACACAACCCTTATATACCGGTGTGGTCACCACCGGTATTACAGTATTACAGTATACAGCAGCCAAGAGAAAGTAGTACATCTCTTAAGGTAGTTCTCTTAAGGTGGAACAGGTTACATACACCACAGTGGCTCTGGCACAGCCGTCCATTAACAACACATGTAGGATCCTGAAAGACGATTTCACAGCACTGCAGTCCACTATGAAGCATGTGATGGCTGCAGGGACAACTGCAGCAGAGGCTTCCATGACCGAGTGTGTGCTTCTTCCATGGATGCTGATTGCTACAAAATAGGCTCTTCTGGCTTCAACAGGCTTGGTGACTGTTTATCGGCAGCCTTGAAGCAGGGTTTCACAAATTGTATTAGTACCAATAGGTCTGCTCTGCCGCCAGTCTGTAGCCATCTAGAGCCAATGCCCAGTACTAGTGGGTTGGCAGGAATGGACATACATGATAGCGGCGTCTCTCAGAATAGCAGCAAACATGTGGTCTTTCACCAGCCCCCTCCAATGCCTGTGCATGTGGTAGAAAGGAGACAGGGCCAGGCTGCTCACGCAGCAGCACAAGAGCTGAGGCCTGTAGCAGGTCCACCTCTGCTGCCATGGAACAAGGGCCACTTCAGTCCTAAGGGGCTCCTACTGGAAATCAGCTACCAGCCAACTCGCACATTCCTGCTGTTGAGATGACACCGAGGTAAACCACAAGGTAAAAATACAGGGAATTCCCATTTGTGAAATGGTTGGGGGAACAATGGTAACCTCAGAGCAAAAGTACAAAGGCAGATGTGAAAGTAGTTGGCAACAGCAAAAAAAAAAGTCAGAAATGAGCTATTAAACAGGCAGATGCTGGGCTCTTTAAGTGCTCTTCTGCTTTCTGCTGAGAGCCTGGCAACCCTGGACCTCTGTTTTAAACGAGCGAGGATATGGGGGGAATTTCACCTAACCGGTGGGAAACTGACTGTTTCACAGCCCTGAATAGTAAAATCAGGTGGGGCTGTAAAACGAGCATCCGATCCTATTGGGCGGGTTAGTTTAAAATTGCCGCCTATGAAACAGCACAAATGAGGTGGAACTGACAGAAAATGGGGCATATGACGTCATGATGCATCCACCCAAACATTGCTGCAGCTTGAGAAATGACATCGGAAATTGGGATGGGCACAAAGCGGGCAGCGATCCAGCGTAAAAGTATTCAGGCAACCTACCTATCAGGTCCACCCTTTAATTCAGGAAGATTCCACCATGAAATCTGGGCAAGGGAAATCAAAAGGAACACACTTTTAGTGCATAAAATGGAATTTCTAGGCAATTGTGTTTTGGTATGAAAAAGCCACAAAGTGGCTTATTTGGCTGTAAGTTTTCTTTATTCAAATGAAAGCTTTTTTCCCCTCAAAGTATGCATTGGAGAATTATTATAGAACCCATTGAAAGATATTACTGTAATACATTTATCAACAGAAGCTGCAAAGAAGAGGAGCTAACCTAGTATTGGTTATTAAATCATGAAGGTGGTGATTCATTAGTTTTAGACTAGCCATAAATTTAGCTGCAGGATATAGTGCCATGGTTTGTTCAGTAAGTATAAAGGGAATTGTGCTAGTGTGAAAATTTCAGGTTGTGGAAAGTGAGTTACCATCAAAACATTTTATGTCAGTTTTGAAGTTAACGCAAGTTGAAGCCAATACAAGTTGAACCACCTCAAAACATTCCTGAATAATATATTTGGTGCTTTCTCTTCATCTTCTTTTACAGTTTCCAAAAGCGAAAGTCATAAACCATCAGTGCTTTATGGATAATGGTTGTCGCAGTTCATAAAGGACTGCTGCTAAAGCTCAAATGGAGATTGCAAAAATTTGGTGAAAGAGATAACACCCATTATAGATGATGGAGGCGGAATAACTGCTGTGTGTTTAGGTTCTGAGGAGCTTGTGATCAGTCGCAGTGCTCAATAGAGCATTACATTAGAAAGAAGAAAGAACTTGCATTTATATAGCGTCCTTTAGATCCTCAAGACACCCCAAAGTGCTTCATAGTCAATGAATTACTTTTGAATTATAGCCACTGTTACTATGTAGGGAAACACAGAAGTCAATTTGTGCACAGCAACTAAGATAAGAACATAAGAAGTAGGAGCAGGAGTAGGCCATACGGCCCCTCGGGCCTGCTCCGCCATTCAATAGGATCATGGCTGAACCGAACCTAGACTCACGTCCACTTCCCTGCCCGCTCCCCGTAACCCCTAATTCCCTTATCAGCTAGGAAACTGTCTATCTCCGTTTTAAATTTATTTAATGTCGCAGCTTCCACAGCTCTCTGAGGTAGCAAATTCCATAGATTTACTACCCTCTGAGTGAAGAAGTTTCCCCTCATCTCAGTTTTGAAAGGGCATCCCCTTATTCTAAGATTATGCCCCCTAGTTCTAGTCTCACCCATCAGTGGAAACATCCTCCCCGCATCCACCCGATCAAGCCCCCTCACAATCTTATATGTTTCGATAAGATCGCCTCTCATTCTTCTGAATTCCAATGAGTAGAGGCCCAACCTACTCAACCTTTCCTCATAAGTCAACCCCCTCATCTCTGGAATCAACCGAGTGAACCTTCTCTGAACTGCCTCGAGAGCAAGTATATCTTTTCTTAAATATGGAAACCAAAACTGCACGCAGTATTCCAGGTGTGGCCTCACCAGTACCCTATATAACTGAAGCAAGACTTCCCTGCTTTTATACTCCATCCCCTTGCAATAAAAGCCAAGATTCCATTGGCCTTCCTGATCACCTTCTGTACCTGCATACTAACCTTCTGTGTTTCATGCACCAGGACCCCCAGATTCCTTTGTACTGTAGCACTTTGCAGTTTCTCTCCATTTAGATAATAACTTGCTCTTTGATTTTTTCTGCCAAAGTGCATAACCTCACACTTTCCAACATTATATTCCATCTGCCAAATTTCTGCCCACTTGCTTAGCCTGTCGATGTCCTTTTGCAGGTTTTTTATGTCCTCCTCACTCACTGCTTCCCTCCCATCTTTGTATCATCGGCAAACTTGGATATGTTGCACTTGGTCCCCTCCTCCAAATTGTTAATATAGATTGTAAAGAGTTGGGGTCCCAGCACTGACCCCTGCGGAACACCACTTGTTACTGACACTTGTTACCACAGCACGGTGGCATAGTGGTTAGCACTGTTGCCTCACAGCGCCAGGGACCCGGGTTCAAATCCGGCCTCAGGTGACTGTCTGTGTGGAGTTTGCACATTCTCCCCATGTTTGCGTGGGTTTCCTCCGGGTGCTCCGGTTTCCTGCCACAGTCCAAAGATGTGCGGGTTAATTTGATTGGCCATGATAAAAAAATTGACCCTTAGTGTTAGGGGGGATTAAATACTGGGGTTACGGGGATAGGGCTTGGGTGGGATGGCTGTCGGTGTAGGGACCGGGTGCTAGGATTTGGATGATCAGCCATGATCTCGTTGAATGGCGGAGCAGGCTTGAAGGGCCGAATGGCCTACTCCTGCTCCTATCTTCTATGTTTCTATGATTGCCAACCCGAGAATGAACCATTTATCCCAACTCTCTGTTTTCTGTTAGATAGCCAATCTTCCACCCATGCCAGTATATTACCCCCAATCCCGTGATTTTTTATCTTGTGCAGGAATCTTTTGTGTGGCACCTTGTCAAATGCCTTTTGGAAGTCCAAATACACCACATCCACTGTTTCCCCTTTATCCACCCTGTTTGTTACGTCCTCAAAGAATTCGAGCAAATTTGTCAAACATGACTTCCCCTTCATAAAACCATGCTGACTCTGTCCGATTAAATTATGCTTATCCAAATGTCCTGTCACTGCTTCCTTAATAATAGACTCCAACATTTTACCAACCACAGATGTTAGGCTAACTAGTCTATAGTTTCCAGCCTTTTGTCTACCTCCCTTTTTTAATAACTGACCAGTTAACCTGTTTTTGGTGGTGTTGGCCTAGATACTGGGAGAACTCCCTACTGTTCTTCAAATGGTGCTACGATTTTTTATGTTCACTTCAACACTGAATAGGCAGCGCCTCAGTTTAACATGTCTGACAAATTAGGACTCCCACTAGTACTTCCCTTTACAGCCTAGATTATTGCTTCAAGTCCATAGTAGGGCTTGAATCTGCAATCATGATCCAAAGGTGAGTGCTACCAATGAACCAAGCTGGCACGTGTACAATGCATCGCACTTATTTCTCTGGATCCCCACCACCTGCCCTGCTGCTGCAGAAGATGAAATTCCTGGCAGTGCTGCAGTGAAAAGAAAGGAAGACTTGCATTTATATAGCGCCTTTCATGACCACCGGAGGTCCCAAAGCACTTTACAGCCAATGAAGTACTTTTTTGAAGTGTAGTCACTGTTGTAATGTAGGAAACATTGGGACCAGAAAAGGTGGCCGCACATTTAAAGAGAGCAGATGAGCCCCAAAGAGAATAGTCAAACTTATTTTTTAGGCCACAGCCGAAACTGGGACCCAGAAAGGTTAGTGCTGGGGGCCATTATGGAGGTAGAAGAAGCCATACTAGGCTCTCTCCTCCATCAACCTATGTCGGGTTCTTACCACAACTGCCACCTGTGAAGCATTTTGGGATGACCTGAGGACATGAAAGGCACTGTATAACTAAATCTTTCCTTACAGAAGAATGACTTGCACAGTCATTTTAAAACAGCAACAAAAAGCAGAAGCTAGTTTAAACCTAAGAGTTAAAGTGTAAGCATAATTGGGTTAATACTTATGAGCAAGCTTCTGCAGAATATAAGCTAACTGCAGTTTCTGTACAATTAACATCTGATATACCTATCAATTCGTCCAATAAAAAGCGACGAGTTAGGAACGTAACTAAAGGTTTTTATTGACTAAATAACAGAGCCCACCCTCGTGGGTGATCGGGTCCAACAAGGAGGAATACCAGCCAGTCGACTACCTTTATACCTGGGCAGGTAGGTGGAGCCATGGGCGGAGTCGGAGGTGGTCAGCCCAGGTATAACAGCGCGACAAGAGGCGACCTCGTATAGTGATACAACAGTGAGAACAGTGAGAACAATACAACAGTGATAACTATAGAGTAACGATAGTGAACGATAAAAGTGGTTTACCACATTCACCCCTTGTTTAGATTTGAGTCCGGCGGGGTGAAGTGTACTACCAGTTCTGGTATGTCAGTCTGTCCGGAGGCCTCGTAAGCCTCTCCGATCGTCGCAGCGGCGGTGCTGCGTTATCCGGTGTTAATGCTGGTGTCTGCGTGGTCGGCGAAGGCTCGTGGGGTTCCGGCATGCCGTCTACCTGGGCTGGAATTGGGGGGGTGGTGGGGGGGGGTAAAGGTGGTGTCTCCGGAGTGCCCGAGGGTGCGAGGTCTCGTAAGGAGACAGTGTCCTCCCGCCCGTCTGGGTAAGCCACGTAGGCGTACTGGGGGTTGGCGTGCAGGAGGTTCACCCTCTCAACCAGGGGGTCCATTTTATGGGCCCTCACGTGCTTTCGCAGCAAGACGGGCCCCGGAGAGGTCAGCCAGGTTGGTAGAGTGGTTCCCGTAGTCGACTTCCTGGGGAAAACAAACATTCGTTCATGGGGGGTGGCGTTAACGGCAGTGCAAAGTAGTGACCGGATGGAGTGCAGCGCTGTCGGGAGGACTTCCTGCCAGCGGGAGGTTGGGAGGCCCTTAGACTTTAAGGCTAAGAGGACGGCCTTCCATACCGTCGCGTTCTCTCTTTCCACCTGGCCGTTCCCTCGGGGGTTGTAGCTGGTGGTCCTACTTGCTGCAATACCTCTCGCTAGTAGGAACTGACGGAGTTCCTCGCTCATGAAGGAGGAGCCCCGGTCACTATGTATATAGTTCGGGAACCCGAACAAGGCGAAGAGGTCGTTCAGGCACTTGATGACTGTGGTACTGGTCATGTCTGGGCAGGGGAGGGCAAAAGGGAAACGGGAGTACTCATCAACGATGTTGAGGAAGTACACATTGCGGTCAGATGACGGTAGAGGCCCCTTAAAGTCGATGCTCAGGCGCTCGAAGGGGCGGGTGGCCTTGATCAGGCTTGCTCTGTCCGGCCTATAGAAGTGCGGTTTGCACTCGGCGTAGGTCTGGCAGTTCCTGGTCATGGTCCTGACCTCCTCGATGGAGTAGGTCAGGTTGCGGGCCTTAATGAAATGGTAAAGTCTGGTGACCCCGGGGTGGCAGAGGTCGTTGTGGAGGGTCTGAAGTCTATCAATATGCGCGCTGGCGCATGTAATTCGTGAAAGAGCATCAGGGGGTTCGTTCAGCTTACCTGGCCGGTACAAGATATCATAATCGTAGGTGGATAGCTCGATTCTCCACCTCAAGATCTTGTCATTCTTGATTTTGCCCCTCAGCTTGTTATTAAACATGAAAGCAACCGAACGTTGGTCGGTGAGGAGGGTAAATCGTTTGCCTGCCAGGTAATGCCTCCAGCGCCGTACCGCCTCCACAATTGCCTGGGCTTCCTTCTCGACCGACAAGTGTCGGATCTCGGGGCCCTGTAGGGTCCTTGAGAAGAAGGCCACCGGCCTCCCCTCCTGGTTAAGGGTAGCGGCTAGGGCGAAGTCGGATGCATCGCTCTCCACTTGGAAGGGGATGGACTCATCCACTGCGTGCATTGTGGCCTTGGCTATGTCTCCCTTGATGAGGGAGAAGGCCGCGCACGCTTCCTCCGTGAGGGGGAAGGATGTGGACTTCATGAGGGGTCTGGCTTTGTCCGCATAATTGGGCACCCATTGGGCATAGTAGGCGAAGAGCCCCAGGGTTCTCTTAAGTGCCTTAGGGCAGTGGGGGAGGGGTAGCTCCATGAGGGGGTGCATTCTTTCGGGGCCGGGGCCGATGAGTCCGTTCTCTACTACACAGCCAAGGATGGCAAGGCGCGAGGTGTTAAACACACATTTCTCCTTATTGTAGGTGAGGTTCAGCCGTTGGGCCGTACGGAGGAATTTCTCCAGATTCACGTCATGGTCCTGCCGGTCGCGGCCGCAGATGGTGACGTTATCTAGATAGGGGAATGTGGCCTGCAGTCCGTTCTGGTCAACCATCCGGTCCATCTCCCTTTGGAAGACCGAGACCCCGTTGGTGACACCGAAGGGGACCCTAAGGAAGTGGTATAGGCGCCCATTCGCCTCGAAGGCGGTGTACTGGCGGTCCTCGGGGTGGATAGGGAGTTGGTGGTAGGCCGACTTAAGGTCGATGGTCGAGAATACGCGGTATTGTGCAATCTGATTGACCATGTCAGATATGCGGGGAAGGGGGTATGCGTCCAGCTGGGTGTATCTGTTTATGGTCTGGCTGTAGTCGATGACCAGGCGATTTTTATCGCCGGTCTTAACGACCACGACCTGGGCACGCCAGGGGCTGTTGCTCCCCTCGATAATGCCCTCTTTCAGGAGGCGCCGCACCTCAGAGCTAATGAAGGCTCTGTCCCCAGCGCTGTACCGCCTGCTCTTGGTAGCGACGGGTTTGCAGTCGGGGGTGAGGTTAGCGAACAGGGAAGGTGGCGGCACCTTGAGGGTGGATAGGCTGCAGGTGTTACGCGGTGGGCGGTTTAACATTCGCTGGTTGTCGACTGTGAGTGGGGGGAGGGGTCCACCGTATGCTAGGGTTACACTTTGGAGGTGGGATTGGAAGTCCAGCCCTAGTAGGATGGCAGCGCAGAGCTGGGGGAGGACGAGGAGTTTAAAATTTTTATACTCCGTACCCTTAACCGACAAGGTCGCAACACAGTAGCCGCTAATGTCCGTGGCGTGGGACCTCGATGCCATCGAGATTCGGTTGCGCATTGGCAGGACAGGGAGGGAGTAGTGGCTCACCGTGTCCGGGTGGATGAAGCTCTCCGTGCTTCCGCTGTCGAACAGGCAGGTCGTGGCGTGGCCGTTTACTTTGATGTCCATCATCGACTTGGACAGGTGGTGTGGGCGGGCTTGATCCAGAGTGACGGAGGCTAGTGTGTAGGTAAGCGAGTCGTTGTCGTCTGCGGGCGAGGCGGTCGTCGGGTCCGGGGGCCCGGTGGCAGTCGGGCGTGGTGAGTAAAATGGCGTCTCCCACGAGGTAGGACAAAATGGCGGAGAAGATGGCTGCCCCCATAACTCACATGAGGCACTTTTGGGGTCGGTTGCCTTGATCAAAGATGGCCGCCCCCATGACTCACGTGTGGGGATGCTGGCCTCAGTTGCCTTGAAAGAAGATGGCCGCCCCCACAGTTCGCATGAGGCACTGCTGGCCTCTGAAGATCCGCTCCTGCAGGCCTTAGAGATGTGGCCTTTCTTCCTGCAGGTTGAGCAGGTAGAGCTCCTGGCTGGGCAGCGCGACCTCGGGTACTTCTCCTGGCCGCAAAAGAAGCAGCCGGCGGCCCGATCGCGGGTGCCCGATGTCGGAGCCGGTACCGGGGGTGGCGGTCCCGGTCGGGTCTGGGACGCCGACGCTGAGGTAGGTCCCGGGGGCGGCGCTGCGAAGGGTATTGCGGTAGGGGTCGGGCCCGAGTCCCAGGGTCGCGAGCAGTACCTGGAAAACGCCTCCTGGTCCTGATGGGCCACCTCTAGGGAGAGAGCGAGGGCTTCAGCTTTGTCCAGGTCGAGGTCTTTAGCTTCAAGCAGTCTTTGCCGTGAGTAGTCGGACCGTAGGCCTTTCACAAAGGCATCGCGGATATTATCTTCCGTATTTTCAACAGCCGTCACCGCTTTAAAGTCACAGTTCCTGCCGAGTGCTCTTAGCGCCCGTAAAAATTCAGCTACAGACTCTCCTGGCTGTTGCGGGCGGGATCTCAGGAGGTGCCTGGTGTACATGTAATTTACCGGGTTCCGGTACTGCTGTTTCAGTAGGTTGATAGCGGCCTCGTATGTAGTCGTGTCCTGGATGAGTGCGTATACTCTCGGGCTCGCTTGGGCGTTCAGAACTCTTAGTTTGGATCTCTGAGGGACGCCGGATTCTTCCAGGTAGGATTCGAAGCAGTCCAGCCAGTGTTTGAAGTTGAGGGCTGAGTTTGCTGCCTGTGGGTTTAGATCCAGGTACGGTGGTTTGAGGGCTTGCAGCCAAGCCGGCTGGTGTGGCTGGTGTAGCCCGGTGTCTGAAAGCTGCTGTGGCTGTGCTTCTGGGAGGGCTTCTGGCTGGCCAGTAGTAGACATCTTTAAAATTTAGTCAATAAAATTGATATACCTATCAATTCGTCCAATAAAAAGCGACGAGTTAGGAACGTAACTAAAGGTTTTTATTGACTAAATAACAGAGCCCACCCTCGTGGGTGATCGGGTCCAACAAGGAGGAATACCAGCCAGTCGACTACCTTTATACCTGGGCAGGTAGGTGGAGCCATGGGCGGGGTCGGAGGTGGTCAGCCCAGGTGTAACAGCGCGACAAGAGGCGACCTCGTATAGTGATACAACAGTGAGAACAGTGAGAACAATACAACAGTGATAACTATAGAGTAACGATAGTGAACGATAAAAGTGGTTTACCACAACATCTAACTGCAAGATTGGAGGAGGTTGAGATTTTACCTGTTTTAATGTTAAATCTAGTTTTTTTAAATTCATTCATGGGATGTGGGCGTCGCTGGCAAGGCCATTTATTGCCCATCTCTATTGTCTTTACCTTATCGGATTCAAAACTATGTTAAGCCCTCTCTGTTGCTTTAAGACTTCACTAGGCACTAGTTATGTACTGAGATTAATGCTGTGACCTTTTGGAAACTAGCAGCAACAATCAAAAAAATTACTCTTGGCACACTGTCTAAATGTAGCCTAAGTACCAAGTAAATATTACCATCACCTGTGTGTGTATAAGTTGTGTGAGACAGAATGGTTAATAGGATGGAGTAAATTGGGTGAACAGCAAATAGCATATTCAGGGTAAATTACATTCTTTTTCAGGATATAATCATAGGCAACCTTCAATTTTATTGAACATGTCTATAAGTGGGGATTATTTCCATAAACTCATTTCCCTAGCCTATCACTTTACTATTGTATAATTTTATTTACTTTTTGGGAAACATAATCCCCCTTTAATGAGTTGCTTTAAGTGTATTGAGTATTAGAACCGAGCCTAATTGCATCCATTGTCAGTAGAGGATTAGACTGGGATTGCGAGACAGAGCAAAAGGAAAGCACTTGCATTTATATTACACCTTTCACCACCTCAGGACATCCCATAGAGCTTCACAATTAAATACTTTTTGAGGGGTAGTCACTGTTGTAATATAGGGAAATGAGACAGTCAATGTGCACACATCAAGGTCCCACAAAAAGTAATAGAATAAATGACCAGATTATCTGTTTGAGTGATGTTGATGGAGGGATAAATGTTGGCCAGGATACCAAAAGAACTTCTCTGCACTTTAGTGCCATGTAATACTAGCATAAAGGACTTGTTTGAATAGATTTGGTGATGTTTTATCATACTGACCCATAAAAATATGCAAATCTTTACAATCTACTGTGTGTTACAAATCTCAGCTTCACCTTGACAAGGAGCAAATAAATGGACGGGAAGCAGAACACAAAGAGTTTCCAACAGCCTGCCCTAGAACGAGGTGACCTGTTATTGGATGTAGATGCACCAGTAATTGAAAACTAATTCACAAAGAATTCGAATTTCGTTAAAGTGACAAACTGCCCATTTCTAGCTGTTTACTGAAATGACAGTATTCATAATGATAGAAAATGCTGGAAACACTCAATAGGCCAGGCAGCATCTGTGGAGAGAGAAACAGAGTTAACGTTTCAGGTCGATGATCTGTCATCAGAACTGGAAGATGTTCGAGATTAACAGATAATAAGCAAGTACAGAGGCAGGGAAACAGGGCGTGGAGAACAAAAGGGAAGGTCTGTGATAGGGTGTTGGGCTGGAGTGATTAAATGACAAAAGGGATGATGGTGCAAGGCATCGGGGGTAGAAATGGAACAAGCATGGAAACAAAAGATGAGTCCAGAGGAGGTGCAAATGGTTACAGCAGAATAGCAGAGGGGGCGGGGGGGTCCCCAACCCAGGGGGGTCCCCAACCCAAGCGCCGGTCCATACCTCCTCCACTCCCAGTGGCTCTGGCGCAGCCATCCTCCATTACCAGCACCTGCTGGCCGAGAAAATGGAAGTAGTGGTTAAGATCCAAAGTTGGTAAACTCAATGTTAAGGCAGAAGACTGTAAAGTGCCCAATAAAAACTCTAACTCTGTTTCCACAGATGGCTGCTATTATGTCCGTGTGTAATTGAGACACGGACTGCAGAGGTTGGTTACAACAGGTGTTTACTGAGTGGAGACAAAACTGGAACTACTATGCAAAGTTACTACACAGGCTTATATACAGGGGTGGTCACTACTGGTACTGCAGTATACAGGGGCTGCAGAATATAGTTCCTTCTGCAAAGTACATACACTACAATTCCTCCCTTTTCGCTAAACAGTACATAACATTCGATTAATAATTAAATAACATATTTACAATTACAGTTGCTATATATATTAGCTGAAGTTCAGCAATTATAAGTTCAGTCTTTGAGGAGGCTTCCTGATTCTGTCTGGATAACGCCACTTTGGGGTATCAGGTTCTTCTGGCAAAGTTGATTCGGAATCAACGTCGTTGTTTGGTTCGTCTGCTTCCAATATCACCGATTCTGAGGTAGATGCAATTGGTACTTCGGTTTCATCACCAGGTGTATCGGATTGTGGTGTGGAATTGATGTTTTCCAGTGACTCTAGAATCTGGTCAGCATGGCGTCTTACAATGCTCTCTCCAATGTCCACGGTATACATTAGAGGTCCTTGCCGTGTGCAGATCGTTCCTGGCTGCCATTTCTCTGTGCGGTAGTCCCGGGCCAAAACTGGTTGACCTATCTTGAAACTCCTGGTTGGCCTTTCATTCATATTCTGAAACTGCCTGTTCTCCACATTTCTTCTGATGTTTGGCTTAACCAAATCCAAGCGGCATCTTAGTCTTCGATTGAAGAACATCATGGCTGGAGTTTGGTTGGTAACCGCATGTGTCACATTCCGGTAGGCAAACAAGAAGTTATCCACCTTGTGTTGTAGGGGTATGTCTTCATTACACATTGCCTTGATAGCCTTCTTGAATGTTTGAACGAACCTCTCAGCCAATCCATTGGTGGCTGGATGATATGGGGCGGATGTGTAATGCTTAACACCATTGTTCTTTAAGAACCTCCGGAACTCTTCAGACACAAACTGTGGTCCATTGTCAGAGCAAATCTGTTCAGGCAGCCCATTTCTGGCGAATATGGTTCGTAAGACTGTGATAGTTTTTTCTGCGGTGGTTGAAGACATTTTTATTACCTCTGGCCACTTTGAATGTGCATCCACCGCAATTAAAAACATCGAGTCCATAAATGGACCAGCAAAATCAATGTGCACCCTTTGCCATGGAGATGAGGGCCACTCCCATGGATGTAGAGGGGCTTGTGGTGGGGCGTTTTGGACCTTCTGGCATCCTGTACAGCTCTTGGTCATCTCTTCGATTTCTCTATCGATTCCCGGCCACCACACAAATGCTCTGGCTAAGTTCTTCATTTTTACCCCTCCCAGATGACCCTCATGAAGCTCATTGAGCACTCTATCCTTCAATTTGGGTGGAATTACTATTCTGGATCCACACATCAAGGTTCCTCGGCACACTGACAGCTGTTCTCTTCTCGGCGAGAATGCTGGCAACAGTGGTTCGCCATGTGCTGGCCATCCCTTCACGGCAGCACGGTGGCATAGTGGTTAGCACTGTTGCCTCACAGCGCCAGGGACCCGGGTTCAAATCTGGCCTCGGGTGACTGTCTGTGTGGAGTTTGCACATTCTCCCCGTGTTTGCGTGGGTTTCCTCCGGGTGCTCCGGTTTCCTCCCACAGTCCAAAGATGTGCGGGTTAGGTTGATTGGCCATGATAAAAATTGGCCCTTAGTGTTAGGGGGGATTAAATACGCGGGGTTACGGGGATAGGGCTTGTGTGGGATGGCTGTCGGTGTAGGGACCGGGTGCTAGAGTTGGATGATCAGCCATGATCTCGTTGAATGGCGGAGCAGGCTCGAAGGGCCGAATGGCCTACTCCTGCTCCTATCTTCTATGTTTCTAAATCATAGACCCTGGAGAGTGTCGGGTCATTTTCTGTTTCCTTTTCTATGTTTGCATTCGTCACAGGTAGACATTCGACTATGGTCGAGTGGAATATCTCCACAGGATCCGCTGCAGGTGCTTCTTCCACCGTCGGCAACGGTAGGCGCGACAATCCATCAGCATTCCCATGCTGTTTAGTTCCTTTGTACTCGATGTCATATTGGTGTGCCCCTAGGAAAAGGGACCACCTCTGTAGCCGTTGTGCTGTCATTATCAGGACGCCCTTCTGAGGGTTGAAAATGGAGACAAGAGGTTGATGATCAGTTAGTAGAGTAAATTTCTGACCGTGCAGGTAGTGATTGAACTTCTTCACCCTCCACACCAGGCTGAGGGCCTCTCTGTCAATCTGGGCGTAGTTACGCTCGGCTGAAGTTAACGAGCGTGATGCAAAAGCTATCGGCCTCTCTGAACCATCAAGGAATTTATGTGACAGTACCGCTCAAATGCCGTAGGGAGACGCATCACATGCCAGTCTTATCGGTAGTGATGGGTTGTAGTGAGCCAATACTTCTCTTGAAGTGATTAGGTCTTCACTCTTCTGAAAGGCCCGCTTACATTCATCGCTCCATTTCCATGCTACTCCAGTTTGTAGTAGGGCGTTCAGTGGGTGCAGAATTGTGGACAAATTCGGCAAAAACTTATGGTAGTAATTCACCAATCCGAGGAATGACCTCAGTTGCGACACATTTTCAGGCGCTGGAGCCTTAACTACCGCTTCAGTTTTGTCAGGGGACTTATGTAACCCCTCTTCATCAATCACGTGGCCACAATACGATATCTGTTTCTTAAAAAACTCGCACTTGGGGCGATTGGCTCGTAGCCCGTGTTCTCTTAGTCTAGTGAGCACCTGCTCTAGGTTGACAAGGTGTTCACTGTCATTTTCACCTGTCACTCGGATGTCGTCCAAGTAACACTGAGTCCCCGGAATCCCTTGCAGGACTTGTTCCATCGCTCTTTGCCAAATCGCTGGAACTGATGCTGCTCCGAATACCAGTCGATTATACTGGTAAAGACCTTTGTGAGTGTTTATCGTGAGATACTTCCTAGAGGATTCTTCAACCTCCATCTGCAAATATGCTTGTGCTAGGTCAATTTTTGTAAAACGCTTCCCTCCAGATAGTGAGGCGAAAATATCTTCTATCCTCGGAAGAGGATACTGCACTGTGTGAAGGACTGGGTTCACCATCACCTTGAAGTCCCCACAGATGCGAATCTTCCTTGGCTCCTCAGACTTATTGTTTAATGTTTTTTTCATGACAGGAACGATGGGTGTCACCCACTCGCTCCAGTCTACCTTAGATAACACGCTTGCATTTTCCAGATTCTCCAGCTCTGCCTCAACGGCTGGGCGAATTGCATACGGTACCGGTCTTGCTTTGAAAAACATGGGAATTGCATTCTCTTCTATTTTTATCGAGGCGGTTGCGCTTTTAAGTGTTCCCAGTTCTTGTTGAAATACCTCTTTAGCGTTAGCTAAGATTTTTGACAATCGTCCAGGTGTGACGTCGTCATCCTTTTTACCAGCCACAGTCAGTGACTGAATGGAGTGCCAGTCTAAACTTATCTTTCTGATCCATTCACGTCCCAATAACAGTGGTCCACCATCTTGCAGTATGTACAGATACAATTTCTGTATTTCTTTGCCGTTGTATTCGACAGGCACCCTTATTTTCCCTCTGGGGTATACTTTCTGCCCCGTATACATCTTCAAGACAATGGATGTCTCTTTCAAGGGTATGTGTGAGAATAGCCGCTCGTAGTCTTGTCGATTCATGACGGTCAGGGCTGATCCTGTATCCAATTCCATTTTGACTTGGGACCCTGCTATCATGAGGGTGACCCAAATGGTTCGGTGATCCTCTTTCGCGATTACGTTGTGAAGTTTGAGACAGCTTAGTCTCTTGTTCCCGGATTCACTATCGCTCTTCTGGTCTTCGGTACTGTCCGTCATCTTTTGTACTTTCCTGTACTGTTCCTTAGTAGCCTTTTTGTTGTTGTTAGTCTTCTTTCCAGACCTGCAAACTCGTGCAATGTGTCCCATCTTTCCGCATTGCCTGCATATTTTGTCCTTGGACCAGCAGTCCTTCTTGTCATGGGTTGTTCTACCGCAGCGATAACATTTTTCAAATCCCCGTGTCATTTCATGGGTGCCGTATTCCTGTGGCTTTTGCTGTATTTCTGCAGCTCCCCTTGCTGCTGCTTCGTACGATACTGCCACGCTGAAAGCCTTATCTAGCGTCAGCTCTTTCTCTGAGAGTAACCTCTTCTGGGTTCCTTCGCTCAGGAGTCCACAGACAAATTTGTCCCGTAGAGTATCTGTCAGTCCTGCTCCGAACTGGCAGTGCTTTGATAGCTTGCGTAGTTCCGTACGGTAATCAGCATTGCTCTCATCTTTATGCTGATTTCTCCTGTGGAATTTAAATCTTTCTGCTATCAGCAGCGGTGTAGGGTTTAGGTGTTCCTGTAGGATATCAACAATTTCGTTCAAACTCTTCGCCATCGGTTTGGCTGGAGTGATCAGGTTCCGCAATAGGCCGTACGTTCTTGTGCCCATTAAGTTTAGTAGTACCGATGCCTTTTTCTCATCGGCTACTTCGTTTGCCTTGCAATATACTTCGACTCTTTCCACATACGTGGTCCAGTCTTCTATTGCATTATCGAAGGCAGTGATATCGCCAATCTTCGGCATCTTGGAAATCTAAGATGGCGCCTCCTGCGCTTTGCCTTCTTCCCCGATTGAACAAAATGGTGCCTCCCGCACTTTGCCTTCTTCCCTGCTGGATTAAGATGGCGCCTCCCGTGCTTTCTGTCTTCTCCGCTGCTGCTAGTGCTGTTGCTGGCGTTTTTATGCCTTGATGGCGACGCCCTATGGTCTTCGCGCACTTCCCCCCCGCGCTGCTGCTAACGCCGCTCTCCACGTGGCAAACTGCAGCTCCTCGCGGCTTTCTGCGCTTCTAATTTCTTTTATTTTCCCGTCGTCAGAGCAAACCCTACGGGACACTTTCCTCCCTCTTCTCGGGTCTGTACACTGCCCGGCTTCGTAGCACCGGCTGCGCCCTATGTGCTCCACCCTCTCTCTCTCTCTCCTCTTCCCGACAACGCTGCTCGGCCCCGTTGAAAAGCCACCCGATCGAGCTCTAGCCCGCTGCAGCCCAGGAAGGATCAGTGTACTGCCTGCCACCAGCCCGATTAGCTGGAACACCATAGACAGGATAACCAAGCCCCGCTCTCGACAGCCTCTCCTGCAAATCTTCAAATCCGATGAATCAGAGGCGGTTGCCCACGGTCGACGCCCGTTTCTTCTGTTTGTTTGTTTTTCTTTCTTCCTTCTGGCCTCGACCTCTAACAACTTCGCTTCAGGGATGGATCCCCATGAGGTGGTGCAGAACTGTAGGTAAGTTCAGATCTGCTCGTCCCCAGTATTATGTCCGTGTGTAATTGAGACACAGACTGCAGAGGTTGGTTACAAAAGGTGTTTACTGAGTGGAGACAAAACTGGAACTACTATGCAAAGTTACTGCACAGGCTTATATACAGGGGTGGTCACTACTGGTACTGCAGTATACAGGGGCTGCAGAATATAGTTCCTTCTGCAAAGTACATACACTACAGCTGCCTGACCTGCTGAATGTTTTCCAGCCCCTGCTGTATTTTGCTTGTGTTTATAATGATGCTCAGTAAATGTTTTTCCATGTATGCGCATGACTTCATTTTTCTAATAACCTGTACAACAAAGGAATCCTGTCATCCTGTTCATTGTCTATATACCTGGTATACTATTAGCAGTTAGTGTTTATTAAAAGTATAAGAAATTAAGTGCAAGATTTTTATTTAGAGGTTTATAATGTCCAGGTAGATATTGATACAGGAGGATTTGAAACCAAGGCTAAATTATCTTGGTCTTTGAAAATCCCACTGAGTAAAAGAAAGAAAACAAACAAAATAAATGATAGCAGCACTCACAATCACAACTAGATGGGCTGTGAAGAGAGAAGAGCGATAAAAAGGAGAGAAAAGGAAGAGAGGGGAGAGGAGAAGAGGGAAAATATATCAATGCTATCGTTACATTGTACTGAAGGCCGCAGTGTTGGTTCTATTTTCAGTGATGGAAGCAGAAGCCATATTTTCACTGCCTGTTTGCACTGTTGTGAAATATGGGAAGCCAGGGCTCCGTGCAGGAGCAAACTGGCCTCCGACTGCCAGTGTGTTAACCTTTTTAATTTGTAGGAATTTTATACGAAGACAAATGCCCCATTCTTCTCCATGTGCCAGCTCTTCCAGGGAACTTCTGATAGGTGATTGGCTGACAGCACTGCAGTTACCAGGAGACACAGCTCAGTTGCTGTAATAACTGAGAAATATTAATAACTCTGAGCAGCCGCATCAACAGCAGTGGGACAGCTAACTTGGATTCAAGCATTGGATGGAAAATCCATGTGACAGCTGCAGCTTGCTGCATTGAGTCATGTGTATGTTATTAGTGCAAAGTGCCACTTTGAAGATGTGGCTGACCTGCATCTAAAAATCTCCTACACAGGATGTTCCCAGTGTTGACAACTAAATACCAACCAAAATGAGGCTTACTTTCTGGCTTGCTATTTCCTGTATTGTGGTACCCCAGTGTTGAACTTGCAGCCTGCCTGAAAATTATCCACCTCATACAAAACAATTATTACATCGAATGAATAGTTTAACATCATTCTCCATGTCATGTCTATATCCACAGAAAAATGGCATTATCTGTGCATTAACAATACATCTTAATGCTACTGTTTACAATGTTAATTTGTGACCTTGTAAAGGAAAAGCCATATTTCAGAAAAATACACCATCCTATGAACAGAATTCTGATGTTATTAAAACATGACATACTGGCCTAGAAATTCACTGGCCTTAGCGCCGCTTTTGAGGCGCTAGAGGGCCTAGCGCCGAAGTTATGGCCAGTTTAGAAATTGACAGGGGCCCTAAATCGGCGTTAGGCCGGTAGCGCTGCGCCGGCACCGATGACGTCATCGGTGTGCGCAGCGTCCCGGTTGCCATGGTAACCTGCCCGAACTCGGAAATTGAGTTGCGGCCGCCTCGCCCGTGGCAGCCGCAAGCAACGTTCTGGCAGAGGTGCCTTACAGAACTTTGCGCCGGCGCATTAAAGGCCCCGCGGCGGCCGGCCGCTTTCCCGCCGGCCACCTGGCCGCAGCTCCCTCCCCGGACTTCCCGCCACCCCCCCCCGGAACAGAAGCAAGCCCGGCACTTGTCCGAGGTGCCGGGCTCATTTTTAAAAAGATTATCGCGGGCCGCGGCCGGGTGCAGGCAGCTCCTCCTTAACGGAAGGAGGAGGCCTGCACTTCCCGAGCCTGCCGCACCGCAGCGGGCGCCGCAGCGCCGGAATAGCGCCGCAATGCGGCGCGTGGCGCCAGTTTTGAGGCGCTGAGACCCCTCAGTAGCGCCGGCAGCCGTTTGGGCGCGGCGCTACTGAATTTTTGGCGCGCGCAGGGGGACTTAGCGCCGGCACTAACTTCCGGCGCTAAAGCCCTCGCTGCGCCAAAACCGAATTTCTAGGCCACTGGGTTTAAAAATCTAAAAAGCCTCAACAACACAAGCTGTGAATACAGGCTTCTCAGATAAGATGAAGTGTTAACACAAAAATTGTAAACACCACACAAGCTTTTGAAATGGGAATTGATTGTTAATACTGAGACAAATGCCCTATTGAAGAAGCAAAGGCTTGCTTCCAAGGAGTCTGCAGTTTGGAAGCAACACAATAGCTATACCCAATTTAAAGTGTTAAAAACTAACACTTTAAACAGAAACACAGAACATTAAAGAACCATGTGCCTTTGATAACTATGGCATCAAATGAAACAGGAAACACGATTATATATACAACCAATTGAAGTAGCTAAGAAATGCAAAGAACACCCTAGATGAAGTGTTTTTAATTTACATGTTGTAAAAGATACCTACAGAACACTTTGAAGATATGATAACAATAGATGACACCAAGCAATCACATGGTTTTGCTGTTGAAAATTAAACCGTTAGGAGACACAACGTCTGCTTATAACCAGTTAAGCCAATATTAAGAATTGAATTGAAGACCTTCGTAAGAATGGCATCAAAGAGATAAATCTGTAATAACCATTATATATGATAAGTTTTGAAACACCTATACAGCAGACAGGATTCTGAAAGTTAACAGCTGAATTGACAATAAGAGTAGAAAGAAGTCAGCAGAGAATGACTAGAGATAATTAGCTTAAATCAGTAGAAAACTTCAAAGGATTTACTACTGCAAAAAGGGTATAAAATATGGAGCTTTCAGATAGAAAGTCAGAAGTCGCTGGAAGGGGCAAGCGATTCTCAACTTCAGAGGCAGGCTCTATAAGTTTTTAACTCTTTGAGTCTCGGGGATCAAGAGGTACTCTCATTTGATTTTGGTGGATATCCTGGATTATAAATAATAAGAAATGTATAAATGTAATGAAGTTAAGATTTGAGAATAAGGATCTCTGAGAATAAGAAATGTAAGCTATTTGTTTTTTGAACTGTTAAAGTTGCGATTGACTCACCAGCTGTTAACTGCAAGTTGGTTCTTTAATAAATCTATATATTTTTAGAATTGTCTCAAATAGTATTTCTGTATCAAACTCGTGAACTCAATCTCTGTACACTCTTTTATGAGGAGTTGCAGAATTCTGCGGGGGGGGGGGGGTTCCGGACCCTCATAATATCTGGAAGGTTACAGCCTAGTTAAACTTATTAAAAGTGCTATCTGGAAGACGGTAACATCTTCAAGTTGTTCCTTTCCTTTAGAGAGTGATAGCCTGGACTTTTAGACCCAATTAAGCATCTTATTGAATTCAGCTATCTCTAACTTTAGTTGAAGGTGAACGTCTGGGGAATATGCTTGATCTGGGGTAGCCCGAAAAGGGCTAGGACTAGTAATTATCCCTTCCGTTGTCCCTTCAACCTTACATCACGAGTTTCCTAAATAAATGTAACATGACATAAAACCATGATCAAAGTTCTCCAGGCATGGCATGCTCAATAGAAAATTAAGTTTAAGTAGATATAACTCATCTCAATTTACTTACAAAGGAGACATTGAAGGATCACAGAATTAAATTATGGTATAATGTGTCATTCATAATAGTGAATCCTTAATAGTAGCAAACCATTTACTCTGATTTATAAATGTGACAGAAGATTGTGGGCCTGATTTACTTCTGAATTAATACCTACTTTGGGGCAGAAATAGGGCAGTAAATGGAGTAAAACGGGGCAGTAATGGCGAACGCCTCAAAATTCCTCATCTAATATTGTACCAGAATTAACCACCCAAAAAATCAGTAGCCATCTTTAAAACCCACCAAGCTGGAGTTAAATGAGGCCAGGTGGTTAAACCATCTGACCCATTTTCCCCAAATTCCGCTCCAAACCAGTAAGCTGTCCTTATGGTGGATGCTGCACTGAGGAGGACATTCTGTTTTCTGCAACTGAAGGCTAGTGTTACTCTTCCTGCATGTTGAACTATTTGGTTTAGTTAGAAGTTTTGCCGCTATTTTTTGTCAGCTCTGAAACAGTAGTTTTGGACTGGGAACCTGGATTTGCCAAAGGGAATCCCTCTATTGCTGTGTTATGATGAGGAGGGAAATCAGGAGATAGAAGAGGATAGATTGGAGAAACTTAGAGTGAGCCATCACAGAAGATGCGTGTTCCCTACACACACATAACCCCTCACCAGAATTTACAGATGAAGAAGGTCTTAAATCTTTCTGAAAAATACTGCCGTAGCAGGCTGTGCTTCCACCAGAGGTTATTGGAGAGATAGTTCAACTGCTGGATGAGGACCTGCAGACCAGTTCCAGCCGAAGAACAGCATTGTCTATGCCAATCAAAGTCACTACTGCCTTGAATTTATTTGCCTTCCAGGCAGCATCTGGTGACCTTTGCCACATTAGTCAGGCAGCAGTTTCATTGTATAAAGATGGTGACTGACGCTTTATTCAGGGGGGCTGCACAATTCATATCCTTCCAAATAGAACCATACGAACAAAGAGAGAGACAGCTATCTAGTTCTATAGATTCAGTAGGATTTTCAGGGACATCTTTATTGCAGAGGAAGGTCAAAAGGAAGGATGGCACATAGCGGGTTTTACTTGACTTTCTTCAAACCAGGGTGGAAGGGAGGACGAAAGGATTAGGTGAACTGCCAAGGAACCTGGCATTCACCTGCAGAGTTTTGTGCTGGTGACTACACACTAGCTGGACATTAAGGGAGTAGTGCCCCTTTTGATTAATGTAAAGTGGCCTTACCTAACAAAAGTCTATCGACCGCAGCCTTGAAAATTTCAATTGACCCAGCATTCACAGCCTTTTGGGAACGAGAGTTCTGGATCCCACTAGCATTTATGTGAAAAAAGTGCTTCCTGATTTCACTCCTAAATGGATTAGCTCTAATTTTAAGATTATGCTCCCTTGTTCTGGATTCCACCACCAGAGGAAATGGTTTCCCTGCATCTACCCTATCAATTTTTTTTCATTTTAATGTCCTGAATTAGATCTTTTAAACTCAAAGGAATACAAACCAAGTTTATGTCATTCTGGTAATGGTGTTCTGTACTCAGAGTGGTGAGAATGTGGAAATCGCTACCACATGGAGTGTTTGAGGCAAATGGCATAGATGCATTAAGGGGAAGCTAGATAATTACATGAGGGAGAAAGGAATAGAAGGGCATGTTGATAGGATGAGAGGAAGGAAGGTGGGAGGAGGCTCATGTGGAACATAAATCTGTTGGACTGAACTCGCCTGGTTCCATTCTTATCTATCTAATCGTAGCTAGAGAATCACCTGCAATGGCTTCACTTCCCGCTCCCGCATCATTACTTCTGGTGTCCCCCAAGGATCTATCCTTGGCCTCCTCCTATTTCTCATCTACATACTGCCCCTTGGCGACATCACCCAAAAACACAGCGTCAGTTTCCACATGTACGCTGATGACACCCAGCTCATAGAAACATAGAAGATAGGAGCAGGAATAGGCCATTCGGCCCCTCGAACCTGCTCCACCATTCAATGCGATCATGGCTGATCATCCAAATTCAGTACCCGGTCCCTGCTTTCTCCCCATACCCTTTGATCCCTTTAGCCTTAAGAAATATATCCAACTCCTCCTTGAATATATTTAATGAATTGGTCTCTACTGCCTTCTGTGGTAGAGAATTCCACAGGTTCACCACACTCTGGGTGAAGAAATTCCTCCTCATTTCTGTCCTAAATGGCCTACCCCTTATCCTTAGACTGTGACCCCTGGTTCTGGACTTCCCGACCATCGGGAACATCCTTCCTGCATCTAGTCTGTCCAGTCCTGTCAGAATTTTATAAGTTTCAATGAGATCCCCTCTCATTCTTCTAAACTCCAGCGAGTACAAGCCCAATCATCCCAATCTCTCCTCATACGTCATTCCTGCCATCCCAGGTATCAGCCTGGTGAATCTTCGCTGAACTCCTTCCATGGCAAGAACATCCTTCCTCAGATAAGGCGACCAAAACTGCACACAATACTCAAGATGTGGTCTCACCAAGACCCTGTACAACTGCAGCAAGACATCCTTGTTCCTGTACTCAAACCCTCTCGGTACGAAGGCCAACATACCATTTGCCTTCTTAACCGCCTGCTGCGACTGGTGCACAAGGACACCCAGGTCTCGTTGCACTTCCCCTTCTCCCAATCTATTGCCATTCAGATAATAATCTGCCTTCCTGTTTTTGCCACCAAAGTGGATAACCTCACATTTATCCACGTTATTTTGCATCTGTCATGCTTTTGCCCAATCACCCAACCTGTCCAAATCATCCTGGAGTTTCTCGGCATCCTCCTCACAGCACACACGCCCACCCAGCTTTGTGTCATCTGCAAATTTGGAGATATTACATCTAGTTCCCTCGTCTAGATCATTAATATATATTGTGAATAGCTGGGGTCCAAGGACTGATCCCTGCGGTACCCCACGAGTCACTGTCTGCCACTCGGAAAAAGACCCGTTTATTCCAACTCTTTGCTTTCTGTCTGCCAACCAGTTCTCTACCCAAATCAATACCTTGCCCCCAATCCCATGTACCTTAACTTTACACGCTAATCTCTTATGCGGGACCTTATTAAAAGCCTTCTGAAAGTCCAAATATACCACATCCACTGGTTCTCCTTTATCTATTTTACCAGTTACATCCTCAAAAAATTCCAATAGATTAGTCAAGCACGATATACCTTTTGTAAATCCATGTTGGCTTTGTCTGATCCTGTCACTGTTTTCCAAGTGCTCTGCTATTACATCTTTTATAATGGACTCTAGCATTTTCCCCACTACCGATGTCAGGCTTACCGGTCTGTAATTCCCCGTTTTCTCTCTACCACCTTTTTAGAATAGTGGGGTAACATTAGCTACCCTCCAATCCATGGGTACTGTTCCAGATTCCACCGAATGTTGGAAGGTGATCAGCAATGCATCTACTATTTCTAGGGCCACTTCCTTAAGTACCCTAGGATGTAGATTATCAGGCCCTGGGGATTTATCGGCCTTCAATCCCATCAATTTCCCTAACACCATTTCCCTACAAATACTGATTTATTTCAGTTCTTCCCTTTCATCAGACCCTATGTCCACAGACATCTCTGGGAGGTTATTTGTGTCCTCCTTTGTGAAGACAGAACCAAAATATGTATTTAATTGTTCTGCCATTTCTTTGTTCCCCATTATAAATTCCCCTGATTCTGACTGCAAGGGACCTACGCTTGACTTTACCAATCTGTTTCTCTTCACATATCCGTAAAAGCTTTTACAGTCAGTTTTTATGTTCCCTGCAAGCTTACTCTCATATTCAATTTTCCCCTTCTTAATTAATCCCTTTCTCCTCCTTTGTTGAATCCTAAACTGCTCCCAATCCTCAGGTTTACTGCTTTTTCTGGCCAATTTATATGTCCTCTCCTTGGATCTTATGCTATCCCTAATTTCCCTTGTTAGCCACGGTTGAGCCACCATTTTTGTTTTATTTTTATGCCAAACTGGGATGAACAAATTCTGTAGTTCATCCATGCAGTCTTTGAATGTTTGCCATTGCCTATCCACCATCAACCCTTTGAGTGACATTCTCCAATCAATTCTACCCAACTCGCACCTCAGACCATCGTAGTTTCCTTTATATAAATTCAGGACCCTAGTCTCTGAGTCAACTACTTCATTCTCCATCTTAATGAAGAATTCGATCATTTTATGATCGCTCCGACCCAAGGGGCCTCATACAACAAGATTGCTAATTAATCCTTTCTCATTACATAATACCCAGTCTAAGATGGCCTGATCTCTGGTTGGTTCCTCGACATATTGGTCCAGGAAACCATCCCGTAAACACTCCAGGAATTCCTCCTTCACAGCATTGTTACTAATTTGGTTAGCCCAATCTATATGTAGATTAAAGTCACCCATGATGACTGCTGTGCCCTTATTCCACGCTTCTCTATTTTCCCTTTTAATGCCATCCCCAACCTCCGCATTACTGTTTGGAGGTCTATATACCACTCCCACTAACGTTTTCTGCCCCATGGTATTTCTAAGTTCTACCCATACAGATTCCACATCATCGGAGCTAATATCCTTCCTTACAATTGTGTTAATCCCTTCTTTAACCAGCAATGCTACCCCACCTCCCTTTCTTTTTTGCCTATCTTTCCTGAGCTCTACCTCAGCACCACTTCTCCCGACCCCTCCACAGTCTCTAAATTGTCAGACTGCTTGTCCAACATCCAGTTCTGGATGAGCAAAATTTTCTCCAATATTGGGAAGAATGAAGCCATTGTTTTCAGTCCCCGCCACAAACTCCGTTCCCTAGCAACTGACTCCATCCCTCTCCCTAACATTTGTCTGAGGCTGAACCATACTGTTTGCAACCTTGGTGTCATATTTGACCCAGAAATTAGCTTCCGACCATATATCCGCAGCATAACTAAGACCGCTGATTTCCACCTCCGTAACATCGCCCGTCTCCACCCTTGCCTCAGCTCATCCGCTGCTGAAACCCTCATCCATGCCTTTGTTACCTCTAGACGTGACTATTCCAATGCACTCCTGGTTGGCCTCCCACGTTTTACCCTATGTAAACTTATCATCCAAAACTCAGCTGCCCGTGTCCTAACTCGCACCAAGTCCTGTTCACCCATCACCCCTGTGCTCGCTGTTGGCTCCCGATTAAGCAACGCCTTGATTTCAAAATTCTCATCCTTGTTTTCGCATCCCTCCATGGCTTCGCCCTTCCCTATCTCTGTAATCTCCTCCAGCCCCACAGCTCCCCACCCTGAGATATCTGCGATCCTCTAATTCTGCCCTCTTGAGCATCCCTGGTTATAATCGAGCATCCCTGATTATAATCGAGCAACTATTGGTGGCCGTGCCTTCTGTTGCCTAGGCCCTAAGCTTTGGAATTTCCTGCCTTAACCTCTCTACCTCTCTTTCCTCCTTTAAGACACTCCTTAAAACCTACCTCTTTGACCAAGCTTTCGGTCATCACAGAATCACAGAAACCCCACAGTGCAGATAGAGGCCATTTCGGCCCATCGAGCCTGCACTGGCACATATCCCACCCGATCCCCGTAACCCCTACACCAACACATATCCCACCCTATCCCTGTAACCCCATGTATTTAATCCCCCTAACACTAAGGGTCAATTTATCATAGCCAATCAACCTAACCTGCACATCTTTGGACTGTGGGAGGAAACCGGAGCACTCGGAGAAAACCCACGCAAACACGGGGAGAATGTGCAAACTCCACACAGACAGTTACCCGAGGCCGGATTCGAACCCGGGTCCCTGGCGCTGTGAGGCAACAGTGCTAACCACTATGCCACCGTGCTGCCCATCTGCCCTAATTTCTCCTTATATGGCTCAGTGTCAAATTTTTTGTTTTATAATACTTCTGTGAAGCGCCTTGGGACCTTTTACTATGTTAAAGGAGCTATATAAATACAAGTTGTTGTTGTTGAATAGCCTGTTTCTGTGCTGTAAAATTCTGTGTGTTGTGATCAAAGGTTCTTTCCTTTGAGTCAGTTTTTATTAACCTGGCAAAACTCACCAACACTTTTTCCCTGATATCCTTGGTGATGCCTGGTCCACTGGATCAAAATGTTTAACAAATGCCTTCAGAGAAAAAGAAAGACTTCAAATAAATTTGTGTGTGTGTTAAGAAATAAAATAATGTTCATCATTTTTTTTTAGAGCAATTACAGCTTTTCTATGTCCATACATTTAAAAAATGCATGGATGGGTGGTGGCTGAAAAAAGAGAAAGATCAGGTATAAGCAGAACAGGTTTACACTACTATCCTTCAGAACAGGTTTTCCAGAACTAAATACTAGCTTGCGATTAGTGAATTAAGCAATACGACAACAAATGAGCAAGAGTTGTTGTCCTTGTACAGTAATTACCACGTCCAGCGTCTCATTTTCCCTGACTTTTCCCAGCTGCTTTCTCATTGACTTTGCACACAGCATCAACAACGCTGAAGTTATAGAATCCACAATTCATTGGCCTATGGGGAAAGCATGCCAAAACCCAACTGTCAAAATCCCTAGGGCTGTGGTTATAAAGACAGATTCATTTTTCGAAACACATTTTTTAGAAGCCAATGACTGGTGGCTTTTAATTTTAATTTAATTTACTGGGAGTGTTAAATTAAAAAGTGATGAATGTTTCAGTGCGATTTTTGCCCTGCCATGTGATATTATAAGTAGATAATACTTGTGACACGCAGGGGTAGTCGGGTATGATTGCATGTTAATGCTGAATCAGCTCTTAACAAAAAGATATCCTAAATGTCCTTGCGTGTGTTATAGGCACCTGGTGCATGAGATTAAGTGAATCTGTTGTTTCAAAATTTATGGATTATGAAAAGATGGATAATCATTGCACTGAGTCAAAATTCATTTTATTAAATGCATCGCCTGCTTCCCTGGACCAATAATTTTACTTTATTTCAAATTTTATATTTATGCACATCACATTTTGGAGGAAAAAGCTGAGGACAATGATTTTGAATATTGATAGGTTGCATGGAATCATCTTTTTAAACAATTATAAAACATTTTTTTTATTTCCTGTCATTTTCCCACTTTTTATTTTTCCCATCTTCATAAACACATTTCCTTTTGAAATTGATCTAAATCCAGGACAATAATTTTGCCATGTAATGTTCCCAAATGAATACTCCTGATGCTATTTTCATTGGAGTAATAATGACAGAATGAACAATGTACCTCTTTAGGCCATTCCAGATTTATTAAAAGGGTATGGGCACTGACCGAAATCTTTGCAGTGAGGAGGTGGGAGAAATAAAAATAAATATCTGACCGGTTGCTATGGTTTGATGGGTTTTGTGATGTACTTGACTTACAACGTGCCACAATATAGACTCCACTTGTCTTGCAAAAAAAAATGCTTAAGTTAATGTGATTGGAACCAGATTTTGTATTCTAAATAAATAATGTGTTGCGTGCCATTATCTTCAAGCTCACTCTATTGAAATGATAATTTAGAATGGATTTGGCAATGGTAAAATTACTTGAATACTCCAGGAAACTGCTCAATTTTACCATATTGTAGTGAGTTTCAAACCAGCTGCATGCTGTGATTTTCCCATATGTGTGAGCTGACCCGGTACTCACACTGACCTAAACAGGTTTATTTTATATTAAAGTAGTCATGTTTGTTGCCTCTTTTCAAGTGCAACTATTGAGTATGTAAAAACATAGTCATTTAATAACCATAATTTTCAGTCTTCCTACACATTTGGATGCTTTTTAAATGTTAAATAATTTATGAAAAGAACATCTGTGCAGTAAACATAGATTTCTAGTTAGTTACTAAACTTGGCAACATTAAAAACTCAGCCGACACAGAAGGTCAAAATTATAGAAATGACAGTTTATTGTAGAAAACAATCTATGCATGTTATAACCTTTGAGTTATATGGAAATGAAATAAAGCTTTTACAGTTCTGTTTTGGATTCAACTACCTCATTCATTCAAACCAAAGTGTGTCACGCTGGTGTGTGTGCTGATTTCAGTTTTCAGTTATGAGACAGTGCACATTCCTCAACTGCCCTGATTTAATTAGGACACCCTCACATTAAACACCACTGCTGAGAAAGGCAGCAGGAGAGCACACGACTCTGAAGCCAGTAAGATTAGCCAATTTGCCAGTTCTATCTAATGCCATGCGCCCACCCCCAAGCACTGATCGCAATTCCACCCTTTCCACACATTGGAGGTTGTGAGGTATTAGGATGCGACTCACAGAAACCAGCATTCTTTCTCCCAGACTAGTTGAAAAATGCTGTAAGATAGAGTATACAATTCTGTTGACCCATATAAATTGTATTTTTTTTTTGCCAGTGACAAAATCTACAGAGAGTTTCTTCATCTTTACCATGACCTTCTTTAAAAGGTGCAGCATGTTCATTTATCTTGTTCTAAAATAAAAACTAGATTGATGTAAAAAAAATTGTTCTAGGCAGGTTCCAAAATTTCACCAAATGTGCATTAATAACAATACAAACATTGTGAGCAGGTCATTGGACTTAGCAAGACAATCACATGCGTTCAACATATAGGCCAACACAAAATATACTGTCTGTTTAACCTTTAGCCTTAGAATTCATACATACGCACGTTATTATGCTGTGTCAAAATGACCAAGCATATACAAAAATAATCTTATAGAAAAAAAATCCTTAGTAAACTATCCAATATTGAAAGGCATCTGTCCCAAGCATTGAAAATGATGCATTGGGACACATTTATGCCAATGTGAAGCACTCAATAAATTCAAACCAAGAACATTTGACAGTTGGACTGGAATACAATACAGTAAGTATTACAAGGCCAAACATTATATAAGGAGTGATATGCTATAACAGAATAAGTTTAAGCTAAATGAACAGCCTGCTTCCATTGATTCACACTGATAATCCATTAAAGCCTTAGACGCAAGTTACTGCATGACCCTTCCCCCATGCACCTGTATGTTAAATATTGGGTAGTTTAATACTAGCACTTTTTTTCATACTTAGTGCAAATCTTGGCACAATGGTATTGAACTTGCAGGTTCAGGTCAGTCAGAATTAATTGATTCAGAAAATGACTTCACTTCTATTATTGTGCAATCAGTTTCCTTTACATATAATTATAAAATGACTACTAATGAACAATAAGCCAGAATATATGTCTTGTAAATAAGGCTAAAGTCAGCCAATGAAAACTCTTATAAGAATAGAACAGACATTACATTTGTCAAAAGTGTACTTCAATGTATTTTGAAAAACCTCTCATTGGATTCTTTCCTCCTTTGTTAGAATCTCTGATATTTATTGTCATCCAAACTACAGAATGGGTGAGAGAAGCAGAAAACACTTGCTCAGCTATTTCTCCTTCACAACACAGTAAAATGATTGGAATTTAGACAGAAAAATCTACTTTCCAAGATAATTTTCAGGTTAAAAATAGTGATGTGTTATGATTGATGGGTGTGTAGTTGTCTGCAAGAATTAATGATAATCTGTGAAATTTATTTTACTTATACTTGCGTGGGAAGGCACCGCTAGTGTTAGGTGGAAATGTCGTCAGTAGCTTGGGAAGCAATCAAACTGAGATGGCCTCAGAGAGGACGTCAGCAGAAAGTGAAACACTGGCAGACACTAGAGTGGAGGTGAACTGGACAAAGTAGTTGTAATGTTGATCAATTTTTGCACTATATGAAACTGAAACTGCTGGAAATGCACAGTATCTGAAAAAGAAAACTATATTCATGTTATGGGTGGTCTCTTTGTTAAGACTCTCCAGAATGGTTTGCTTCAGATCGTTTTTCTTTCAGATACTAACATTTCCAGCAATTTCTGCTATTTTCACTTCAGATTTTCAGCATTTGCATTTTTTCTTTTTATCTCTATAGGGTTTGCACACCAAATGCTGTAACTGATATATTTTGCGTTAAGCATCCTGAAGGCAGATGTGAAAAGCTGGATTACCTACATAATCAACCATATGGGCACTGATGAACCACATCACAATGCGGGAAAAGATTAAATTGCCCGCTATTACTGCATTTTTTTCCAATTGCTCTTGATGGTTGGTAACTGATTCTTCCAATGTGCTTTACACTGTAGACAACCTTAGCTTGTACCAGGCATGTGGTCATGAGTTATAATACCAGTGTATAACTGGGGCATAATGAACGCAGGTTTTTACGATTTGGCCAAATTATTTTTGATGGCCTATGGTTTACTTTCTATTTACTGGTCATTAAAAAATTATGAAATTGCCTCTTTCTGTAAAAAGTTTTGAAAAGTACAAATGTTCACCTTTATGGATTTTGCTGCCAAATAAAGAGTAATTAATACACCTTTTGATTTTGATTGTTGCTTAAATGAGACTTAGGAAATCCTAGCCTGTGCTCGCTGACCAACATTGGTTCCCAGTTTGACAACGCCTCAATTAAAAAATTTTCATCCTTATTTTCAAATTCCTCCATGGCCTCGCCCCTCCTTATTTCTGTAACCTCCTCCAGCCCTACAACCCTCCGAGATCTCTGCACTCCTCCAGTTCTGGCTTCCTGCGCATCCCCAATTTTAATCGCTCCACCATTGGCAGCAGTGCCTTCAGCTGCCAAGGCCCTAAGCTCTGGAGTTCCTTCTCTAAACCTGTCTGCCTCTCTACTTCTTGCTCCTCCTTTAAAACACTCCTTAAAATCGATCTCTTTGACCAACCCTATGGTCACCTGTCCTAATATCTCCTTATGTAGCTTGGTGTCAAATTTTGTTTGATGACACTCCTGTGAACTGTCTTGGGACATTTTACTATGTTAAAGGTGCTATATAAATGCAAGCTGTTGTTGATGTTGAACGCAGAATATAAATAATTCTTGTGTGATGATTTTGGTTCTTAAAACGTAAAATTTTCTTTCAAATAAAACAGAAGGGAGGAGAGAGAAACCAGGTAACTACAGACCTGCCAGTTTAACATTAATTGTGCAGAAGTTACTGGAATCTATCATCTGGCACAGAGTAATAAATATTAGCTGATTAAAGAAAGTCAGCATGGATTTATGAAGGGAAGGTCATGTCTGACTAATCTAGTTAATTTTTTGAGGAGTGTACTAGTATGGTGGATAGGGGAGTGTCAATGGATGTTGTCTATATGGATTTGCAGATGGCATTTGATAAGATTCTGCACAAGAGATTAGCAGCAAAAATGAAAGCAAACAGAATTGGTGGTAACCTTGTGACATGGGATTGGTAATTAGTCGCTAGGTAGGAGATAGCAAATAGGGATGAAAGGATTCATTCTTTGATTGGCGGGATGTGACAAGAGGTATTCCCCAGGGATCTGTACTGGGGTCTCAGCTTTTCACCATGTATATTATGACTTGGACGAAGAAACAGAGAGTGGTATATCCAAGTTTATAGACGACACTAAGTTAGGAGGCACAGTAAATTGCGTGGATTGGAGCAGGAACTCAAGATAACAAACAGACTAAGTAAGTGGGCAAAGCTGGGAGTTCATTGTGGGGAAGAGTGAGGTCATTCACTTTGGATCGGAGAAAAACAAATTGGACTATTTACTCAATGGTGAGAGACTAGAAGCTGTAGAGGAACAAAGTGATTTAGATGTCCATGTACAGAAATCACTACAAGCTAGTGCACAGATACAAAAAGGTAATTGAATTGGCTAATGGAATGTTGGCCTTTATCTCAAGGGGATTGGAATACTGCAAAACGATGCTTCAGTTGTGCAGAGCCTTGGTCAGATCCCATCTGCTTTCAGTTTTGGGAATTTAACCTCAGGAAAGATAGATTGTCCTTGAAGTGGTACAGTGCAGATTCACCTGAATGTTACCAGGGTTTAAAGGATTAAATTATGAGGACAGGTTGTATAATCTTGGCTTGAAAGCCTTGAATTTAGAAGATTGAGGGGCAATCTAATTGAAGTCTTTAACATGAAAAAGGGATGCGATATGCTAGATACAGAGAAATTATTTTCTCTAGTGGGGGAATCCAGAACAAGAGGGCATACTCTTAAAATTAAAGCCATCCATTTTGGAGTGATTTAGGAAGCATCTTTATACACAAAGGTTAGTGGAAATCTGGAACTCGCTCACCCAAAGGCTGTGGATGCTGGCTCAATGACATTTTCAAGACTGAGATCGACAGATTTTTGTTGGGTAAGGGTACAAAGGTGGGTAAATGGAGTTAGGTACAGACCAGCCATGATCTAATCGAATGGCAGAACAGGCAGGGGGTGGAGTAGCCTAATCCTGTTCATATAAGTATTACTGAAAAGTCTTTATCTGAAATTAGAGTGAAGGAAATATTAGAACTTTGATGGGTAGTCCACTGACCTCCACCATAACCAACACAAATACTTGGCACTGGGGATGTGTGCAGATCTGGTTGAGAAAACTGAGCCAGGTCAAAGATCAATTCAGTTCATTTAGGCCTGGATTTGATTCTTCCTTAAAATAGTTGTAGTGTTGGGCGTATGGCACAAAATGCGGCTGAAAAAGTGTAGCTGAAAAGATGGTCCAGACTTGAACATGGCTGAAGGGTAGCATTAGGCTAGGAAAAGCATGGTTGTTGATGTAATATATATTAGACACTTCAGTATATGGCATTAGAGAATTCTGAAATCATTGTCTTATCACATGTTCATAGAATCATAGAATAGTACAGCACAGGAAGCCATTCAGCCCATCGAGTCTACGCCAGTTCTTTTGAAGAACAATCCAGTCCGTTCCACTCCCTCGCTCTTTCCTCATATTCCTGCAATTTTTTCTTCAAGTATTTATCCAATTCCCTTTTAAAGGATACTATTGAATCTGTATCCACCACCCTATCAGGCAGTGCATTCCAAATCCTAACCACTCGTTGTGTAAAATATTTTTCATCATGTCGCCTCTGGTTCTTTTGCCAATCACCTTAAATGTGTGCCCTCTCGTTATCGACCCTTCCACCATTGGAAACAGTTTCTCTTTATTTACTCTATCTAAACCCTTCATGATTTTAAACACCTCAATCAAATCTCCTCTTAGCTTTCCCTGCTCCAATGAGAACAATCCCAGCTTCTCTAGTCTATCCATATAACTGTAATCCCTCATCCCTGGAACTATTCTAGTGAATCTCTTCTGTGCCCTCTCCAAAGCCTTCACGTCCTTCCTAAAGTGTGGTGCCCAGAATTGGACACAATACTCCAGCTGGGGCCGAACTAGTGTTTTATATAGGTTTAGCATAACTTCCTGGCTTTTGTACTCTATGCCTCCATTTATAAAGCCCAGGATCCCATATGCTTTGTTAACCTGTCCTGCCACATTCAAAGATTTGTGCACAAACATCCCCAGGTCTCTCTGTTCTTGCAACACCTTTAAAATTGTACCATTCAGTATGTATGGTCTCTCCTCATTCATCCTACCAAAATGTATCACTTCACACTTCTATAAGGAAGGAGGGTTCGGTGCCAAGTTGGGAGGGTTTGGTGGCAAGACAAATTTAATTTCCCAAATTGCCATGAGGAGATTTGAACTCTCAACCTCTGGGATTGCTGGCCCAATACCATAACAACTAGGCTATGTTCTAGATCATTACACAAGAGTGTTATGTGGATTGTCCAGTAGGATTTGGGAGAGAGCACACAACGACACGGAATAGTTACTGTAACATTATAGAGAGGATTACTGTAAGCAGGTTCAGGACAAATCAAATGAATCTTAGCTGATGAGAATAAAGAAGCTTTACTGGGAGTCTCCTCGTTGGGGAACAAAGCATCTATGCTTGCAGCTGTTGGCATTACCAGAGCTTTTACAAGAGATATTTGATGTTGAACCAAAATTAGTTGCACATATAAACAAAGGAAAAGGGCAAGGAAACACCATCGGGCCCATCAAGTCCACCTCATCCACTCAACTATGCAACTGCACACATTTTCAATTCCAGGCACCAGTCTTTGGCAGAGGACATTTAAAATTAAGACCCCATTATCTTTAATGGAGTTTAGATGATTGATGTGATATGTTGGGATAATGTTAAGGACAAGATTTTAGAGTAGTTTCTCATGATAGTTTCAGATCAAACCTAACTGAACAAGTTATTTTACCCCTAATTGGTAATCTTACACAAAATGCTTATTGAAAAAAAAATCCATTTCCAGGAAGGTCAAACTCGCTGTGAGTGAAACCAATGACACTTATTGATTGAAGTGAAAGGTTGTATTGTTCATTGATTGTGGTGTTGGCAAATGGAAAGAAGTCAATAATCTGTAATTAGACCTGAATCTGCCATTTTCAATACTTACTAATAATTGCAAGTGCCTTTAATTGTAAGACTGGAAGATTTAATTCACAAGGATTTTATTGAAGAATACTTACCTGAATTTATTGACGAGCAGCCTGGTCTCACAATCTATAGAAAGCTCAAAAATGCAACCAATCCATTTCAGTGAAGGCAGTTAAAGGTGCACGTTCTTTGCTGTCAATGAAACTGCTTTCTATTTTCAAACAGCACTCTAGTCTTAATTACTATTTTACAGCCCATTTTATATATGCGGTAATTCACGTTACACTCCTCTTCTGGATGGGAAAAAATACACTATAACATTTCTTCACAATCTGGTGCACAAGAACCTGTCTTGTGTAAACTACCAAGAAACAAAATATATTCATCTATTTAACTAATGTGTCCACTACACAACAGAACTAGTAGGATGTGCGAAATGTCCCAGCATTTGGTTTCTAGTAGGGGTGCACTTAAACCTTCTCAGTCTCACAACCTTTTTTGAGCCAAAAGATGACACATTGCACATTTGGAGCAAAGTATGCAACACAAATCTTACGAGCCCCTCAGCAATCTGAAATCAATGGAATCCTGTTGTGCACAATAATTTGGAGGAGATTTTGTTTTTAATTTAATAAGCAAGCATCAGGAATGACAAAAGTTACTGAGGGAAACGTATCAAATTTAAGAAAAATTGCCTGTCAGATTTGCATATTTGCAAAATTTTACTTTTTTTAAAAGAACATATCAACTCATCTTTAATTGTTTCCCAATGGCACAACTGAATCCTGTTAATTGGGACATCAGATTTCCCCACTTTATAGCCCATCTGCAGGAAATAAATCCATCAATAATGATTCATACACACTAAATCCAACAGATGGATTAGAAAATATCCTCAAAGAAAATATACACATTAACTACATTTCCACCAGCTGATGTCAGTGCATTCTTAATGTATACACATTTTATGAATGACAGTAAATGTTGGAGATTGATACTATGCACGGTTTTATCTGATTGATGATTGGTTAAAAGCATGCTGTGAGCAAATTTGTTGCATTTTTAACCGTAGTAACATGGATAACTGATTGTTTTCTTTTTTCCACAAAAGTCATTTGTCGGGGTTTACTTGAACCAGTATATCGATTCTTCAGTGTTGCGGCTTGTGTGCATCACTAACGCTCATCCAATTCCACAGCAGTTGCCAAACTGGGATGGTACGTTTTGTTTGAAACATTGGTTAAGTCTGCAGGGCTACTAAGGAAGACTATGGAGTGGTGATTTTTGTAGATGAAAATGTGTATCTTTCTTACTTTGAGCTGATCCAGAAGTAGGTATTTTGTGGACAGTGGGCATGAGCTTGTTTCTTTATCCACTTCAAAGCATAAACCCCACACCTGTAGGCCAGTACTGGTGCACTGTCTTTTACGCAGTTTCAGCACTGTTCCGACACAATAAAGCCTTCTTTTTCCTGCCCAGCTGGCTCCACTTCAGCATAAGCAGGATGACCAGAGCCCCGTCTGAACTTCATTGCAGGCCATCTACTGGGGCGACGCTAGAATTGAACAGAAATTAATTAGCACGGACATTGTGGCAAAATGCAAATAATTCCAAACAGAAATTCTTAGAAACTTAGTTGGACAAGGGCAAGTGAGTTAAACGGTCAAATTTTAAACTAAAACTGAAGTAGAAAGAAAAGTATCTGAGTAGATCTTGTGGAGATCCTGGTCAAAAGTAATCAACAGTGGTAGTTGGTTACTTCTCCAGTTACTAATGTTTTAATGCAAACCTGATACTTTATGCCTAGTCCTAGAGGATATTTTAGAGCTGTGCCAGTAAGACCACCTTTTTAACCAGCTTGCTCTGGTGCTGAAAAACAGAACACCTAACTTACATGCCCTGTGGTATAACAGAAACAGACTTTATGATGTGGATATGGCAGTCCATTCACAAAGCAATTCACTTCTTATATTTTATATTGATTTAACTTTGGTTGCAGTTTACATATCCAGGTTGAGTTAGAACACAAGCATTAGATTGAGTTCAATGGTAAAAATATTTTTACATCGCATTTTTCTTTTTTCTTCCCCCCCCCCATTCCAGTTTATTCCTCTCTTCATACTGGCATACAGTTACACGGGCACACACCATCTTCTAATATCGAGACAAAGTATTCTTCCTGTAAGCACCAAGATAACAAGGGTCGGCAGATAATTTAACCAAAGCTGCCACCACAGGTGATGCCTAGTTCTATGCCCACAAACACATCCAGTAAAGGCCACTATATGATCAGGAACAGTACCCTAGATGATTTTCCCCAGACCAGGGGCTCAGAGGTCAACTGTAGTCCCTTTATTATCAACCTAGCTGAGATCAAAGACACTAATACGTGTGGAATTGAGTTATAGGGGTATAAATTGGCAACAACCGTCGTGCTGAAACTGATGTGCAAGAGGGCCAGGCGAAAATGTTCCTCTTATAATCATAGCATCTTACAGCACAGTAAGAGGCCATTTGGCCCATTGTAAGAACATAAGAACATAAGAAATAGGAGCAGGAGTAGGCCAATTGGCCCCTCGAGCCTGCTCCACCATTCAATAAGATCATGGCTGATCTGATCCTAACCTCAAATCTTCTATCACTCTGCATCCACCCGAACCCATGTGATCTCCCGGGAGAGGCGAAAAACCAGATAAAGACCCAATGGCCAATTTGGGAGAAAAAAATCCTGGAAATTCCTCTCCGACCCATCTAGGCGATCGAAATTCTTCCAGGAGATCACTCTGTCCCTATATTTTCTACAGTACTTAACTTCTGTAAAGGCGATCTCCACCCCAGCCAGGAACAGGAATAAAACCATCTCCTGAAATCTAACAGAATTAGAACACAGTAGGAGCAGAACAAGGCTACACGGCCCCTGGGCCCGCTCCACTACCCACAGGGCCATGACCATTCCGAACCCAGACTCATGTCCAATTTCCTGCCCGCTCCCCGTAACCCTTAATTCCCTTTACTTCTAGGAAACTATCTATTTCTGTTTTAAATTTATTTAATGATGTAGCTTCCACAGCTTTCTGGGGCAGCAAATTCCACAAACCTACCACCCTCTGAGTGAAGAAGTTTCTCCTCATCTCAGTTTTGAATGAGCAGCCCCTTATTTTAAGATTATGCCCCCTAGTTCTAGTTTCACCCATCATTGGGAACATCCTCACCGCATCCACCTGATCAAGCCCCTTCACAATCTTATATGTTTCAATAAGATCGCCTCTCATTCTTCTGAACTCCAATGAGTAGAGTCCCAATCTACTCAACCTCTCCTCATATGACCACCCCCTCATCCCCGGGATTAACCGAGTGAACCTTCTTTGTACTGACTCGAGAGCATTGTGTCTGTGCCGGCTCTTTGAAAGAGCTACCCAATTAGTCCCACTCCCCTGCTCTTTTCCCATAGCCCCTCATGGCCCCTTCCCAACTCTCCAGATATCAGCGAGATCAGTGGTCAAGGCCAGGAGCATGTACACACTGGCACCTATGCTGGGATGCGAGCCCCCCCGTGACAGCACACGGAATAGGAAGTAACCTCCTAACGTTGGTTGGGAGGTAGGAGACAGGCCATCGGGATAAAGGGAACAGTCTCTGATTGGCGGGACGATACATGTGGGATTCCCCAGGGAGCTGGGCCTCAGCTTTTCACCATATATATTAATGACTTATTTATTAATTATAGACTGACTGCGTGAGTGTGCAAAACTATGGTAGATGAAGTTCAGTATGGGGAAGTGTGAGGTTATCCACTTTGGATCCAAGAAAGATGAATCGGAATATTTTCCCAATGGCGAGAGACTAGCAGCTGTGTAGGAGCAATGGGATTTAGGTGTCTATGTACACAAATCACTAAAAGCTTGTGCACAGGTACAAAGAGAGAAATGGAATGTTGGCCTTTATCTCAAGGGGTCTGGAATATAAAAGTGAGGAAGTGATGCTTCAGTTGTGCAGAGCTTTGGTCAGACCCCATTTGGAGGACAGCATTCAGTTTTGTCCACTGCACCTCAGGAAAGATACACTGGCCTTGGAGAGTGCAGTGTGGATTCACCAGAATATCAGGGCTTAAAGGGTTAAATTATGACAACAGGTTGCACAAACTTGGTTTGTATTGCCTTGAATTTAGAAGGTTGAGCTGTGATCTAATCAAGATGTTTAAAATGATAATGGGTTTCGATAGAGTGGAGAGAGAGAGAGAAACTATTTCCTCTGTTGGGGTAATCCAAAACAAGAGGGGTACAATCTTAAAATTATAGCTAGGCCTGTGGGGAGTGAAATCAGGGAGCACTTTTTCATACAAAGGGTAGTGGAAATCTGGAACGCTCTCTCCCAAAAGGCTGTGGATACGGAGTTAACTGAAATTTTCAAGACCAAGATTGATAGATTTTTGTTAGGTAAGTATATGAAGAGATATGGAGCAAAGGCGGGTAAATGAAGTTTAGGTCGAGATTAGCAATGATCTAATAGAATGGTGGATCAAGGTTGAGGGCTGAAAGGAATATTGAAAGCCCTCTGATTCCTATGTTAATAAGGAATCTTCTGCTGGTGGGTAAATTTCTCTGTACATTCCAGATGACTATCTATCTTATTTTTGCTAAAGATTGTTGGAAGAAATTTGCATATCAGCCAATTAGCTGGAAGAAATTTGCTTAAATGAAGTGCAACAGTGAATTGTGACATAGGAAGTGCAATGTGATGGACAGAAACCATTTTTATTAATAATATTGATATGTGTATAATCTTAAGTGGCAAACGTAGAGTCCAATGCTTCTTTGGCAACTGCAGACAGATGGTCTGGACCAACGCGCCAGTCATCTTTGTTTCCCAACTTAATCATTGAGAGGCAGAGCTAGTTCATATGCTGATTACATTTCAACCACCAAGACCAGATTATGGTTTCAATGACTGGCTTCCCCACTCAGGACCCTGGCTAAAATAGCAGTCGGGCCCCGATGAGGTCATCGAAGCCAGATCTCCATATTTAAAGAAGGACCCCACCAGTCACCAGCGGGTGTCCTTCTTGCTTGCTCAGAGCCTGTGGGAAGAGAGCAGGAAAGCCCCCAGGTGATTTTAACCACCTAACAGTTTCAGTCAGGCAGATTAAAAATTGTCCCTCCTGGAGCAAGGAGAAGAATACCAGTACATTGCATGATGTAATGGATGTATTAAAATGACCTCCATGTTTTGCTATGTCTGTGTGAAATTTATTTGAAAAAGGTCATTTTAAATCTGCTTTGAATCCTAACAGTTCTTACAGATGTCTTCTGTAAACAGAATAAATCAAAGTGGAACAGTGGAAAACAAAACTTATTTCACTCATGAGGAAAACCTTTATAGCTCACCAATTAGCTTTAACACTAGTGAGCTATAAAGATCTTCCCTGTGAATAGAAATTGTCGGAATGTTTGACTTTTCTCCATTGTGCATTTATAGGTAGAATGTGCTTGCCATTCATTTTTCAAAGGAAACCATTAGGAAAGAGCTGACTTATTTCATTGTGTATGTAAGACACAATTACCGAATGATGTTGAGGAAAGTCAAATACACCATTCAGGCCTCTACAGACCAATATTTCAGCAGTTTGACATAGAATAGTTTTATCTCTTTGATTTTCCATCTGTTTTCTTTGGAATGTATTTAATGGATCAATTAAAGTGAACAGATGTTTGTCTTTCTGAAGCTACTCCCGATCTGCTGACATTTGCATTTGGTTGATGCAGTTTAATCACAGCTGACTGAGCAGTCAAAATGTTGGTTTCTAATTAGAAAATACTTTACAGAAGCCTTACCTATGCATATTTACTGGAACAGTAAACCTGGAAGCTTTCATGTTGCTTGGATTCAAGGTGTGTTTATACTGTGTGTACAAGTCTAAGACGACAGAATCGGTCCCAGCCAAACAGGCAGTGTTTTCTTTACACTGCTTGGTTCCAATTCGCATTCTCAGGTCCAAGTGAGAACTCCTCGGACATATGAAGCCACAGAGCTCCGTCCTTCTCAAGGAACCACCTCACCCCAGAACTTTTTAAATAGGGTTTTCCTGCGGATGCAGAGCTCTGCCTGCACCTTATACTGTATAGCGGGAAGTGGTGTTCTCAGCCTCCCGTCTCATTCTCTGAACAACAGTGCAGGGGCAGGCTGGAGAATACCAGCAGTCCTTCTCTACAATTATTCACCCCCAACTCCCCCAGGATCAACAGATCAATTCAGGACCTGCAGGTAATCGATTTCCATTGGCATCCAGAAGGTCCTAATCACTGTGACCACATTTACGTTGCAGGCCATGATTTTCCTGCACCTCCTGCTGGCTCTGTGCCTTTCCAAGAGGCAGTCTTGCACTGGGCCTGCACCCAATCATTTAAATGGCCTGGAACACACAATACTGGTGATCCTGGGTCTGGACTGGAGCAATGCACTTTTGATACACTGCTCCTAGTGCTGGGTCGAGGGAGGTTGGGGGTGGGGGTAGAGGAAAAGCTGCAGTATAAACTCTAAAATTAAGGTTTAAAGATATTGCGGGCAGTATATTGTCAGGAAAAAGATGACAGGATAATGTGCTATTCTCAATTATCCAGTAACCAGAATACTATAATGTATGTAAAGATGCACGTGCAGTGCTGTGCTTTTCTCCCCCCATTTCAAAGTGGTATAGAGCTGGTCATGGATCACTGCTGCAGCTCAAATCACTCTCAGATGGTCTTTGCAAGTAAAGCCACAGCATAAATTACAAAGAAATAATTAGAAACAGAGGAGGACGAGCTAGACTACAGTTTTTAGGTGTCTGTTATCTTTGTTAACCCCAATTTCAACAGCTAACAGGGAAGGTTGCTGGTAATGACAATCTGGTTTATATATTCACCCTGAGGTAAATCTTCTCACCCAGGATCTCATGTGAGCTTTGCTGTAAGTTTTGTTAAAGGTGCCTGTTTAATTGTCTGGAGTGGTTTCATTATCAAAGGTTAGCCATACAAAGCGCTACATGTATAAAAGCAATTAGGGACTGAAATTCTGCCGACACTCATTTTGATAAAAGCAGACTTGAGAAAAAAGTGGTTTGATACAACTTCTTAAACTCATGAGTTTTGGTTCCCTAGTGTTAACAAATTTTGGATGACATCACCCGGGTATACCTCAATGAAGAAGAGACTTGCTGCTGATGTTGGATGGTGGTACATATAAAATGTCACAAGGACTGCTGCTACAACAATGATGATAACCAGGAGGATCCCCACAATCAAGCCAGTGTGGACTGAGTTACCTTTCTTCTCTGCAGTGCTGTCAGCTGTAGAAGCTGGAAGAAGAAGAAGAAGAAAAATGTGACATTTTAACAACTTCTACTAAAACACGTGACCAGGATGTAGCATAGATAAGTTTAAAAATAACACACATTCTGGAATTCCACTGCCCTCAAGTAGTAAACCTAAAAACTACTCGAGTGTAATTGTTAATGCGGCCTGACAGGTTTGATACACACTGTCCCTGTGGGTTGACAGAAGACTGATAACATCTGTGATATTTCATCTTCAGAGATTAAATTTGGTAAAGCGTTAGTCATATTTGAATTTCAGGTAATTCTGGCTGCTCCAGCTATCAAAATAATATTAAAAACTTTATCAAAAGCAAAATACTGCGGATACTGGAAATCTGAAATAAAAACAGAAAATGCTGGAAATACTCAGCACGTCAGGCAGCATCTGTGGAGAGAGAAACAGAGTTAACGTTTTAGGTCGATCAGAGTTAACATTTCAGGTCGATGATCGACCTGAAACGTTAACTCTGTTTCTCTCTCCACAGATGCTGCCTGGCCTGCTGAGTATTTCCAGCATTTTCTGTTTTTATTAAAGACTTTATCACTGATTTACAATGGTTCCAAACATTAGGGTCAAGCAAATGGAGTAAAACATTGTGTGACATAATTTACAAGAGGAAATTATTTTTATGGCATCATCAATTTAACAAAGGGCTTCATTAAAGACTGGCACCAAGCCATCTTGTTAACTGTTTTTGAATATAATCATTACTGGAAGGTGGCTCAGGCAAATAGACGCAATGATCTAGTTCACATGGCATGCCCTGCGTTGAATTTCATTTATGAATCATGCAACATCTTTTGCAGATCAATGACTAATTTCATCCATACATGTTGAAAAGCTATGAGCATTCGATGATTCCTTGAAGCACCAGGGCCTAGAAATTGAGTGGGCTTTGCGCCCATTTTGCGGCGCTAGAGGTCATTGCGCTGGACTTACAGCCAGTTCAGAAATTCCCTGGGGCCCTACCATCGGCGGTAGACCGGTTGCGCTGCGCCGGCACCGATGACGTCATCGGTGTGCGCAGCGTCCCGGTTGCCGTGGTGACGGGCCCCAGCGCCGAAATTGAGTTGCGGCCGCCTCGCCCGTGGCAGCCGCAACTAAGACTCTGGCAACCGAGTCTTACAGGAGTTTGCGCCGGCGCATTAAGGTCGCGCGGCGGCCGGCCGCTTTCCCGCCGGCCGCCTGCCCGCACCTCCCTCCCCGGACTCCTTCACCCCCCCCCGCGGAACAGATGCTTCTGGGCTGCGAGCCCGGCACTTCCCCGAGGTGCCGGGCTCATTTTTGTGAAGATTTTACTGGCCAGCGGGCGGGTGCAGGCAGCTCCTCCTTAACTGAAGGAGGAGGCCTGCACTTCCCGAGCCTGCCGCACCGCATCGGGCGCCGCAGCGCCGGTATAGCGCCGCAATGCGGCAGGTAGCGCCCATTTTCAGGCGCAAACACCCTTCAGTAGCGCCGGCAGCCGTTTGGGCGCGGCGCTACTGAATTTTTGGCGCGCGCAGGGGGACTTAGCGCCGGCGCTAACGTTCCGGCGCTAAAGCCCTGGTGCGGCGCCAACTGAATTTCTAGGCCCAGGTGTTTGGTCCAGCTGGTAGCAATATTGCTTCTGGGTCAGAACATTGCCGGTTTGAGCTCCTAATCTAGTTTAATACTCCAGTACGGTACTTAGGGAGTGTTGCATTATTAGAGGTGTCAGTTGTGATTGAAATTGTTCTGGTGGCTCCACTATATGGAGGAGAGCAGAGATCTCTGTCAATATGTGATTACATGAGCTCCATGCTGCGTTGTAATATAATTCCGTTAGTGCAAATATATATTACTGTTAAACAGCAACATAAATTATCTTCTGGCTGTGAAACTTTGTATACTCCAGCAGCTTTTGAACTACATCTGACCAAATTATGAATTCTTTGAAGAGCAATGGGTTAACGTTTTAAGATTCTTATTAGACAGGTGCCAAAGAAAGCAAACTCATAGACATGGTCATCACCTTTAATGGCTGGCTCATTTAAAAAAAAGCTTTGTCTTACAAAAGCTTGCAGGGTGTACATTGTGCTCGTCTTAGTAATTCCTGGGTAATGCAAAAGCTCGATGGCCGTGCTCATTAACATACTACTTACACAGCAGTACTTAATGATGATCCAGCTTTAAAAAATCAATTATGATTAAAAAATCAAAATTGCACAGCCTTTGTTTCTTTTCCTGCCATAGAGCTCTGGCAGCCAGTAGCATTGCTGGCCCTTGCTCTTTCTGTTCGTCCTCGGCTTCCTGGTCATCCATTTCGTCTTCCTGAAAATGCAGCATACCATGATGTATCTGAAGACTCTCTCAGGGCTGTACTGAAGGATGTCATCAGACTTATCCAGATAGTGGAACCTCTGATTTAGAATGCCAGTTGTTTGTTCTAACAGAGCATGGCTTTCATTATAGCACTTTTCAGCGTCAGTGCTCAGGTTCCTGACAGGATATCCCTCGTCACCTAATAGCCAGCCTGACACCAGATGGTGGAATACAGGATGGTTGAAGGACTGACGTAGGATAAATGCATTACGACTTCTGTCAGGAAACCAGGCACAGACCTACATGATCGACTGCCTGGGGTCACACATCAGCTGCACATTCAAGGAGTGGAAGCCTTTCTTGTTGCTGAATAGTTCAGGGTCTTCACATAGAGGGAAATCTGTGTGCAATGCAATTCTGGTGATACTCAGAGCTTTTTCCTCTGGTTTAGCTGCATCCAATTGAAAGGTGATAAATTGGTTGTGCTTTTCTAAGAGGACATCTGTGACCTGCTTGCCTGTTTGATGCAAATTGGCTGATGTTGCTTGTGTCACCCGTTGCAGCCTGGAATGCCCCAGAGGCATATGAATTGAGAGCCATTTACAGCCTCAGGCAGCAGTGTGCATGACCGGATGCTGGGCTGCAGTTGGTGCTGCAGCAGGTGACAAAGGTCTGCAACAGCCTCCCTGGTGAAGTGGAGCCTGTTCTTCACTGAAGCTGATGTCGGACAATCTACTGTTGAAGACCCACGTGGTGCAAGGCCTCCTGCGCCCTCCCCTCCTTCACACTCTTCTACCAGTAGCCGAGGATCTCTGCTCTCTGCCTTGCTGCTGTTCCTCCTCCTCCTCCTCCAGCCCCAATGAAAGCCTGAGCAACGCCAACAATGAGCAGAAGCTCTTGCGCAGAGATAGTACTGAAGCTCCTAAAAGTCAATTGTTCTTTGTCTTCAAACAGCTTTGGCAACCACAATAGCCAAAAAGAGGCCTACAAGCCTAAAAAGACGAACCAGAGACTTACCTGAGTGCAGCTAAGGATCCCTTTAATTATCCTTCAACAGGCAAAGGATTCTTATTTTAATATTTTAATGAGGTCCCACTGCTTACAGGCAGCTCAGCCCAATATGACGGTTGACACATTTCCTGGGGAGATCGGGCAAGGGAGATTCATCCCCCCAATTTTCAATTTTAGGCCCAAAATGTGGGTGCAACAATGTCAATATCTTTCCCCTTTGAATATAATGCAAATTGTTAGAAACATGGAAAAAAATAGGAGCAGGAGTAGGCCATTCGGCCCCTCGAGCCTGCTCCGCCATTCAATATGATCATGGCTGATCCTCTATCTCAATACCATATTCCCACTCACTCATAATATAAAAATTGCATTAAAAATAAGACAAGTCAGATTTTTATTTCCCTTGTGATAATTTCATAATATAAAGGTTTGCTATCAACATTTTCTGTCTTCTCTGAAACATGGGCCCGTAATTTCCAATAGGAGGCTTCCTGCGTGCGGATGCCTCCGATCGGAAAAAAATCTACGCCCTTACCTGAGGGCTCCTGAGGTGCGGCCATTTCCGATCCAGGGCCTCTCCACAGTCGAAATGCGCAGGGCCCAGGTATCCCAGGGGCGCAGGCAATTCGCAAGTGTCTCTGGGACCACGTGGGCCAGGTGAGCCAATGGGAGAAGGGAACCCCCCTTCATACTTTTGACAGACAGACCTGTCAAAAGTACGAATGGGGATAACTGAAAAAAGATTAAATAAATTTTTTAAAAACCATCACGTTTCTAAAATGAATTAAAATTACATTGGCCCAGAAATTCGGGTCCCAACGCGTGAGTACGCACTGGGTACTCACTGGTAGGCCCAACGAAAGTGCCGGTTTCGTGCATGCACTGCGCATGCGCGGGAAACCGGCACTTCCGTTCCCTTGAAAGAAGGGGTTGACAGGTGGAACGCGTGCGCCGGAGAGGCAGCGTGTGCACATCGAACTTACGTTTTTTTTGCAGGTTTCTCCGGGAGGGTAAGCCTCCAGGAGATACACTTTTAAAAAGCAGGCGCAAGGCCTGCTTTTAACAAGGTAAGTGGTGAATTAATTAAAATTAAAACATTTTTTCCACAGGTTTATTATTTTTAAATACTTTAAAGAAAGGTAAGTTTATTTTTAGCCCCGTTAGAAAAAGTAATTAATTTTTTCAAAAATTTAAATTATTGTTTAAAATAGTTATATCATGTAATTTATAGTTATTTTAAAAATGTGATGTTTTAAAAAAAAATTATTTGACGTTTTAGTGATGTTTTGGGGCTTATAGTATTTATAGGTTCGACAGCTCTTCCTATCAAACTTATGAATGAAGCATTGGCTCTCCATGGCCCACGTGATCCCAGGGGACGCATCGAACTAACTGCGCCCCTGGGATACGCAAGCACTGCGCGCCGGCAGTTGGAGAAGGCCCAGGATCGGAATCCCACGGGGGCCCACAGCTAAACGGCCGGCGCGCTAGGTAAGTGCAGGTCGGGGGCTTGCACCCACGGGAAGCCCCCGACCCAAATTTCTGGGCCATTAAATTAAATATTTTAAACAAAAATTCAATTTTTTGAAAAAAAAATTAATATTTTTTTACAGGGCTAAAAATAAACTTACCTTTTTAAAAAGTATTTTTAAATTATAAATGAGTGAAATTTTTTTTTTAATTACAACTCTTATGCTGGTAAAAGCAGGCCATTCGCCTGCTTTTACCATGCATAAGATTTTTAAGTGATTTCAGTGGGTGGAGTTTCTGCAGAAAGTGGAACTCTCCACCCGCAGAGGCCCTTCTCCAGGGCAGGCGGAGGATCTGTCAAGAGAATTCTTGACAGATCGGAAATGACGGTTTTCAGTGCATGCGCTCCGCATGCCTGAAACCGGCATTTCTGATGTCCCTACGGGTGTCGTACAGACCCGTAGGGATCGGAAAATACAGGCCATGGTGTTGCTGCACAGTAAGAAGAAGTGTTGGTGTGCTGCAAGTCAGTAACATATCAAAGGTGACAAAATAAATTCAGAGTATGTCAAACTGAGAGAGTGATGCTTAAGTGGTTTATCAGTGTCACCTGAATTCCCAAATTCTTGAAACACAAAGGGAATTTCTCCATTTTGGGAAAGGTGTGGGGGGGGGGGGGGGAGGGGCGGGGATGGTGGTTTGCTTTATTTTTTGCTCGACCTAGTTCTGCAGGGTATTACACAAGGGGCTCCCAATGTAGAATCAAATGATTTAACCTGATATCCCCTTGCACTAACTGATTTGAGCTACAACAATACTAGATTTCACTCGAGGTAACATATCATGTACAAATTGCATTATCTTATTTTGATTGGACTGCATGTAGATATTGATGCATTGGAGATACTGACTAATCTTTGCACTGTTTACATATCCACTCAGTAAGCCCATGCTGCTTTAAATCTAATTATCTAATGGATTTGTTTAAAATGAGCGCTTTTTAACGTTGTTTGATTGAAACTTAATTCTGTTTAATGTAGGTTTTATTGAACTATTCAAACTCTAATAAACATAGTTTAAGTTGAATAGATTTTTAAAATGTTGTTTCTACATTTTATATAAGCAACTGCCGAATTTTCCCTGTGGAACTGCAGTACAAATTAGATCCACGCTGGAAAACTACATTAAATCTATTTTCTGGTGTACTTAGCTGCATTTGTGCCATAGCATTCTGGGTGACTAATTTTGCACTATTGATTTTTTTCCACCCAGTATTACTTAAGCTAAATGAATAGATCAGTTATTGGCCTGTGGCTGTTAATAGCACCGTGAGATATTTCCCGTGTTATTCAGCTAGAAACAGCAACGTTAATTACACCAACTGTCAGCTGGTCATAATAATGAGGGAACCATTAAAAAAAACTGGATCATTCAGCAAACACACATTTGGGAAAAGAGAGTAGCGCAAGCCGCAATTAACCTGGCTCATGTTAAAGATAAACCAAATGGTGAATCAGAGTAAACAAAAAAAACAACAGTTAATGTTATGCGTGGTAGAATTGTAATCTGTATACAGCACAGCCTCTCATCTGTACTTGCTCATGTCCCTCATACAGGCTCTTTGCAATCTGCTGCTAAAGATTTCCCTGGCATCAAACAATCCTAAATATAAACAAAACAGGAAAGGAGAGCTAAAGGGGTAGAAGCACCCCGAATGACGGCACAGTGGCTGGTTTATAGGTTTCAGCAGTAAGTGGCCGCCAGAATGGAAAGCAAGGAGGCCACTTCAAGGCCCTCTGGTTACTCGGGGAGGGGAGAACATCAGGGCTATTACCACGGCTTCCTGGAGACTACCATCACGTGCCCCATGGCAGCCTTGGAAAGTGGCGGTAACAGAGGTGGATGAGAGGGAAATACCATTGGTGACCCAACTCTGCATCCCCACCACCCACCTCCCTACACTCCCACTGGGCGCCAGTACCCAGCTGGAGATTCAGCCCAGTATTCAAAGGCTGGAGCTTTGGTCTCTGCTTGCTGGGGCTATGGTGGGGTCAGGGCCACTCCGCTTCTATTGGACACGAGTATCTTGTTGGACAGCAACACAGTATTCAGAGACTGGGGGCTGAATTTTACCGGTGCTCAAGAGTGCGGGTTTGGAGGCGGGTCCGCTGTCAAAATCACAGATTGACAGCAGGTCGGTTACCCGCTGTAAACTTGCCTCCTTGTCAGCTTTCCAAGTGTCAGATTCGTCATCCCTGAACAGACCTGACACCAAGCGGCGGGTCAACCAATTTAGATAGTTATAAGCTTGTTTAAAGGTAGTTAAGAACCATTTTCCCATGTACTTACCATTTTACAAGGTTTTCAACGAGGTTCCCGGAGAGCGGCTATCACGTCAGGTAAGTGTGTCGGGTTCTCAATGACTGTGGATTGCTGTGAATAGGGGAAAGCTGCAAGTGGTATAAAACCTACCATTTCACAGCTGTTCATTTCCGAAACTTAGAAGCTGGAGCATTAATGATTTAGAACCCACTTTTGAGCTTTATGCACTTTTGAAGTGTTTGCAGTAATCTCTCTATCCACTGTCACCTCCTTGGAACAACCTATCTCAACACTGACAGATTACTTCTGTCATCTGAACCTCGCTTGCCATCTATTCCATCAGCTTCAGCCCTTGAAAAAATCTCATTTTGGTTCTCAGAATCCGAACACAATCAGCCCCAACACTAGCAGCACCAACATCCACACCAACCTTCTCCGCAATCAACTGATGCTGCACAGGACAGAGGGCATCATCACCCATGCACATTGCTGCCCAGGACACCAGTGATGGCCTCATCATCTCCAGATTTACTTCTTTTAACACTGTACACCCTCACTGCCACATGATGCACCAGGTTGGCACCGCCCCACACCAGCACCATAAAGCATCCCTACAATGTCCAAGGCATTCCTTTCTCACTCATCACCATTGAGGGGGGGGGGGTACCGTTATGTCTCACCATTCACTGTAACTCACTAAGCCACTTCCAAAGGTGCACACAAATCTGTCCAAGAACGCAAAGTGTTGAAAATAAAGATTTCAATGTTTGACAGCACATTACCAGAAACTTCACATGAACATTGGCTAAACCACCCATGTGCCTACCCTTGTGTGTTGTTAGTTGATATGCTTGCAGTAGGATGAGGGTGAGTGTGAGGGGTGGCTAGTGAGATGGGGAAGTGATAATGTAGATAGAGAGGGATGGGTGGAGGTGCAAAGTAAGTTGATGTGATTAAAGATGTGCAGGTGTAGGGTAGGGAAGGCAGAGTGATGGGGATGTGATGAGTGGCACAGTAGGGTGAGTTTGAGTGTGGCTTTGCAGTAACGTTTCGTGATCTATTGAGATCATTGAAAGGTTTGCGCCACTGCAGCCTGGTCCTCCTGACGACATCCCTGCTTGTGCCCTCCTGTGCAATGTGCAACCAGGCTGCGTTGGTCGCCTAGAGAGGTCTCTTCTGCCCATTGGAAGGGAAGAGAACCTGCCTGCATGCTGTGACTCTCTCCATAAGCATATGGAAGGAGTCATGCGAGAGCCTGGGTGCAGTCATGCACCTTTGTGTTGTGCTTGTCAGTGTTTGCAGCACCTGAATGCTGCAGAACACCGACAGCAGAACTGTCAAAATCAATTTGGACATGGCCCCTTTAAGGAAACCAGCCAATGACGTGTCATCAAATGACGTCATCAGACCTACTTCCTATTAATTGGCCGGGAACCTCGCAGGGCGGGCTTAACAATCCCATCAACGGAAAATCTTGTTGGAGGCCGGGGTCACGACAGATACGAGGTCCCCAGATGCCATGGATGTCGCCCGCCACGGACCCGCCGAGGTTGGAAAAATCCAGTCTCCGTTCACTGGAGCTGCCTGGAATGGGGATCAAACCCATAAACTTCCAATTCAGAGACAGCAATGCTACCACTCCTCACTCCTGAAAAATAATTCAGTTTGGTAGGTTTTGATTCTTCACCGGTTTAAATTATCATTCCATTGACGAGCAAAAGTATTGTTCATATCTCTGGAATAAATGTCTTTGCAAAGTAAATGATGCAAAAATACATTCAAACACCGTATCCTGTCACAGCAACATAAATAATGGTTTATTTTTTATACAATTCTTTTGATTTGTATTTTAAATTAAACATTACCTTTTAATTTATTTCCCCATTCACAAAGAGAAAGTTACTAATGATAATGTTTGAATTTCATGCCGCTTGACAGAACTGCAATTGTAAATAAATCTTTAGGTTTTTGCATTCTGCAATAAATTGTTACTCACTTGATGAAGGTGCCTGCTGCGATCTTGTAAACTAGTGTCAAACTTTGCAATAAATGTTATTCCTACCAAAGATACCCCAATATCACTAATACTTTAATAAAATTGTACATAACAAGAAATAATGCAATGCCCAGGAATTTCCTCAGTGCCGCCGCACCTGCTCTGCTGCCGCTTTGCTGGAATTGTGGCAGAAATAGTGTTTCCACTACACATCCATTAAAGTTATAGCGTCGAAATGGGAGCAGCTCCGAGGAAATTCCCGGGCAATCGCTCATATATTTAATGAGTCAGAATGAATTGCTAAGTGTAAGATACTAAATTTCAGATCACTATATCATATCTTACATTTTGCAGAATGAATGGGATAAAGTTTTCTCTCTCTGGGGAGATTGCCCTTGATCATTCGGTGGAACTAAGAATCATAAGCGCCTTTACAAATAACTTGTTTACTGCAGTGCCTAGGGATTCAGAACTCACAGAGCCCGTTAATAATAGTTGATTACTGTCTCAGTAGGACTGTCAACGTGATTTACTTGCGTCCATGAAAAATACATTGCAAGGTCTGGGAGAAGAATGGAGTTGTCCACTACCTGGATCTGTGAGTCACAAACAGTTGTTTGCACTACAGCCTGCCACGGAGCACATGGCACTTCCGATGGCATCTGTACTACAGCTGTTGGTAGCAAAGGCATAGTGGAATCATCTCTCATGAATTCTCACACTGCTGTGAAAGAAGCCTTGGGGCTCAAAGCTTCAACAGCTTAAACATGTTGGGAGATAACAGAGCAACGTCTTTGAGGCAGAGATTCAAATACCTGAGCACTATCCAAAGCTCTGCTCTCAGACAGGTCCATGGGTATATTGAGGGAGTGCCTAGCAGCATTGACATACATCAGGTGCCTGGTTCTGAAAGCCAACACCAAGTCCAGGCTATCAGGTCTATGGGCACAAGTGACAGCAGCAGTGCCAGAACGCAGGCTGGGCAGGCAGCTACCACAAACCCAGATGTATCTAATTTCAATATCGGACCTTTTCAATGCACATGATAAGGTGGCCTAAGGTCACCAAGTTCCCGGCAAGGCTGTCACAGTTATTACTTCTGCAACGGAAACATTTAATAGTAATAGATTAGGGGGGTAAAATTTGGCTACTTACCGCCACGAGTTACCGCCGGTTTTCTCAAAAAGAATTAGCGGTCACTGCTCTAACCCCTTTCTCTGACGCGGGACGTGGTGATCGCCATTTTGGTTAGGATCATAGCGCTGCTAATAGCAGCACTCGCCCTGGACATGCAAATATGGAGAGCGTGAAGTCACACTAACTTAATGCCACACTCTGCGAACTTGGACCTTTGCGTTGAGTTTAGCGCTGCGCCCTAAGTTCGCTTTGAAAAGCGAGCGTGTAGCAGACCGACAGAGATACTGACAGCACTTCTTAAAGGGACTTACACATCTTTCAGGTAAATTTGCATTGAAGCTTTTGGACTCGATTTTTTATATTTTATTTAAGTAGTGAAGTAGTGGCTTGGTGCAATACATGTTAAAACATTTTAAAGTGTGCAGGGGCTGCTGCTGGATGCTTGCAAGGCCTCACATGGTAAAGGAAGGTCTCTGAGAAGACAGAAAATGCTCGAAATACTCAGCAGGTCAGGCTGCATCCATGGAGAGAGAAACAGTTCATGTCTCAGGTCAAGATGTTGCCTGACCTGCTGAGTATTTCCATCATTTTCTGCTTTTATTTCAGATTTACAGCTTCCGCTCGCAGAGGGAAGAGGAAGACGTGGAAGAGGAGGAAACCGAAATGGAATCATCCACCTGCGATACCAGTGACTACAACCCCAATTCGCCTTTCAACAGTAGCCCCACACCTTACCTTCCCTCTGTTACTGACCATCACCATGTCCTCTTGGCCACAATGCTGAAATAAAAGCCACCACAAAGCAAACTTTCCAATCCAACTTTATATATCTATCCATCCAATATGGCATCAAGAAATCAACTCATCACCCTTATGCATTCCCGTAGTGACTGTCTTGTTTGTGCCTTTGCCTATCCTAGTGATATCACACAGTGCTCCCCCAGTGGCTGCAGCATGGATGGTGGAAGGCTGTTGACTTTCAGTGGGGGACACTGCAAATGGCTTTGCAGGTCGACCTTGAGGAGCTGATGGCTGGGAGTGTGAAATGGAGTGACGGTGTTTCTTCTTCTTCACTCCCCTCTCCCTCTTCTTGGTCAACCACTGGCTGGGCAGGCTGCATTTCTTGGGTGTGTGAAATGAGGAAGGTACAAAGGTAGAGTTGTAGTGAGGTGGGGGGGGAAAGCAAGAGGTGCATGCGAGAAGGAGGGTAACCTATGAGGATACCAGCATCTTGTATCCTTTCATCTCTGCCGCTGGCCAAGGGCTCAGCCACGCCCCTGCCAAGAATGTCCTGCACCAAGCGGGTGAGGTGAAGCTAGGAATGGGAGGTGTGCCTCGTGTTTGGTACAGATTGTTGGTAGGTGAGTCATGGGGGGGGGGGGAGCGGGGGAGTTGAGCGAGGCTAGTGGTGCAGTTTGTAGGCTATTGAAGATGCATTCACTGACCTTGACCAGTGGTGAGGTCATGAAGCTTCTTTGGGCACTGGATTCAGGTCGTGACTGACAGTGACGACCTTGATAATCTGGTCCCACATCATTCTTTCTGGAGGGTCTCCTGGCCCCTGAGGGTAGAGGACCTCTCTTGCTGGTGTGTTGCATGTGAGATCCTGGGGGCCCCTTCACTGGTTTGCTGAGACATTTGTGTTAGTGCTGAAGCACTTTTCCCATTTTTTTTAAGGTGTGGAGGCAATTCAGCTGTAAAAGCTGAAACTGCCATTTGGAAATTATTTTTAACGTGAGTTTAGCGCTGGGCTAATGTTAAATAGCAACTAGCACCAATATCCTGGTCTTGCCAGCACCATTAATTTTGGCGGCTGTTAACTCGCCCGCGGTGGCACCCGCAGGTTTTTAGCGCTTTCCAATTTTTAGTCCTAGGTTTCATACAATAGAAACAAACTACAATCAGCAAAGGGGAGCACCATGGCAAATCACACTGACAATATTAATGCACCATGTAATTGGTGAATTAAAGACGGAGCACTTGATTCAGAGTGCTCTTGTATGTCATTCAAAGAAAGAAAGAACTGCACAGTCAATGAAGTAGTTTTGAAATCTAGAATATTTGCTAAAAGATTGGATAACAAAACATCTGGAGATGGCGAATATAATAAAACAGTTAGCATGAATTCCTAAAAGGAAGGTCATGTTTAACCAACCTTATTGAATTATTTGAAGAAATAACAGAAAGTGCAGACAAGGGCAGTGCAGTGGATGTGGTATACATAGATTTTCAGAAGGCCCTGATAAGGCGCCACATGAAGGACTCATGACATTGATCAGGGCCTGTGGAGTCAGGCCAGGTAGTAGAATAGATTGACAGATGGCTACAAAACATAATACAGAGGGTAGGAGTTAAGGAAAGTTTCTTGGACGGACAGATAGTAGGAAGTGGTGTCCCACAGGGATCTGTGCTGAAATCACGGTTGTTCACCATATAGATAAACGATTTAGACTCAAAAATTGGAACTGTGGTGTCAAAATTTGCAGATGATACCAAATTGGAGTATAGCTAATAATGTGGAGGACTGCAACCAAATATAGGAAAACATAAACAGGTTTCAGAGTGGGCAGATAAATGGCAAATGAAATTCCACACAGCAAAGTATGAGGTGGTTAATTTTGGTAGGAGAAATAAGGAGGCCACTTATTCCTTATAAGGTAAGAAACTAAATGGGGTAGAGGAGCATAAAGATCTGGGAATACAGATACATAAATCTCAAAGTAGCAATGCAAGTTGATAAAGCCATAAAGAGTGCAAACAAAGTATTGGGGTTTCTAGAGGAATAGAATACAAAATCAGGGAGGTAATGTTAAATTTATTTCGAACTTCAGTTAGACCACACTGAATACTGTGTGTAGTGTTGGTCTCCCTACTACAAAAAGGATACTGAAGCACTGGAGAAAGGGCAGAAAAGACTTACAAGGATGTCACCAGAATTGAGATGCACAACTAACAGGAAAGATTGAGCAGGCTGGGGCTCTTTTCTCTGGAAAAGAGAAGACTAAGAAGAGACTTAATAGAGGACTTTAAAATTATGAAGAGATGGATGTGCAGAAACTGTTTCCACTTGTGGGTCTGCCCATAATAAAGGGGTATTAAAATAAAAGAGCCGCTAACCGATCAAATAAAGAATTTAGGAGGAACTTCTTCACAGAGAGTGGTGAGAATGTGGAACTCGTTGCCACATGGAGTGGTTGAAGCTGATACATTGTTTCATTTAAGAGGAGGCTTATTGCATACATGAGGGAGAAGGAATAGAAGGATAAAGGCGCAGGATGGGAAGAGGTAATTAGAATAGGAGGAGGGTCGGGTGGAGTATAAACACCGGCATAGTTCAGTTGGGCCGAATGGCCTGTTTGTGCTGTAATTTCTATATAATTCCATGTAAATAATCAGATAATCTGTTTTAGTGACATTGGTTGAAAGATAAATGTTGGTCAGGACACCAGGGGAGCTCCCCTGCTCTTCTTTGAATAGTGCCATGGGATCTTTTATGTCCACCTGAGAGAGCAGAAAGGGTCTTGGTTTAACATCTCATCTGAAAGACGGCACCTCCAACAGTGCAGCACCCCCTCAGTACTACACTGGAATATCAGCCGAGATTACATGTGCAAGTCTTTGGAGTGGGGCTGCAACCCATTACTTTCAAACTCAGAAGTGAGAGTGCTACTACTGAGCCAAGGCTGACATTAGGAATAAAGTGGGAGCACAACATAAGATAGGAATATAATGGTATATGAAGAAATTAAAGGAAAAAGTGGTTTGTGGATTGCTACTTTACAGATGTAGTGCAGAGTTAAGAAATGGTGCAGCTGTGGCACTCATTGGAAGGCATCTTGAATTAGTGCCTGGTGTATCTGTCTTCCCTTGCTGCATTGCGGAGAGGTACTCATCAAGGACAGAGAGGCAGTCAGTGCCCGCTGGAAGGAGCACTTTGAAAATCTCCTTAACCACAACTCTGTCTTCGACACGAGTGTCCTCAACTCCATCCCACAGCATGCTACCCGCCACCATCTCAGCACAACCCCAGCCCGGCATGAGGTTGAAAAGGCCATCCGACAACTGAAGAACAACAAGGCCTCAGGAGCAGATGGAATCCCCACCGAGGCACTAAAGCATGACGGAGAAGCACTACTGGCGCAAATTCATGAACTAATTTCTCTTATCTGGAAGGAGGAGAGCATGCCAGGGGATCTCAGAGACGCCGTAATTGTGACCATCTTCAAGAAAGGTGACAAGTCCGATTGCGGTAATTACAGAGGAGTTTCCCTGCTATCTGCCACAGGGAAAGTCATCGCAAGAATCCTCCTCAATCGCCTTCTCCCAGTGGCCGAAGAACTCCTCCCAGAGTCGCAATGCGGATTCCGCCCACTAAGGGGCACAATGGACATGATCTTCACTGCACGTCAATTACAAGAGAAATGCAGGGAACAGCAACAACCACTGTACATAGCCTTCTTTGATCTCACAAAGGCCTTGGACACTGTCAACCGTGAGGGATTATGGAGTGTCCTCCTCAAATTCGGCTGCCCTCAAAAGTTTGTCACTATCCTCCGCCTGCTTCATGACGACATGCAAGCCGTGATCCTGACCAACGGTTTCACCACAGACCCAATTCACGTACGAATCGGGGTCAAGCAAGGCTGTGTCATTGCACCAACGCTCGTCTCAATCTTCCTTGCTGCAATGCTCCATCTCACCCTCAGTAAGCTCCCCACTGGAGTGGAGCTAATTTACAGAACAAACGGGAAACTGTTCAACCTCCGTCGCCTCCAGTCCAGATCCAAGGTCATCCCATCCTCTGTCGTCAAATTACAGTATGCAGACGATGCTTGCGTCTGCGCTCGCTCGGAGGTCGAACTCCAAACCATCGTCAACACCTTCACCGAAGCGTACGAGAGCATGGGCCTTACACTAAACATCCTTAAGACAAAGGTCCTCTACCAACCTGCCCCCGCCATACAGTGCTGCCCCCCGATTATCAAAATCCATGACAAGGCCTTGGACAACATGGACCACTTTCCATACCTCGGGAGCCTACTGTCAACAAGGGCAGATGTCGACGACGAAGTCCAACACCGCCTTCAGTGTGCCAGTGCAGCCTTCGGTCGCCTGAGGAAGAGAGTGTTTGAAGACCAGGACCTTAAACCCAGCACTAAGCTCATGGTCTACAGGGCAGCAGTGATACCCGCCCTGCTGTATGCCTCAGAATCATGGACCATGTACAGTAGGCACCTCAAACCACTGGAGAGGTACCACCAACGCTGCCTCCGCAAGATCCTGCAAATCCATTGGCAGGATAGGTGCACCAATGTCAGTGTTCTTGCTCAGGCCAACATCCCCATCATCGAAGCTCTGACCACACTCGATCAGCTCTGATGGACGGGTCACATTGTCCGCATGCCCGATACGAGACTCCCAAAACAAGCGCTCTACTCGGAGCTCCGGCACGGCAAGAGAGCCCCAGGTGGGCAGAGGAAACGCTTCAAGGACACCCTCAAAGCCTCCTTGAAAAAGTGTAACATCCCCACTGACACCTGGGAATCCCTGGCCCAAGACCGCACAAAGTGGAGGAGAAGCATCTGGGAAGGCGCCGAACACCTCGAGTCTCTTCGCCGGGAGCAAGCGGAAGCCAAGCGCAGGCAGCGCAAGGAGCGCAGGTCAACCCAAGCACCCCACCCACCCGCCCCTTCAACCACCGTCTGCCCCACCTGTGACAGAGACTGTAGGTCCCGCATTGGACTCATCAGTCACCTGCGAACTCATTTTTAATGTGGAAGCAAGTCATCCTCGGTTTCGAGGGACTGCCTAAGAAGAAGAGAGATTGCTGATTCGACAGCTAGTTCCTCTCCATCATCTTCACCCTATTGTTCCGCTGTGGCTCCTATTCTTTGCTTTGAATGGTGAGGTCACTTTGCAGCTATGGTGCATCCAGCAGACAACAAACAATTATTCATGAAACCCTGAGGGGTGATCACAAACAGCTTTCTCTAAACATGTCTTTTCACTGAACAATATTCATGATTAGCAAAAACATTTTCGAATCACAGTTCGGTCCCCAGTGGATTGGAACATGCAGCACCAAACTGTCAAATTTATTGTGACTTAAATGTGATTTTGTGTCAAGAGCAGACCTGAAGCAGGCAATGGGCCAAATTTTGTTGCAGCGAGGCATTTAATGGCGTCTGCCGTTAGTTAAACTTACCCTTGCATGTTTAGGTTTTAAAATTTAGTTGCTGAAAGTGCAAGCTGATAACGTTGCAGCGAGGGAAACCGGGCATCTGGGACCTGAGTGAACATTGCAGTGCACGCATCCAGCATTTTCTGTTGTTATTTCGGATTTCCAACATCTGCAGTATTTTGCTATCGTGAAATACAGCGCACGGACTGAGGAGGAAGTGTAAATTGGAGTGGGTGAATTCAATGTCAAAAGGTACAGAAAGAGAAATTAAGAGAGGGAAAGAAAGATTAGATATAAAGGGTAAAAAATGACAAAGGAAAAGTTAAAAAAAAATTAAATTTAACATTTTTAAAACCTCCAACAATTAAAACATGAAGGAATGAGACCCCACACATGTAATAATTAATTTTCAGTGCCAGAGAGGTTGATTGGCAGTAATTAGCACTTATTTCTGTAAACGGATACTTAGATTTCAAATAACTTGACTTAACTTTCTGTGCCGAATTTAGTTCGTATCTACAGCGCAAATACAGGAACTTCACGCCATTCAATGCATTTCAATGGTGAGGCAGACAACGAGATGCCATTTTCGCGAAGCTAACGGTGGAGCGGCACAACTAGGGCAGCAACTTTTCGAAGTTGCCATTTAAACATACAGCAACTTCCGGCGAGGAGCAGATGCACCATTTACACATAAATAACGGTGAGCACCATTAACCTTACCATTATTTTGAGAGCAAAATCTAGCCCATTAAGTTTACACTAACCAGGGAATGTAACTAAACTCAGCAATGTCAATGACCGTGATCAAATATGTCCTGGAGTGTTTGGATCACCCGTGAAGGAGAATGATTTATTCACTTGCATAGCTGTTCTCACCTTATTGAACCCGTGACACTATTTAAAATGCCATCTATTATGATTATTGGTTTATAGCTTCACAGATTTACTTGCATTCCTTTTGCAGCCCAAACCTATAATTGGATTGGTGTAATTTTTCTAACACTGCATATCTTTCTTTATTGATTAAATTGTCAATAAATCAGACAATGTCACAAAAAAAGTTTACATTTCCGATATGGTTATTAGATCATTGAACAATGATGTCATGACCATAATTTCCAGCTAAAAATCAGATGAGCAACAAGTCAATTCTGACTGAGGGAAACTTCAAAAGCCACTTCAAGGGTACTTTCTTCTGCAAAAGTAAAAGCTTTAGATTTGAATATAAATTTAAATCATTTGATTTCAAATATGCCAGTTATACTTTTGAGATGTTTAGAGTAATAGTGTAATGACTGTACATTGTTTCTTTTTTTAATTGGAAAAACCTAGGTGAAGGGTCAAGGCCCTAGGTGAAGGGTCAAGGCTCTAGGTGAAGGGTCAAGGCCCTAGGTGCAGGACACCACCAAATGTGAAAACAGTAGATTAGAAGACAAGATAGATCAAGGACAAGGTCCATCACCCCATTCTCAGGACAACTAGGGATCGGCACTAAATGCAGTCTCATAGAAACATAGAAACATAGAGATAGGAACAGGAGTAGGCCATTCGGCCCTTCGAGCCTGCTCCGCCATTCAATGAGATCATGGCTGATCTTCGTCTGAGATCATAGCTGATCTTACCAGTTCAGTACCCCGTCCCCGCCTTTTCTCCGTAACCCTTAATCCCCTTAGCCTTCAGAAATATATCCAATTCTCTCTTGAAAATATTTATTGAATTAGCCTTCACAGCCCTCTGTGGCAGGGAATTCCACAGGCTCACCACTCTTTGAGTGAAGAAATTCTTCCTCATCTCTGTTTTAAATGATTTGCCCGCTATTTTTAGACTGTGGCCGCTGGTTCTGTGCTCCCCGGCCATTGGAAACATTCTCTCTGAATTCAGCCTGTCCAGGCCTGCCATAATTTTATATGTTTCGATGAGATCCCCTCTCAATCTTCTAAACTCCAGTGAGTACAAGCCCAAACTATTTAATCTCTCTTCGTAGGTCATTCCCGCCATTCCAGGTATCAGCCTGGTGAATCGCCGTTGCACTCTTTCCATGGCAAGAACATCCTTCCGCAGATGGGGCGACCAAAACTGTACACAATACTCCAGATGCGGTCTCACCAGCACCTTGTACAGCTGTAGTAAGGTATCCCTATTCCTATACTCGAACCCCCTTGATATGAAGGCCAACATACCATTTGCCTTCTTAATCGCCTGTTGCACCTGCATGCTCTCCTTCAGTGACTGGTGCACAAGAACACCCAGGTCCCTCTGCACTTCCCCATCTCCCAATCTATTGCCATTTAGATAATAATCTACCCTCCTGTTTTTACCCCCAAAGTGGATAACCTCGCATTTATCCACATTATAGTGCATCTGCCACGTATCCGCCCATTCCCCCAACCTGTCCAAATCGCACTGTAGCCTCCTGACATCCTCATCAGAGCCCACCCCTCCTCCTAGTTTAGTGTCGTCAGCGAATTTGGAAATATTGCATCCAATTCCCTGATCCAGATCATTTATATATATTGTGAACAGCTGGGGTCCCAGGACAGATCCTTGCGGCACCCCGCTGGTCACTGCCTGCCACTCCGAAAATGAGCCGTTTATTCCAACTCTCTGTTTTCTATCCGCCAGCCAGTTCTCTATCCACGTTAATACTTTGCCCCCAATCCCATGAGCCTTAATTTTGCATGATAATCTTTTGTGTGGAACCTTATCGAAGGCTTTCTGGAAGTCAAGGTACACCACATCCACTGGCTCTCCCCCATCTATTTTACCAGTTACTTCCTCAAAAAATTCCAGCAGATTAGTCAAACACGATTTACCCTTTGTAAATCCATGTTGACTCTGTCCGATCCTTTCCCCATTTGTCAAGTGCTCCGCTATTTTATCCTTAATAATGGACTCTAGCATTTTGCCCACAACCGATGTAAGGCTTACTGGTCTATAATTCCCTGCTTTCTCTCTACCCCCCTTTTTAAATATTGGGGTAACATTAGCTACCCTCCAATCCACGGGTACTGTTCCCGAGTCAATGGAGTTCCGGAAGATGATCCTTAGAGCATCTGCTATCTCCAGGGCCACCTCCTTAAGTACCCTAGGATGTAGTTTATCAGGCCCCGGGGATTTGTCGGCCTTCAGTCCCCTCAACTTACCCAACACCATATCCCTAGAGATACTAATTTCTGTCAGCTCCTCCCTCTCATTAGTCCCTATGTTTGCCGATATTCCTGGGAGGTTATTTGTGTCCTCCTTTGTGAATACAGAACCAAAGTATGAGTTTAATTGGTCTGCCATTTCCTTATTCTCCATTATATATTCTCCCGAATCGGACTGCAAGGGACCGACTTGGGATTTTACCAGTCTTTTCCTCCTGATATACCGATAAAAGCTTTTGCAGTCTGTCTTTATGTTTGCTGCAAGTTTACTTTCGTATTCTATTTTCCCCTTCCTGATTAATCCCTTTGTCCTCTTTTGCTGTATCCTGTACTGCCCCCAATCTTCCGGTCTGGTGCTTTTTTTTGCCAGTTGATATGCCCTTTTTTTTTATTTTATGCTGTCCCTAATTTCCCTCGTTATCCACGGTTGAGTCACCTTTTTAGGTTTATTTTTATGCCAAACCGGTATAAACATGTTCTGGAATTCTTCCATTCTATCTTTGAATGCTTGCCATTGTCTATCCACTGTCAATCCCCCCAGAAACACCACCCAATCAATCTTACCCAATTCCCGTCTCATACCCTCATAATTCCCTTTATTTAAGTTCTGGACCTTAGTCTCTGATTCAATTTCCTCACTCTCCATCTCGACTGAGAGCTCGATCATATTATGATCGCTCTGACCCAAGGGGCCTCGCACAAGAAGATTGCTGATAAGTCCCTTCTCATTGCACAATACCCAGTCTAAAATGGCCTGATCTCGAGTCGGCTCCTCGACATATTGGTCCAGATAACCGTCCCGAAAACATTCCAGGAATTCCTCCTCCTCAGAATTTTTACTAATTTGGGTAGTCCAATCAATATGTAAATTAAAGTCACCCATGATGACAGCTGTGCTCTTATCGCACGCTTCTCTAATTTCCCTTTTTATGCCTTCCCTCACCTCACCGGCAGCACTCACGTATGCCTTCCCTCACCGGCAGCACTCACGTATGTAGGAACATAGGAACAGGAGTAGGCCATTCAGCCCCTCGAGCCTGCTCCACATTCAATGAGATCATGGCTGATCTGCGACCTAGCTCCACATACCTACCTTTGGCCCATATCCCTTAATTCCTTTGGTTAACAGAAAGCTGTCAATCGCCACCATGTCCCAAGGAAAAAAACACTGCTTAAATATAACTGTATACATACACAAATATTTACGCGTGTAATAAATTTGATATATTACCATAGACTGTTTAAACTAACCTTCTGTCACTGCTTTGACTATTGATCTTCCTTTCAGATACTAAAATAAAATGAGCTCTATTCACCATACTGTAACTATAAAAATAAGGCCATTATTCTTGGTAATCTTATGGTATACCATATATTAGGAAAGGCCTTCACCATTCACTTACAGCTGCAGTTCTTGATTTCTACATCTTTCACATGATACAAAAGAACAGCCACTGTTTGTCTTTACAGCTACTGAACGGCAGTCTCAGACAGGTATCTGTGGAGAATTAGGTGCAGTCAGCAGATTGGAATTATACTGATAACTCTGCATCATTAAGTCACACTGAAGTCAGTAATAAAAAGAGCTTTGTGCATGTGTGCTTAGATGCATGCAGAAAGCTGCCCCTACATGGCTAATGTTTAATGCTGGAGAATACTGATGGGAGTATTCATTTTCTTCTAGCATTAAAAACATTGAGAAGTAATTTTAAAAAGTACCACAGGTGGTTCAACGAAGTTGGAGCTAAACTATGAACTCAAAGCCCACCTGGAGCCAGTAGAACCTGATTCCAGAGTTATACTGCCACTTTTCAATCCTGACCCAAATGGTTTTGTATTAATGCAGTATAACCGCACCCTTATATCTTCCACTGCAAGCAGTCCACTTGTATTCTGAGTTGGGTAGCCAAGAAAGAACAGCATTATTTATCATTTTATGCTGCAATTTATGGTGTCACGTTGCTACATTCTTCATAGCAACATTGGCACTCTACATGTATGCACAAATTTCCTCCAGTTGAACATTTGGAAGACCGAAGCCATCGCCTTTGCCCCCCCCCACCCCCACTACAAACTCTACCCTCGACACTGATTCCAACCCTCTTCCTGGCCATTGTCCCTGGTTGAACTAGACTGTTCAGAACCTCGGTCTCCTATGCTGTGAAGCGTTTTGGGTCATTTTTCTATGTTAAAGGCGCTATATAAATACAAGTTGTTACTGTATATAAAGCACTGAGACTGCATTTTAAACACTGGAATGGAACAGTTATACAGTGGTTCTAACTTTACTCACTACAAAACTGACAGGCATGTCAGTGATTTAGATGCTGAAAAATGTCACCGTTAGTGAAAGTGATAAATTATCTTGCGCATTTCCTGCGTAGAACCAGCTGCCCTTAAAAATAGTGAGCTTGGGACTGAAGATATGTTGAACAAGTTTTGCCAAGCTTAATGACTGATTTTAGGCTCAAACCTTCTTATTGAGAACAGGTGGCTTGTTCAGGGGATATGGGCATAAAGCAATATGTTTAATGCCAGAAGTGAGAAAACAATGAAACAAAAACAAAACACAATTTTCTCATTGAAAGAGATCACAGCTAATTGAGCAAACATAACTACATTCAAAAATAGTTAACCAAACACTAACAGTAATAATAGAACGAGTAAAAAGTTACAAAAGGTAAATATTCAGATCTTAGTGATCATGGGTGCTTTGGGACTGTAGCTGAAGCAGTGTTTTGTAGACTGAATGCCCTTTCTCAGCTGAATTTCCAATCACAGCCTTGCTACGAGAGGAGGTGGTGAATGGATGCCAAATATCTTCCTTTTGAGAGAGGAAGGAAAGTCCGATGGGGTTTCACTCTCTTGTGCCTCTTGGTGGCTGGCAAAGGGCAACATTTGTGACAAGTTGCACACATTCACTGCTGGAGAGTATTGTGCAGTCATTAGAAGCATAGGCCCAAAATTTGCGGTCATGATGACAGCGAACTGGCAGAAAGAGCTGGCGGCAAGAGCTGAACGAAAGCGAGTGGGGATAAAGAGCGTGGCAGAGAAGGCCTGAGACCAGAGGTGGCGAGAGCTGAATGAAAGCGAGTGGGGATAAAGAGTGTGGCAGAGAAGGCCCGAGACCAGAGGTGGTGAGAGCTGAATGAGAGCGGAGCGGGGCAGAATTTGAAAGAGTGATGTCAGAGCAAAAAACCTAAAGTGATGTCGGCACAAGGAAAGGAGCTGATTGGTGAGTAGCTGGTGGTGGTGAGTTTTTTTTTAAGTTTTAAGTTTATTTCTGCCATGTTAGTTAGTTAATGAATATATTAAATAGGGACATGACAGAGCACCTCAGTCCCGTGGAATGCACATCTTGTGCCATGTGTGAACTGCAGGACGCTTCCCATGTCCTGGACAACCACACGTGCAGGAAGTGTCATCAGCTGGAGGAGCTCGAGCTCCAAGCTTTGGGACTATAGCCGAAGCAGTGTTTTGTAGACTGAATGCCCTTTCTCAGCTGAATTTCCAATGTCAGCCTTGCTATGAGAGGAGGTGGTGAATGGAAGCCCCAAGCTCTGAGTTTTGGAGCTTGAGCAGCAGATGGTGTCACTGTGGTGCATCCGTGAGGCTGAGAACTTTGTGGATTGCACATTTCAGGAGGTGGTCACCCCGGATCTTAACAGTGTGCAATCAGAGAAGGAATGCGTGCCCGCCAGACAGACAAGGAGGACCAGGGAGCTAGTGCAGGAGCCCCCTGAGTGCATCTCGGTCTCCAACCGGTATTTAGCACTGGTGAGGGCGACGGTTCCTCTGGGGAGTACAGCCAGAGCCAAGTCCACGGCACCATGGGTAGCTCAGCTGAACAGGGGTGGGAGTGGGGATGGAGGAGAAAGATCGGGAAAGCAATAGTGATAGGGGATTTAATAGTTAGGGGAACAGGTAGGTGTTTCTGTGGCCACAGACGTGATTCTAGGATGGCACGTTGCCTCCCTGGTGCCAGGGTCAAGGATTTTATTGAGCGGCTGCAGAACATTCTGAGGGGGGGAGGGTGAACAGCCAGAGGTCATGGTCCATATTGGTATCAACGACATAGGTAGAAAGAGGGATGAGGTCCTGCAGGCAGATTTTAGGGAGCTAGAAAAGAGATTAAAAAGCAGGACCTCAAAGGTAGTAATCTCCAATTACTTCTGGTGCCACACGCTAGTGAGTATAGGAGGATAGAACAGATAAATGCGTGGCTGGAGAAATGGTGCAGGAGGGAGGGCTTTAGATTCGTGGGACATTAGGAGCTAGGGGAGGTGGGACCTGTACAGGTCAGACGGATTGCACATCAACAGAGCAGAGACCAATATCCTCACAGTGGGGTTTGCTAGTGCTGTTGGGGAGGGTTTAAACTAATTTGGCAGAGGGATGGGCACCAGGATGTAGCATTAGAAAGGAGAAACAAGGAGTGGGAGAGACAGGTAGCACTAGAGTGAGAGATAGTACAGTATTAGGTGGGGTCAGACTAAGAGAATACAAGAAGGTCTAAGATAGGTTTATAGTGCATGTGTGTAAAGGCACGAAGTGTGGTAAATAAGGTTGGTGAGCTGCAGGTGCAAATAGCCTCATGGGAATATGATGTTGTGGCGATAACGGAGACCTGGCTCAAAAAAGGGCAGGATTGGCTACTAAATATTCCTGGATATAAGGTGCTCAGGAAAGAGAGGGAAGGAAAGAAAGGAGGTGTGGTGGCAGCATTGATTAAGGAGAATATTACAGTGCTGGAGAGCGAGGGTGTCCTGGAGGGGTCAAGGACAGAATCTATTTGGTTAGAGTTAAGAAACAACAGAGGTGCCATAACACTACTAGGTGTATTCTATAGGCCACCTACTAGTGGGAAGGATATAGAGGAGCAAATTTGCAGGGAGATTACAGAGAGCTGCAAGAACTATAAAGTAGTGATAATGGGGGATTTCAATTATCCTAATATAGACTGAGGTAGTAATAGTGTAAAGGGCAGAGAGGGGGAAGAATTTCTGAAGTGTGTTCAGGACAACTTTGATCACTACGTTTCCGGCCCAATGAGGAAGGAGGCATTGCTAGATCTGGTTCTGGGGAATGAGGTGGGTCAGGTGGTTCAAGTGTCAGTAGGAGAACATTTCGGGAACAGTGATCATAGTATCATAAAGGTTTAGATTAGCTATGGTAAAGGACAGGGAGCAATCTAGAGATAAAATACCTAATTGGAGGAGGGCCAATTTCAGTGGGTTGAGAATGGACCTGGCCCAGGTAAATTGCAATCAAAGATTGGCAGGCAAAACTGTAATTGATGTAGATGGTTTGGGTACAGTCGAGGTACATTCCCACAAGTGGAGAGGTAGGGCAACAAAAGCCAGAGCTCCCTAGATGACGAAAGAGATAGAAAGATAAAGTTGAAAAAAGGGGCTTACGGCAGATGTCAGGTTGAGAATACAAGTGAGAACCAGGCTGAATATAAGAAGTTCAGAGGGGAAGTGAAAAAAGGATGCAAGAGGGGCAAAGAGAGTATGAGAATAGATTGGCAGCTAACATAAATGGGAATCCAAAAGTCTTCTATAAGCATATAAACAGTAAACAGGTAGCAAGAGGAGGGGTGGGGCTGATTACGAACCAAAAAGGAGACCTATGCATGGAGGCAGAAGGTATGGCTAAGGTACTAAATGAATACTTTGCATCTGTCTTTACCAAGGAAGAAAATGCTGCCAAAATCATAGTGAAAGAGGAGATAGTTGAGATGCTGGATAGGCTAAAAATTAATAAAGAGGCGGTACTAGAAAGGCTGGTTGTACTTAAAGTAGATAAGTCACCAGGGCCGGATGGGATGCATCCTAGGATGCTGAGGGAAGTAAAGGTGGAAATTGCAGAGGTACTAGCCATTATCTTCCAATCCTCCTTGGATACGGGAGTGGTGCCAGAGGACTGGAGAATTGCAAATGTTACACCCTTGTTCAAAAAAGGGTGTAAGGATAAATCCAGCAACCACAGGCCAGTCAGCTTAACCTCGATGGTGGGGAAGCTTTTAGAAATGATAATCCAGGAAAAAATTAGCAGTCACTTGGACAAGTGTGGATTAATTAAGGGAAGCAGGCATGGATTTGTTAAAGGCAAATCGTGTTTAACTAACTTGATTGAATTTTTTGATGCAGTAACAGAGAGGGTTGATGAGGGAAATGCAGTTGATGTGGTGTACATGGACTTCCAAAAGGTGTTTGATAAAGTGCCACATAATATGCTTGCCAACAAAGTTGAAGCCCATGGAATAAAAGGGATAGTGGCAGCTTGGATACGAAATTGGCTAAGTGACAGGAAACAGAAAGTAGTGGTGAATGGCTGTTTTTCGAACTGGAGGAAGGTACACAGTGGTGTTCCCCAGGGGTTGGTACTAGGGCCACTGCTTTTCTTGATATATATTAATGACTTAGACTTGGATGTACAGGGCACAATTTCAAAATTTGCAGATGACACAAAACTTGGAAGTATAGTGAAAAGTGAGGAGGATAGTGATAGTCTTCAAGAGGACATAGACAGGCTGGTGAAATGGGCGGACATGTGGCAGATGAAATTTAACGCAGAAAAGTGTGAAGTGATACATTTTGGTAAGAAGAACAAGGAGAGGCAATATAAACTAAAGGGTACAATTCTAAAGGGGGTGCATGAACAGAGAACCTGGGATTATATGTGCACAAATTGTTGAAGATGGCAGGGCAGGTTGAGAAAGCAGTTAAAAAAGCATACGGGATCCTGGGCTTCATAAATAGAGGTATAGAGTACAAAAGCAAAGAAGCTGAACCTTTATAAAGCACTGGTTCGGCCACAACTGGAGTACAGGTTGGACCCTGGTAATCCGGCACCCTCGGGACCAGGCCGGTGCCGGACCATTGAAAATTCCGAACCACTGAAGGTTAGGTAAATAACACCTAAAATAACAATATTAGGTACAACCCAAACGCCCGACTCCTTCGGTGCTCGCCCACCCTTCACTGAAACTGCGTCACAGTTTACTGTACTAGAAATAACTGGAAAACTGGAAAGAAGTAGATAAAGCATACAGTATAAACACAATACAGGTAAGGATTAAATAAAAAACAATCATTTAATTACCGTGAATACAGCTTTATTTCCACTTACAAAAAATGGTCAGATGATAAGTTCAAGTCAACTTATATCTGAGTTACATCAGGGATTTCTTCATTGTCTGTAGTTTCTTCTGGGGTTTCTTCTGGGCTATCAGCTGATGGGTCATCTGGGTCAGACGAGGTAGAGGCGACAGGATTATCGATGCTCCCTATAGGGCGTTGACTCTTGGTGACTTCCTTCATAGTGGTGAACCAGTCTTGAAGGCTTGTCTGTCGCATGTGTTTCGGTTTTTCCTTTATAAGCGCTTCTTGGACCATGTAAATATTCATGATCTGTTGTTCCGAGATGAAGTTCCGTTGTTCTAATCCTTTTATCAGATCTGTTGCTAACTGAATACATTTGTCAATAGAATACCTTTCCTCAATGTCATCCTCATCATCATCACCATCATCACATACTTCTACATGGTCATTATTCTGATTCTGTACCATTCTAACAATTTCTTCATCTGTCATCTGGTTTACAACAGGTACATTATGGTCGACACCCATCCAATCATGTAAATCATCCTCCTCCAAATTGTCTGTCATCTCCAATACTGCAGGGTTGGACAAACCCTTGGCCTAATCCATTAACTCTGAAATAATTTGTGCTTCCTCAGAAATGTGAAACCCAACGAAATCAGCTTCCTCATTATCATTATCATTGTCAAACACACGAGCTGGCCACAGATTCTGCCACCCATGTTTTAGAGTGTCTGGAGTTACCTTTTCCCAGGCACGAGCTCGTGACCATACCATATCCTTCATGTTGAAATCTTTAAGAACTTCTGTCAGGTGCTTCCTTCCATGAACTGCCAGTAATATGCGGTGCATTAATTCAGACCTATACTTTGCTTTCATTGATCGTAAGATTCCTTGATCGCATGGCTGAATAATAGATGTACAGTTTGGGGGTAAATAGATACCTGTAATGTTACCTTTAATAAGATTTTCAGCCTTAGGGTGGGCGGAACAATTGTCCAGAACCAAGATTATTTTACAATTTGGGTCAAGGCCAACACTTTTGCAATGTGCTCATGCCTCTGACACAAAATGCTTCTCATACCACTCAAGAAAAAATGCAGTTGTCATCCATCCTTTCTTATTCCCCTGATAAATGACTGGGAAGATTTTAACACCTTTAAACGCACGTGGGTTAACACTTTTTCCAATCACGAACAGTTTGCACCCATGAGTTCCAGCAGCATTACTGCAGCCAAGTACAGTAATGCTCTCCTTCGAATCCTTCAAACCGGATGGTGCCTCCTCAGTGTCCGTAGCCAACGTTTTCCTCGGCATGCACTTCCAATACAGAGCTGTTTCGTCCGCATTATACACTTGTTCAGGTGATAATTTCTCAGCTGCAACATACCTGGCGAATTCGTCCACATATGCCGTTGGTGCTTCTGTGTCTGCACTTTTTTTCTCACCACACACACGATAAAGACTAATGCCGTGCCTATTTTTAAACCTATGCAGCCAGCCTTGTGAATATTCACATTCATCCTGAATGTTCAGTTCTCTCTGGAATATTTTAGCCTGTGCTATTGTAGCGGTTCGTGTAGATCGCCACTAAATAAGAGAGTTTGACTTCGACGAACTATTAACAAGTTGTTTATTTACAGGAACAGACTAATTACATCAGGTAAGATGGCAGGTAAGATGGCTGACTGTAGGAGCACCGTGGTATAGGTCTTGTCCCAGCGGGGACTCCACGAGGACTGAGTTCGCAGTCCTGTGGGGAGTGTGATGACGTCATCGCGTTTGTGTTGTGGCGTCATCACGTTTCCCGCGCTTAGGGCGTCACGTGATGCACGTCGTTGCGTCGCTGGCCGCTGAGGCCGAAGTCGGGAGGCTGGGCTGTGCCGGTGCTTGCCGCGGGAGCGGAAGATCGCGTTGCTCCCGTCGGCTGGCCGTTGAGGCCGAAGACGCTAGGCCGGGCTGTGCCGGCGCACGCACATCACGTCGTACGTGACGTGACGTCAGCACGCTAGGGCGCGTCTTAAAGGGGCAATGGCCCCAACAGGTAAGTTAAAAGGGCAACGGCCCCAAAAGGTAAGTTAAACATACAGTAAGGTAAGTTAATGGGAATTATGTGTCTCAATGTAAGGGACAACCAGTGGTACCGCCACATAGGCCCCCCCAGAAATCGCTTTAACGAAAGTCCAAGGATGAGATGGTCGGACGAGCTGGTGGTCACGGCGGTCGTGCTGTCTCGACTTGGTAGGCGAGGTATGAAGATGCTGCTCGTGAGCGGATCCTTACACGCGTCGTGGCGAATAAAACGTATCCGTCAGGCGAAGGACCGTGGAGACGTGCGAAACAGCAGGCCTTGTCAGAGTGACGGGCAGGTTGGGCGGACGCGGGCGATGTCTCCGTTGATGTTGAAACAAGTCCTTGTTCCGACGAAATCTGCAGGAACGCCGACGGGCGATCCAGGAGGACTTGACTGGTGAGGTCGGTGAACTCGCCGACAGGTGAGCGAAACCTTCGGGAGGCTGGAACGCACGGAACGGTGCGTGCCATAGTGCTACGATGATAACACAACGGGGAGTGAAGAGTTGCTGTGTTGATCAGTGATCGGTGAGGCCAGCAACTTTCACGTGGCTGATCGCGGCCGCAGGATGCCCGTTGGACCCGTCCTCGATGTGTGCAGCTTCAGTAGACATTTGCGTTTGCTAAAGGGAAACCTGGATAAAGGGCAGCAACGGTCCAGGTTGTTGTTGCTTTCGGGCGGGACAAACTCTGTCTGGAGGGCGGCAACACTTGAAACTGTTGTAGATTTAGGAGAAAACAGCCGGGAGGGCGGCACGCTTTTGTTCACGCCGAACCGTGTAGTAGGTAACACAACCAGCAGGCTGAATGGCTGGTGCGTCGTCGGCGGAGAAGGAGTCGTCGGTGTTCACGAGGGATGAGTCCTCGTGCGCGAGGAGTGCGTCCTCGTGTTTTGCGGGGGTGAGTCCTCGTGGTATCCCCGCGGGGCGCGCTCCGATCTTGTGGGCCCGAACATGCTGTACCCCGTGCTTGGAGAGATGTATACTTGCTGTTGCTTTGGACGTAGAGGCGGATGATCCGTGTGGCGATAGAAGAGTCGAATACGGAGACCGTGAGCACGTGCGTGGTCTGTGCTGCATCGATGTTCTCGGCGAACAGGGCTTCTACCTTCATAAAGCACGAGGGAGACCGTGGCTCCCTGGATTGCGGTAGCGACAGCAGAATGGCTGATGCTTCCATAGCATGCTTCGTTTGTGAACGACGTTCACAAACCCACCAATTGTAGCGCTGGTGGATGACGGTTGCCGTTGGTCGTGCTCTACCTCTGTGAAATTGTTCGTGAAAAACGGGCTCACCTCCAAGCTGCGCTTCCTTTGCGAAGACGTTCGCAAAGACGGGGTCGCTTTTGGTGGAATCGGTGTTAGGCGGTTGCTGTTTCGTGGTTGTTCGTCGGTTGTGCGTTGGTCGTCTTGTGGGAAGACGAGGTCAGGCTGCGCGTTGCTACCATGAAAATCGTTCATGGATACGGGTTCACCAATTGTAGCGTTGGAATTGATGAGCTCCCGTACTCACGTCGTTGGGTCACCAATGTAGCGGTTCGTGTAGATCGCCACTAAATAAGAGAGTTTGACTTCGACGAACTATTAACAAGTTGTTTATTTACAGGAACAGACTAATTACATCAGGTAAGATGACAGGTAAGATGGCTGACTGTAGGAGCACCGTGGTATAGGTCTTGTCCCAGCGGGGACTCCACGAGGACTGAGTTCGCAGTCCTGTGGGGAGCGTGATGACGTCATAGCGTTTGTGTTGTGGCGTCATCACGTTGTTCGCGTTTCCCGCGCTTAGGGCGTCACGTGATGCGCGTCGTTGTGTCGCTGGCCATTGAGGCCGAAGTCGGGAGGCCGGGCTGTGCCGGTGCTTGCCACGGGAGCGGAAGATCGCGTCGCTCCCGTCGGCTGGCCGTTGAGGCCGAAGACGCTAGGCCGGGCTGTGCTGCTGCTTGCCGCGGGAGCGGACGATCGCGTCGCTCCCGTCGGCTGGCCGTTGAGGCCAAAGACACTAGGCCGGGCTGTGCCGGCGCACGCACATCACGTCGTACGTGACGTGACGTCAGCGCGCTAGGGCGCGTCTTAAAGGGGCAACGGCCCCAAAAGGTAAGTTAAACATACAGTAAGGTAAGTTAAAGGGAATTATGTGTCTCAATGTAAGGGACAACCAGTGGTACCGCCACACTATAATGATTTCTCCAGAAATACTGCCTGACTCCACACTGCGAAACTGCCGAAACCACCGCATGCACTCTCCACGTCAGTTTGCTTACCTTCCTTTAATGCCTTACGTGATTTGATTACATTTTTACTTTCTGTGTCAGCAAAGAACTTTCTAATTTTATCTTTCTGCTTTTTAATATCGTATACAGTAGATGAGCCGACACTGTACTGATCGCACAAGGCTCTTACTGATGTTCCGCTCTCCAGTTTTTTCAATAAATCAACCTTTTCCAATAGAGTTAATGACACATGGTTACGCGTCACACGATTACCACCACTATCACCACCTCTTGACCTCTTAGGTGCCATATTGAAGGGTAAATAATAGCCAGAAATAAGCACAGACCACTGGGATTGACGATCGCACATGTAAACAATGTTTGTTTATATCACGGGAAACGGTGGCGCCGCCGAGCGGCTGCTCCGCAAACTAAAGACCGCCGGTTTCAATTCGTGCCGGACCACTGAAGGTGCTGGACCGTCGGGTGCCGGATTACCGGGGTTCAACCTGTATTGTGTTCAATTCTGGGCACCGCACTTTAGGAAGGATGTGAAGGCCTTAGAGAGGGTGCAGAAAAGATTTACAAGAATAGTTCTAGGGATGAGGAATTACAGTTATGTGGCTAGACTGGAGAAGCTGGGGTTGTTCTCCTTGGAGCAGAGAAAATTGAGAGGAGATTTGATAGAGGTGTTCAAAATCATGAGGGGTCTAGGCAGAGTAGATAAAGATAAACTGTTCCCATTGGCGGAAGGGTTGAGAACCAGAGGACACAGGTTTAAGATGATTGACAGAAGATCCAAAGGTGACATGAGGAAAAAAAATGTTATGCAGCAAGTGGTTATGATTTGGAATGCACTGCCTGAACGGGAGATGAAGGCAGATTCAATCGTGGCTTTCAAAAGGAAATTGGATAAGTACCTGAAGGAAAAAAATTGCAGGCTACGGGGAAAGGGCGGGTGAGTGGGACTAGCTGAAGTGCTCTTGCAAAGAGCCAGCATGGGCTCGACGGGCCGAATGGCCTCCTACTGTGATGTAACGATTCTATGATTCTATTTCACCTTTGAAACTGATCAAAACTTCAGGATTTAGCGCATGCGCAGCCTAATGCGGAAATCCCACTCTCCCGCCCTTTCCCCATAGCCCTGCAAATTTTTTCCTTCAGGTGCTTATCCAATTCGCTGACTGCAAATTCCGGGCCAATATTTGCAACTTACTTCTGTTCATGTGTGTGTATAATGCTCCTGAATCAAATTGTGAATAGAGGCAGTACATCATAAAATTGTTGCAAATACCAAAACTTCGTAGTTTTCTTAAATTAAATTGGTGCCAACAATATTCTCCATAAGCACCAAATACTTCAAGTTATCAGTATTTCTATTAAATGCATTCAACACAGGAGTTTGGGATTCTATTTTGCTCAGCAGAGTAAGAGTTAATGTTAATTATTTAAAGTAATTTGAGACTATAGTGAGAGTCATGCACTAATTGCTTTAAATGCAAAAGAAGTTCAGTACCTATAAATATCCTGCTCCATTATAATAGCCCAGAACTTCGGGCCTCCACGGGTGAGTACGCACGGGGTACTCACCCGTAGGCCCAATGGACGTGCCGGTTTCCTGCATGCACTGCGCATGCGTGGGAAACCGGCACTTCCGTTCCCCTGAAAGAAGGGGTTCAGAGTTCGAATGCGTGCGCAGGAGAGGCTGCGCGTGCGCATCGAACTTACGGTTCATTTGCAGGTTTTCCCGGGAGGGTAAGTCTCCAGAAGTTACACATATAAAAAGCAGGCGTAAGGCCTGCTTTTTACAAGGTAAGTGGTGAAGTAATTAAAATTAAAACATTTTTTCCACAGGTTTATTATTTTTAAATACTTTAAAGCAAGGTAAGTTTATTTTTAGCCCCGTTAGAAAATAAAATTACTTTTTCAAAAATTTAAATTATTGTTTAAAATAGTTATTTCATGTAATTTATAGTTTATTTAAAAAATGTGATTAAAAAAAAAAATTATTTGAAGATTTAGTGATGTTTTGGGGCCCGTAGTATTTATAAGTTTTGACAGGTAACTTATGAATGGGCATTCCCAGCTCCGATTGGTTCTCCATGGCCCACTTGATCCCAGGGGACACATCGAACGAACTGCGCCCCTGGGATATGCAAGCACTGCGTGCCGGCAGTTGGAGCAGGACCAGGATCGGAATTCCACAGGGGCCCACAGCTCAACGGCCGGCGCGCAAGGTAAGTGCAGGTCGGGGGCTTACACCCGCAGGAAGCCCACGACCTGAATTTCTCGGCCAATGTGAATTAGCATTATGCATAAAGCATTAGGAGATATTGACATGCGTTGAAATACCAACCACTTTAACAAATGTCAGCCCATGCCCTGATACCATTATGATGGTATGGCACATCTTAGTAAGTAAGCATACATAGTTAACGATCTAAATGGATCCTTATTCACTATGGAATAACAACAGAAAAAGCTGGAAAAACTCAGCAGGCCAGGCAACATCCGTGGAGAGAGAAACAGAGTTAACGTTTCAGGTCGAAACCCTTCTTCAGAACTTATTCACTATGGCACTGGTTGAAGAATCTCCTTCTTCTTCTCTTCTCCTTAGGCAGTCCCTCGGAACCGAGGATGACTTGCTTCCACATTAAAAATGAGTTCGCAGGTGACTGATTAGTCCAATGCGGGACCTACAGTCTCTGTCACAGGTGGGGCAGACGGTGGTTGAAGGGGCGGGAGGGTGGGGTGCTTGGGTTGATGTGCGCTCCTTGCTCTTGGCTTCCGCTTGCTCCCAGCGAAGAGGCTCGAGGTGTTTGGCGCCTTCCCGATGCTTCTCCTCCACTTTGTTCAGTCTTGGGCCAGGGATTCCCAGGTGTCGGTGGGGATGTTACACTTTTTCAAGGAGGCTTTGAGGGTGTCCTTGAAGCGTTTCCTCTGCCCACCTGGGGCTCGCTTGCCATGCCGGAGCTCCAAGTAAAGCGCTTGTTTTGGGAATCTCGTATCGGGCATGCGGACAATGTGACCCGTTCATCGGAGCTGATTGAGCGTGGTCAAAGCTTCGATGCTGGGGATGTTGGCCTGAGCAAGAACACTGACGTTGGTGCGCCTATCCTGCCAATGGATTTGCAGGATCTTGCGGAGGCAGTGTTGGTGGTACCTCTCCAGTGCTTTGAGGTGCCTACTGTACATGGTCCATGTCTCTGAGGCATACAGCAGGGCGGGTATCACTGCTGCTCTGTAGACCATGAGCTTAGTGCCAGGTTTGAGGTCTTGTTCTTCAAACACTCTCTTCCTCAGGCGGCCGAAGGCTGCACTGGCACACTGAAGGCGGTGTTGGACTTCGTCGTCGATGTCTGCCCTTGTTGACAGTAGGCTCCAAGGCCTTGTCGTGGATTTTGATAATCGGGGGGCAGTACTGTGTGGCGGGGGCAGATTGGTAGAGGACCTTTGTCTTACGGATGTTTAGTGTAAGGTGTTGACGATGGTTTGGAGTTCGACCTCCGAGTGAGCGCAGATGCAACCGTCGTCTGCATACTGTAATTCGACGACAGAGTATGGAACAACCTTGGATCTGGACTGGAGGCGACGGAGGTTGAACAGTTTCCCGTTTGTTCTGTAAATTAGCTCCACTCCAGTGGGGAGCTTACTGAGGGTGAGATGGAGCATTGCAGCAAGGAAGATTGAGAAGTGCGTTGGTGCGATGACACAGCCTTGCTTGACCCCGGTTCGTACGTGAATTGGGTCTGTGGTGGAACCATTGGTCAGGATCACAGCTTGCATGTCGTTGTGAAGCAGGCGGAGGATAGTGACAAACTTTTGAGGGCAGCCAAATTTGAGGAGGACACTCCATAATCCCTCACGGTTGACAGTGTCGAAGGCCTTTGTGAGATCAAAGGCGGCCATGTATAGCGGTTGGTGCTGTTCCCTGCATTTCTCTTGTAATTGATGTGCGATCTTATTCACTATGGCACTGGTTGAATAATCTCCACTACTTAGGAAACCACCCGGAGTCGCAATGCCCGTACAAGAAAGTGTTTATGCTATTAGGAATACATTACCTTTAGGCTGCTTTTAGAACTGTATGCTGGAATGTTATGGTCTTCAATTTAAAAGAGTCTCAGATAGATCTTGAATAAAAACCTGGGGGCCAAATTAAGACTGCCAGAAATCATTTGTAGATGATGTGAAATGGCATACTTTTAAGAAGCAGGCTGCTGCTAGCTATCTAAAAGAATATGTTTGGGCAAAGAAAGCATCTTCAGACTCTAAAGGCAGGTAGTGCAGGGCAGGGCCAGCACCATCATGGCAGAGCGGGAAATTTTACTGTATTTTGAAAGGAAACTTGCAATGAATTTCGGGTGAGTTCTTTCTTCAGTAAATAAGCAGCTTTCAAAAGGAGGTAGCTAAGAAATTGAAAGCTACTTTATACATTTTCTTCAATTTTTTATAGAAACTCTGAGTTGGAAATAATTACATTTTTAATGTTATGGTTGAAATTAATCTCCGTGCCTTATTTCAAAGCTGGATTGTGGTTCCAGAGTTTCATCTTGGCCCACTTACTGCCAGTCTTCCCTTTGGGTCACTAGATTCAAATTGCCCACCAGGACCTGAGTGCATAAAACTAGGCTGACATGCCAGTTCAGTACTGAAGGATTGTTGCAGGTGCTGTACTTTCATACAATCATAGAAATTTACAGCACACAGAGGAGGCCATTCGGCCCATCGTATCTGTACTGGCCGAAAAGAGCTATCCAGCCTAATCCCACTTTCCAGCTCTTGGTCTGTGGCCTTGCAGGTTACGGCACTTCAAGTGGGTGAAAAAAGTTCTCCTCAACTCCCCTCCAATCCTTCTACCAATTACTTTAAATCCATGCCCCCTGGTTATTGACCTCTCTGCTAGGGGAAATAGGTCCTTCCTATCCACGCTATCTAGGCCCCTCACAATTTTATACACCTCAATCAAGTCTCCCCTCAGCCTCCTCTGTTCCAAAGAAAACAACCCCAGCCTATCCAATCTTTCCTCATAGCTAAAATTTTCCAGTCCTGACAACATCTTCGTAAATCTCCTCTGTACCTTCTCCAGTGCAATCACATCTTTCCTGTAATGTGCTGACCATCTACAAGATGCACTGCAGCAACTCGCCAAGGCTTCTTTGGCAGCACCTCCCAAACCCGCGACCTCTTCCACCTAGAAGGACAAGGGCAGCAGGTGCATGGGAACACCACCACCTCCAAGTTCCCCTCCAAGTCACACACCATTTTGACTTGGAAGTATATTGCTGACCCTTCATCGTCGCTGGGTCAAAATCCTGGAACTCCCTCCCTAACAGCACTGTGGGAGTAACTTCACCACACGGATTGCAGCGGTTGAAGAAGGCGGCTCACCACCACCTTCTCAAGGGCAATTAGGGATGGCCAGTAAATGCTGGCATTGCCAGCGATGCCCACATCCCATAAACGAATAAAAAAAAGAACTGTACGCAATACATTAGCTATGGCCTAACTTTGGATGAGACGCTCGGAGACCCTGTCTGCAAGATTCTGGGGGTTACAGTGAACATTGAAGATTTGGCGGCACTATTTGAAGAAATGTCCTGACCAACATCCTTCCCTTAACCAGTACCATCAAAAAATATTAACTGGTTATTTATCTCGCTGCTGTTTGTGGGTTCTTGCGGTGTGCAAAATCACCGCTCGTGTTTATCTAACTAAGTCATTGCGCTTCAAAATATATGGTTGATGGATGCTGTGAAATGTTTCCGAGAGATGTGAAAAGGCACTATTATAAATACATAAGAACATAAGAACATAAGAAATAGGAGCAGGAGTAGGCCAATCGGCCCCTCGAGCCTGCTCCGCCATTTAATAAGATCATGGCTGATCTGATCCTAACCGCCAATCTACTATCACAGAACCATCTCCTGAATCTAACAGAATTAGACACACGAAATAGGAGCAGGATCAGGCTACACGGCCCCTGGGCCCGCTCCGCTACCCACAGGGCCATGACCGATCCGAACCTAGACTCATGTCCAAATTCCTGCCCGCTCCCCGTAACCCTTAATTCCCTTTACTTCTAGGAAACTGTCTATTTCTGTTTTAAATTTATGTAATGATGTAGCTTCTACAGCTTTTTGGGGCAGCATATTCCATGGACCTACCACCCTCTGAGTGAAGTAGTTCCTCCTCATCTCAGTTTTGAAAGAGCAGCCCCTTATTCTAAGACTATGCCCCCTAGTTCTAGTTTCACCCATCATCGGGAACATCTTCCCCGCATCCACCCGATCCAACCCCTTCACAATCTTATATGTTTCAATAAGATCGCCTCTCATTCTTCTGAACTCCAATGAGTAGAGTCCCAATCTACTCAACCTCTCCTCATATGTCCATCCCCTCATCCCCGGGATTAACCGAGTGAACCTTCTTTGTACTGACTCGAGAGCAAGTATGTCTTTTCTTAAGTATGGACACCAAAACTGTACGCAGTATTCCAGGTGCGGTCTCACCAATACCTTGTACAACTGAAGCAATACCTCCCTATTTTTATATTCTATCCCCCTAGCAATGAAAGCCAACATTCCATTGGCCTTCTTAATCACTTGCTGCACCTGCATACTAACCTTTTGAGTTTCGTGCACCAGGACCCCCAGATCCCTTTGTACTTCAGTACTTTCCAGTTTCTTGCCATTAAGATAATAACTTGCTCTACGATTTTTCCTGCCAAAGTGCATAACCTCACACTTTCCAGTATTGTATTCCATCTGCCAAATCTCTGCCCACTTACTTAGCCTGTCTATGTCCCCTTGCAGGTTTTTTATGTCCTCCTCACTCACTACTTTCCCTCCCATCTTAGTATCATCTGCAAACTTTGATATGTTACACTTGGTCCCCTCCTCCAAATCGTTAATATAGATTGTAAAGAGTTGGGGACCCAGCACTGACCCCTGCGGAACACCACTAGTTACTGATTGCCAGTCTGAGAATGAACCATTTATCCCAACTCTCTGCCTTCTGTTAGATAGCCAATCCTCTATCCATGCCAGAATATTACCCCCAATCCCGTGATTTTTATCTTAAGCAATAATCTTTTGTGTGGCACCTTGTCAAATGCCTTTTGGAAGTCTAAATACACTACGTCCACTGGTTCCCCTTTATCCACCCTATACGTTACTTCCTCAAAGAACTCCAGCAAATTTGTCAAACATGACTTCCTCTTCATAAAACCATGCTGACTTTGTCCTATTAAATTATGATTATCCAAATGTCCTGTTACTGTCTCCTTAATAATGGACTCCAAAATTTTACCTACCACAGATGTTTTTTTTGTTTTCATTAGACTCCAATGCCCCTGGTGTAATTACTCCAAATAGCACATGACATAACTGATCTCACTGCAGATTCTACTGGCTTCAGCTAACTTGAAAAGGCCTGACAGACTAATACTCTTGACTGTTGTCAATGAATATTTAATTTTGGTGGAAGAGGGGCTGGTGTCAACTGATGGAATAAGGGACCTCCACAAATCCTGGGGTTGGGGAAAAATACCTGATCAAGATGGACCCAGCACGGTGAAAATCTCATTAAAGGTTCAGCGTCTCTGGGTGATTTGAATCCTTTTTTCTGTTGGACGGCAAAATATTAATTTGTATCTAAATGTTGGATGACTAAGGGAGATTTCAAAATCTTTGGTGCTTTCGCAAAAGAAGGACAATTAAAATAAGCATGTGCAAACACTGAGCACATAAAAGCTTTACACATAACTGGAAATTGAACCAAACTATGAAATCACCTAAACGGCTCTCTTTAGCCTTGATTTTTAGCACAGGGCGGGAATCGGGTGAGTGGGGGGGCTGAGGCAGCTGGTAAACCACCCTGACCTCAGCAGCATGAGGTCCGGGGGGGATTTTAACTCCTGGGCCTCATCTGCATGTCCCATCCATCCAATTCCCGCCTGAAAACTGCGGGAAGTAGCCACTGGCTGGCAGGCGGGAGCGCAATGTCAGGCGACAGGAGACCGCTGTCTGGGATCGAAGGACCGCGGGAGCCCAGGGCAGGGGTGCCTAAACTTTCCACATAGGGCTCGGAGGAGCGCTCACATTACTGAACTGACTGGATATTAGCTACAAAAAAGACATGTTTAGTGTCAATTTTCACTTGGTGAAAACATAATTTAAATTATGTAGAATAAAATGCTGGAAGTCAAATAAATATATATAGTAATTTGCACAAAAATTAGAGGATAAATCAAGGCTAGAAGCATGATGTGACAAACATCCCCAGAATTGGATAATGTAGAAGCAACAAACTGTGTTATGGTCTGCGTCACGAGTGGAGATAATTATAATTTTTCATTTCATGTCAAGGCGTTGTATATTATTAAAAATGAAAATGCTGAAAATGCACTGAAGCTTCATCACACGTGGAGAGAGAAAACTTCATCCAAGATGTTAACCCATCTTTTCTGACGCTGACAGACCCGCTGTGTACATCCAGCATTTTCTGTTGCTTTTTCAGATTTTTAGCTTTCCCAGGTTTTTTCAGTTTTATCTTCTCGATTTCCACATATTGAAAATTTACAATGTCATGAAATCAGAGGCATCTGATTATGTAAGAAATATCTTGGGTACGTTGAACATTTTCTGCTCTTGCATCAATATCTGACTTGCTCCATTCCTACACATTTATAAAAGCAGTTGGCGAGCCTTTGTGATAATTTTTATTAACTGTCCAAATGAAGCTTCACATCTTGTAACTTATCATTTTGGGTGTCTAAAAATATTGAGTAACACATCATTAATAACTGCACAGAAACCAGAGAGAGAATACATCACTTTCACCAGTACAACAAACCCACTGGGGAAAACTGTATGAGAAAAAGCAGTAACATTTTTACTGTCATTTTTCGCACACTACTTATTTCGGACCTTAGGTTCCTAATCGGCATGGGAACACCAATGCTCAGCATCCTCTCCCACACAAGACATCCAGAAAATGTGGGCGCAAGTCAGCACCCGGAGTCCTAGTTCCCAGGCATTCTGGCACACCTCAACCAATGTTATCGCAGGGTCTGCCGGAACCACTGTTGATTTTAGGCCCCAGTTAGGTCAATTAGGGTCAGTATTATCCATCTCCTACAAATATAAAAACCCAGAAACATTATAGGGCTATGAATGAAGGGAGCCAATTCATGCCACTACTATAATCCTACAGTTTGACAAGTAAACAAAAACAGTGGCCCTGAAATTCTACCATAGCCTACTAATGCATGAATGCTAATATTTGAAATTCCACTCTCTTCTATTTCAGTGAGGAGTTTTCCATTTATTTTACTGAGTACTACAGAAATAGTAGAGAGAGGAATTTCAGGTGAACATGTTAGCATTTGTACACTAGCATGCCAGAGTGTGATTTCAGGGCAATTAAGTGCTAACATAGAGAATGCTTTAAAAAGAACATTGCTGCAGGGAGAATGGTTTCAATGTAATGAACTCATGTACAGTGGGCAGGAATCCCGAAACATTTGCCCTACCCAAACTAATTCTTTGCTGGCTATAAGACTTCAGAAAGCCTGTTTTCAGTGCATTGCCAGAGAGTGCATTAAAAAGAAACAGAGAAATCTCTTGACTGGTTGGAAAAATGTTTCATGATTTTCTCCCAAAATTAAGTGGGGGAAGCACTTTATATTGAGAATATGCTCATTGGGGAATATTTTCCTTTAAATGCAACAACCATTTAAATACAATTGCCAATTGGTTTTCCCACAAAGAAAAAGGCAGGACTCCAAAATCTAGAGCTCCCTGGATGTCAAGGCAAAAAAAAGGGAAGCTTATGTTGGATACTGAAAGCTAAATACTGCAGAAAGCCCAGAGTATAGAAAGTGCAGGGGTGAAATTAAAGAGGAAATTAGGAAAGCAGAGAGTGCATGAAAAAATATTGGCAAGTTAAATCAAGGAAAACCCAAAGATGTTTTATAAATACATAATGAGCAAGAGGATAACTAAAGAAAGGAAGCGTGTGTGTGGAGGTGGAAGACGTGGGTATAGTTCTTACTGAATACTCTTCACAAAAGAGAGGGACAATGCAGACATTGTAGTTAAGGAGGAGGAGTGCGAAATATTAGATGAGATAAAAATAGAGAGGAAGTATTAAGGGGTTTAACATCTTTGAAAGTAGATAAATCACCAGGCCCGGATTAAATGTATCCCAGGCTGTTAAGAGAAGCAAGGGAAGTAATAGCAGAGGCTCTGACCATAATTTTTCAATCCTCTCTGGCTACAGGTGTGGTGCCAGAGGTCTGGAGGACCGCTAATGTTGTACCATTGTTTAGCAACAACAACTTATATATTTATATAGCGCCTTTAACGTAGTAAAACGTTCCAAGGTGGTGCACAGGAGTATTATAATACAAAAAAATTGACACGGAGCCACATAAGGAGAAATTAGAGCAGGTGACCAAAAGCTTGGTCAAAGAGGTAGGTTTTAAGGAGCATCTTAAAGGAGGAAAGAGAGGTAGCGAGGTGGAGAGGTTTAGGCATGGAATTCCAGAGCTTAGGGCCTAGGCAACAGAAGGCACGGCCACCAATGGTTGAGCGATTATAATCGGGGATGCTCAGGAAGGCAGAATTAGAGGAGCGCAGATATCTCAGGGGGGGTTGTGGGGCTGAAGGAGATTACAGAGATAGGGAGGGGCAAGGCCATGGAGGGATTTGAAAACAGGATGAGAATTTTGAAATCGAGGCACTGCTTAACCAGGAGCCTATGTAGGTCAGCGAGCACAGGGGTGATGGGTGAACGGGACTTGGTGTGAGTTAGGACACGGGCAGCTGAGTTTTGGATGACCTCAAGTTTACGTAGGGTAGAATGTGAGAGGCCAGCCAGGAGTGCATTGGAATAGTCAAATCTAGAGGTAACAAAGGCATGTATGAGGGTTTCAGCAACGGATGAGCTGAGGCAAGGGCAGAGATGGGCGATGTTACGGAGGTGGAAGTAGGCGGTCTTTGTTATGCTGCGGATATGTGGTCGGAAGCTCATTTCAGGGTCAAATATAACATCAAGGTTGCGAACAGTGTGGTTCAGCCTCAGACAGATGTTAGGGAGAGGGGTGGAGTCGGTGGCTAGGGAATGAAGTTTGTGGCGGGGACCGAAAACAATGGCTTCGGTCTTCCCAATATTTAAAAAGAAAAAAGGGATAGACCGCGTAATTACAGGCCAGTCAGCCTAACCTCGGTGGTGGGAAAATTATTGGAAAAAATTCTGGAGGACAGTATTAATCGTCATTTAGAAAGGCATGGATTAATCAAGGACAGTCAGCATGGGTTTATTGAGGGAAGGTCGTGTCTGACTAACTTGATTGAATTTTTTGAGGAGGTAACAAGGAGGGTTGATGACAGTAGCGCATTTAGTCTACATGAATTTCAGCAAAGCTTTTGACAAGGTCCCACATGGCAGACTAGTCAGAAAAGCAAAAGCCCATGGGATCCAAGGGAAAGTGGCATGTTGGATCCAAAATTGGCTCAGTGGCAGGAAGCAAAGGATAATGGTTGATGGATGTTTTTGTAACTGGTAGGCTGTTTCCAGTGGGGTTCCGTAAGGCTTAGTACTGAGTCTCTTGCTTTTTGTGTATACATCAATGATTTAGACTTCAATGTAGGGGGCATGAATAAGAAGTTTGCAGATGATACAAAAATTGGCTATGTGGTTGATAGTGAGGAAGAAAGCTGTAGACTGCAGGAAGATAGCAATGTACTGGTCAGGTGGGCAGAAAAGTGGCAAATTGAATTCAATCCAGAGATGTGTGAGGTAATGTATTTGGGGAGGGCTAACAAGGCAAGGGAATACACAATAAATGGTAGGATACTGAGAAGTGTAGAGGAACAGAGGGACCTTGGAGTGCATGACCACAGATCCATGAAGGGAACAGGACAGGTAGGTAAGATGTTAAAGAAAGCACACAGGATACTTTTCTTTATTAGCCGAGGCATTGAATCTTAGAGCAGGGAGGTTATGCTTGAACTGTATAAAATACTAGTTAGTCCAAAGCTAGAGTACTGTGTACAGTTCTGGTCAGCACATTACAGGAAAGGTGTGATGTCATTGCATTAGAGAGTGTACAGAGAAGATTTACAAAGATGTTGCCAGGACTGGAGAATTTTAGCTGTGAGGAAAGATTGGATACGCTAGGGTTTGTTTTCTTTGGAACAGAGGAGGTTGAGGGGAGACTTGATTGAGGTGTCTAAAATTATGAGGGGTCTAGATAGAGTGGAGAGGAAGGACCTATTTCCCCAGGGGCATAGATTTAAAGTAATTGGCAGAAGGATTAGAGGGAAGTTGAGGAGAACTTTTTCACCCAGAGGGTGGTGGGGGTCTGGAACTCAGTGTCTGAAAGGGTGATAGAGGCAGAAATGCTAATCACATTTAAAAAGTACTTGGATATGCACGTGAAGTGCCGTAACCTACTAGGCTATGGACCAAGAGCTGGAAAGTGGGATTAGGCTGGATAGCTCCTTTTTGGTTGAATGGGCTGAATGGCCTCCTTCTGTGCCATAAATGTCTATGATTGTATTCCTTTTCTTCGTTACAATGGAATGTTTTTTAAACTGTTGCATACATACACTGTCCACTGGGTAGCCCAGTCTCACAACACAATGATAGCTTACTCACACCAAGATGCTGGCTCACACTGATGCCAGTGAATAATTACATTTGTGTGAGATGTTTACAAAATGAAAGCCACAATTGATAAAAACAATAACATTTCTACTACCATTTCCGACAGTTATCTGTCTCAGATGGATCAATAACTTTACCTTGTTTTTGTGTTAGAATATTTGTGTTATATTTAGGAGTAAAAGCACAAGGGATAAAAAAAAGTCACCACAACTTAATTGTAAGGAACTGAAGCTTTATTTGGACTCGAGAGAGCATCACATTTTATTGCGAGGGATACTTTTGTCTAGAAATCATGGACGTGTCTCCTAGATTTTCTGTAGAACCTGTCTTGCACAGCAAATTATTTCCAAAGCCAAAGGGTTGATTATTTAATTAAACAGGGACATTTATTATGCCAACATTCTCACAGCCATTGCCAACAAGGAATTTACAAAGTTAATATCATCCCTCCAGACCACACACTGCAAGGTCTAACTGACATTTAGCAATGCATTATGTGTTGAGTTGGAATAAGACTGGCATTTGTGGATTCTGCAGGAATCAAAAGATTCAAATTTACTGTTTTTGGCTAAACAATTATTTTATCAAATTCTGATGCTAATGCATTTATTTAACTTCAGAATTATGTTTAGCAATTCACAATTTGAAGAGTGAAGTGTATTAAGAAGATGTTAACATTTATCTTATGAGAGACACTGAGCTGGCTTTCTGTGGAATTTGGAATATAGCCCATGAATCACCTTACCAGAGAACTGCACGATATAGTTGTATTTACCTCAGATACATGGAATATGAAAATTATTCCATGCTTTTAACAAACAACCCATTCACACTACCAGAAGTTGAAAAATAAACTTGTGCTTCCTCTGACCAAACGTGAGCTGAAACTGTGGCACGACTGATAAGCACTCTGGCAGATTAACAGCACAGAAAAAAGTGTAATTGCTGCAGTACAGATGACCCAAAAAATTATTACACACAAAAAAAAACAAATGAAACTCCCCATTACATCAGATGCCAACTACCAGCATACACACATTTCATCATGGCCATCTCTTAAACTATTTTTTAAATATTAAAAAGCAAAGCGAAGGATCAATGGCCATAGTGCAGAGCATCACCAAGGTTAACAAGAACAAAAATGCCAAATAAATAAGAGAGAGATAGTAATTCTAAGTTTTGATTTTAAAACTTTCATGATTTTAGAAGGAAAGAAACATTGAGGGAGGAAAATAGTTCCACAGTTTCAAGCTGTCTTCGGAAAGAATGAGCTAGAGTTGAAGACTCTTCTTGAATCTCAATTTCAAAACATTTTGAAGGGTGGAACAAGTTTGGTGCCTGAGGAAAGGGAACCATTTACTATGTCAGCTACTACATGGGAGCCAAAAAGGTGAAAAAGGTCAAGAGTGTGATTAAAAAAATGCAAGTGAGGGGAGGAGGCAAAGCAATAAAGCAATGTCTGTCAACTATTTTGGGACACTGAAACATCTTAGTTGGACTTACCAGTGTGGGTTGGTGGTCGTAATGCTCCAGAGGTTCTTTTTGATCACCTCACTTACAAATATGTGACGTGATGAAATGAAAACAACTTCATTTTAATAGCACCCTTAACGGAAAGCAAAATCCCTTTGATGCTTCACAAACTGATGTGTATCAGAGGGGAGAAATTAGGAGGGGTAACTGAAAGCTAGATCGAAGTGATGGGTTTTGAGGATGTTTTTAAAGATGAAAAGTGAATCATCAAGATGTCAAGAGATTCAGAGGGAGCAGGGGTAGTTCCAAATAGTAAGACTTATGTGGGTAAAGGCTGTGCCATTAAGGTTGGGGTAAAGGAGAGCATGAAGCATTCAAGGTGGGGGGGGAGGGGGAAAGAGAGGCAGGGAAGGAGGATATAGGGCTGGAGGAGATTGCAGAAATAAGGTGCGGCAGGACTGCAGAGGAATCATAGAAATTTACAGCACAGAAGTAGACCATTCAGCCCATCTTGTCCGTGCCGGCCGACAAAGAGCTATCCAGCCTAATCCCACTTTCCAGCACTTGGTCTCTAAGAACATAAGAAATAGGAGCAGGAGTAGGCCATTCAGCCCCTCGAGCCTGCTCTGCCATTCAATAAGATCATGGCTGATCTGATCTTGGCCTCAACTCCACTTTCCTGCCTGCTCCCCATAACCCTCAATTCCCCAGTATTTCAAAAATCTGTCTATCTCCGCCTTGAATATATTCAATGACCCAGCCTCCACAAGTCTCTGGGGTAGAGAATTCCAAAGATTCACGATCCTCTGAGAGAAGAAATTCCTCCTCATCTCTGTTTTAAATGGGCGACCCCTTATTTTGAAACTATGCCCCCTAGTTCTAGATTCCCCCACAAGGGGAAACATCCTCCCTGCATCTACCCTGTCAAGCCCCATCAGAAGCTTATATGTTTCAATAAGATCACCTCTCGTTCTTCTAAACTCCAATGAATATAGGCCCAACCTGCTCAACCTTTCTTCATAAGACAACCCCTTCAACTCATGTAAGAAATCACACAACACCAGGTTATAGTCCAACAGCTTTATTTGAAATCACAAGCTTTTGGAGCGCTGCTCCTTCGTCAGGTGAAGTGGAAAGATGCATAAAAACACAGCTTATATAGTCAGAGAATAAAATCAGATGTTTACAGGTAATCTTTCTAACTGCCATTTATCACGCCTCGGCAGAGAGATAATCACAGCAATCAAAGGTGTAAATGGTGTCCAAACAGGTCAGTCAGGAAAACATTACATCAAAGAACAATGAGGTGGGGTCACAAGGGGTCAAATGTTGCAGGTGCTGGGGTCTGTATGAAAAACAGCCTCAGTACTCAACACCAACAACAGCCAATCTCCAGACGCCATCCTACAACTCATCCGCTTCATCCTTGACCACAATGTCTTCGCCTTCGACAACCAGTTCTTTACCCAAACACACGGAACAGCCATGGGGACCAAATTTGCACCCCAATACGCCAACATCTTCATGCACAAGTTCGAGCAAGACTTCTTCGCTGCACAGGACCGCCAACCAACGCTATACACCAGATACATCGACGACATTTTCTTCCTATGGACCCACAGCGAAGAATCACTGAAAAGACTACACGATAACATCAACAAGTTCCATCCCACCATCAAACTCACCATGGACTACTCCTCAGAATCGGTTTCATTCTTGGACACATGAATCTCCATCAAAGACGGACACCTGTGCAAGCAAGCACTGAGTGCGAGTCAGCAGAGAGTGCTGTGAGTTTGGGTAAGTGTGTGAGTTCGGGTAAGTGGGGTGTTAGGTGCTCTTTTCAAACTTTAACTCTGTGGGTTGTAGTTAATAAGGCCTTTCTGGTACAGCGTGACTGTTGGTAAACCATTTAACTGGTATAATTAGAGGGATTGATTTAAATTAAATCCAATTAATTAAAGGGGATACTAGCATCTATAATCGGGCAGAGGGTGTCCATAACTAACAATAAAAAATTTAATTAATTACATAGAATGGAGCAGGTGATGTGTTACTGTTGCGAGATGTGGGAGCCGGTGAACCCCATTGAGGCTCACGGTGATTACGTCTGTGACAAGTGTCTGCTTCTACAGGAACTCCAGCTCCGTGTTGATGAGCTGGAGTCTGAGCTTCAGACACTGCGACACATAAGGGAGGGGGAGAAGTACCTGGACTCTGTGTATCAGGAGGTGATCACACCTATGAAGTTAATTAATTCAGATGTAGCCCATGGTCAGGGACAGGATGGTGTGACTACAAGTGAGGCAGGTACGGGGATACAGGAGGTAGAGCTGGAGGAGCGGCAGCCCTTGCTCTTGTCCAGCAGGTTCGAGGTTCTTACACCCTGTGGGGACGGGAGCAGGGACTGCAGGGAGGATGAGCAACCTGGCCACAGCACCGTGGAACGGGGGGCCATTCAAGAGGGGGGAGTAACTAGAAATGTTGTAGTGGTAGGGGGTAGTATTATTAGGGGGATAGATAGAGTTCTCTGCAGCCGAGAGCGAGAGTCCCGAAGGCTGTGTTGCCTACCCGGTGCCAGGGTTAAGGACATCTCCTCTGGGCTGGAAAGAAACTTGCAGTGGGAGGGGGTGGATCCAGTTGTCGTGGTACATGTTGGTACAAATGACGTAGATAGGACTAGGAAGCCGGTTCTGTTAAAGAAGTATGAACAGCTAGGGGTCAAATTAAAAAACAGAACCTCAAGGGTAATAATCTCTGGATTATTACTTGAGCCACGAGCGAATTTTGCTAGGACAAATAAAATTAGAGAGTTAAATGCGTGGCTCAAAGACTGGTGTGGGAGAAATGGGTTTTGCTTCCTGGGACACTGGCACCAGTACTGGGGCAGGAGGGAGCTGTTCCGTTGGGACCGGCTTCACTTGGCCAGTGCTGGGACTAGAGTCCTGGCGGATCATATAACTAGGGCTGTAGAGAGGGCTTTAAACTAACTAGTGGGGGGGAGGTTCCTAGAGAGCAAATAATAAAAATGACAACAGAGAAGGTCATAGACTTAGGTAGCAGTGGGGAAATTAAAAACCAGAGCGTGTCAGGAAGCGGCAGAAGGTATGGAGTAAAAGGTAAAGTAATAAAAAGGGCAAAAGCAGGAACTAAGTGTCACAAAACATCTTTGAAAGTTCTCTATCTGAATGCACGTAGCATTCGTAACAAAATAGACGAGTTAATGGCACAAATAACTACATATGGGTATGATCTTGTGGCCATTACAGAAACATGGCTGCAGGGTGACAATGCCTGGGAATTAAACATACCAGGTTATTTAATGATCAGGAAGGACAGGCAGGAAGGAAGGGGAGGTGGGGTGGCTATGTTAATAAAGGAAGGAATCACTGTAATACAGAGAAATGATATTGGGTCAAAAGATCAGGATAATGAAAGAGTTTGGGTGGAGGTAAGGAATAATAAGGGGAAAAAAACACTAGTGGGCGTAGTCTATAGGCCTCCGAACAGTTGCAACTATGTTGGACGGAGTATCAATCAGGAAATAGTTGAGGCTTGTAATAAGGGAACATCTATAATTATGGGGGATTTTAACTATCATATTAATTGGACAAATCAAATTGGGCAGGGCTGCCTTGAGGATGAGTTCATTGAGTGTATTAGGGATGGGTTTCTGGAGCAGTATGTAACTGAACCGACCAGGGGGCAAGCAACCTTAGATCTGGTCCTGTGTAACGAGACAGGATTAATTAAAAATGTCCAAGTAAAGGATCCCCTTGGAATGAGTGACCATAACATGGTTGAATTCCATATTCAATTAGAGGGTGAGAAGCTTGAATAAAGGAGACTATGAAGGTATGAGAGCGGAATTGAGTAGAGTGGATTGGGAAAATAGATTAAAGGGTAAGACAATACATGATCAGTGGTGTACATTTAAGGAGTTATTTTACAACTTCAAAAAAAATATATTCCAGAGAAGAAAAGGGTGTAAAAGAAAAGACAGCCATCCGTGGCTAAGTAAAGAAATTAAGGATAGTATTCGACTAAAAACAAGGGCATATAAGGTAGCCAAATCTAGTGGGAAGATAGAGGATTGGGAAAACTTTAAAAGGCAGCAAAAAATAACAAAAAGATTGATTAAGAAAGGGAAGATAGATTATGAAAGTAAATTAGTAAAAAATATAAAAACAGATTGTAAGAGTTTTTGTAGTTATAGAAAAAGAAAAAGGGTGGCTAAAGTAAATGTTGGTCCCTTAGAGGATGAGACCGGGAAATTAATGGTGGGAAATATGGAGATGGCAAAAATACTGAATGAATATTTTGTATCAGTCTTTACAGTAGAAGACACTAAGAATATCCCAACTAACAACAGAAAATGCTGGAAAAACTCAGCAAGTCAGGCAACATCCGTGGAGAGAAATTTGAGTTGACGTTTCGGGTTTGACCCTTCTTCAAAACTGGAGAGAAAAGGAACTAGATCGAAGGCAGGGCTGCGATCGGACAAAAGAATAAAAGAACCAAAAGAAGTAAAAGAGATTAGAAGCTAGACGAGATGGTAATAGGCTGTGATTAGGTGTAAAGTGTACTGGCAGGGCAAAAGATAGCTGCCAGGTGTGAGAGAGAAACAAAAGGAAAGGGGGGGGGGGAAAGGAAAGGAGTGGAAAAATATAAGTGAAAATGAAAGGGGGCCGAGGTTATGATCTGAAATTGTTGAACTCGATATTGAGACCGGAAGGCTGCAGACTGCCTAATCGGAAGATGAGGTGCTGTTCCTCGAGTTTACGTTGAGCTTCCGTGGAACAGTACAAGAGGCCAAGGACGGTGAGGTCCGAGTGGGAATGGAGCGGTGAATTGAAATGACAGGCGACCGGAAGCTCGGGGTCACCCTTACGGACTGAACGGAGGTGTTCCGCAAAGCGGTCACCCAATCTGCGTTTGGTCTCCCCAATACTAAGAATATCCCAACACTGGACAAACAGGGGGCTATAGGGGGGGAGGAGCTAAACACGATCAAAATCACTAAGGAAGTGGTACTCGGTAAAATAATGGAACTCAAGGCGGATAAATCACCTGGACCTGATGGCTTACATCCTAGGGTCTTGAGGGAAGTGGCGGTAGGGATTGTGGATGCATTGGTAATAATTTTCCAAAACTCCCTGGACTCAGCAAAGGTCCCGGCAGACTGGAAAACTGCTAATGTAACACCCTTATTTAAAAAGGGCAGTAGACAGAAGGCTGGAAACTATAGACCGGTTAGCCTAACATCTGTGGGAGGTAAAATTTTGGAGTCCATTATTCAGGAGACAGTAACAGGACATTTGGATAATCATCATTTAATAGGACAAAGTCAGCATGGTTTTATGAAGGGGAAGTCATGTTTGACAAATTTGCTGGAGTTCTTTGAGGAAGTAACATATAGGGTGGATAAAGGGGAACCAGTGGACATAGTGTATTTAGACTTCCAAAAGGCATTTGACAAGGTGCCACACAAAAGATTATTGCTTAAGATAAAAAATCAAGGGATTGGGGGTAATATTCTGGCATGGATAGAGGATTGGCTATCTAACAGAAGGCAGAGAGTTGGGATAAATGGTTCATTCTCAGAATGGCAATCAGTAACTAGTGGTGTTCCGCAGGGGTCGGTGCTGGGTCCCCAACTCTTTACAATCTATATTAACGATTTGGAGGAGGGGACCGAGTGTAACATATCAAAGTTTGCAGATGATACTAAGATGGGAGGGAAAGTAGTGAGTGAGGAGGACATAAAAAACCTGCAAGGGGACATAGACAGGCTAAGTAAGTGGGCAGAGATTTGGCAGATGGAATACAATACTGGAAAGTGTGAGGTTATGCACTTTGGCAGGAAAAATCGTAGAGCAAGCTATTATCTTAATGGCAAGAAACTGGAAAGTACTGAAGTACAAAGGGATCTGGGGGTCCTGGTGCACGAAACTCAAAAGGTTAGTATGCAGGTGCAGCAAGTGATTAAGAAGGCCAATGGAATGTTGGCTTTCATTGCTAGGGGGATAGAATATAAAAATAGGGAGGTATTGCTTCAGTTGTACAAGGTATTGGTGAGACCGCACCTGGAATACTGCATACAGTTTTGGTGTCCATACTTAAGAAAAGACATACTTGCTCTTGAGTCAGTACAAAGAAGATTCACTCGGTTAATCCCGGGGATGAGGGGATGGACATATGAGGAGAGGTTGAGTAGATTGGGACTCTACTCATTGGAGTTCAGAAGAATGGGAGGCGATCTTATTGAAACATATAAGATTGTGAAGGGGTTGGATCGGGTGGATGCGGGGAGGATGTTCCAGATGATGGGTGAAACTAGAACTAGGGGGCATAGTCTTAGAATAAGGGGCTGCTCTTTCAAAACTGAGATGAGGAGGAATTACTTCACTCAGAGGGTGTTAGGTCCATGGAATATGCTGCCCCAAAAAGCTGTAGAAGCTACATCATTACATAAATTTAAAACAGAAATAGACAGTTTCCTAGAAGTAAAGAAGTAAAGGCATAGTGGTTAGCACTGTTGCCTCACAGCGCCAGAGACCCGGGTTCGAATCCGGCCTCGGGTGACTGTCTGTGTGGAGTTTGCACATTCTCCCCGTGTTTGCGTGGGTTTCCTCCGGGTGCTCCAGTTTCCTCCCACAGTCCAAAAATGTGCGGGTTAGGTTGATTGGCTATGATAAAAAATTGACCCTTAGTGTTAGGGGGATTAAATACGTGGGGTTACGGGGATAGGGTGGGATATGTGTTGGTGTAGGGGTTACGGGGATCGGGTGGGATATGTGTCGGTGCAGGCTCGATGGGCCGAAATGGCCTCTATCTGCACTGTGGGGTTTCTGTGATTCTGTGATTCTGTGATAAGGGTTACGGGGAAAGGGCAGGAATTTGGACATGAGTCTAGGTTCGGATCGGACATGGCCCTGTGGGTAGCGGAGCGGGCCCAGGGGCCGTGTAGCCTGATCCTGCTCCTATTTCGTGTGTCTAATTCTGTTAGATTCAGGAGATGGTTCTGTGATAGTAGATTGGTGGTTAGGATCAGATCAGCCATGATCTTATTAAATGGCGGAGCAGGCTCGAGGGGCCGATTGGCCTACTCCTGCTCCTATTTCTTATGTTCTTATGTTACCTCAGCACTTCACTCTACCGCAAGCCCACGGACAACCTCAGGATGCTCCACTTCTCCAGCTTCCACCCTAACCACGTTAAAGAAGCCATCCCCTAAGGACAAGCCCTGCAAATACACAGGATCTGCTCAGACGAGGAGGAACGCGATGGACACCTACAGACGCTGAAAGACGCCCTCGTAAGAACGGGATATGACGCTCGACTCGTCGATCGACAGTTCCGACGGGCCACAGTGAAAAATCGCATAGACCTCCTCAGAAGACAAACATGGGACACAACCAACAGAGTACCCTTCGTCGTCCAGTACTTCCCCGGAGCGGAGTAACTATGCCATGTTCTTCGCAGCCTTCAACATGTCATCGATGACGACGAACACCTCGCTAAGGCCATCCCCACGCCTCCACTACTCGCCTTCAAACAGCCGCCTAACCTGAAACAGACCATCGTTCGCAGCAAATTACCCAGCTTTCAGGAGAACAGCGACCACGACACCACACAACCCTGCCACGGCAACCTCTGCAAGACATGCCAGATCATCAACACAGATACCATCATCACACGTGAGGACACCACCCACCAGGTACATGGTACATACTCATGTGACTCGGCCAACGTTGTCTACCTCATACGTTGCAGGAAAGGATGCCCCGGAGCATGGTACATCGGCGAGACCATGCAGACACTGCGACAACGGATGAACGGACACCGTGTAACAATCGCCAGGCAGGAGTGTTCCCTCCTAGTCAGGGAACACTTCAGCAGTCAAGGACATTCAGCCTCCGATCTTCGGGTAAGCATTCTCCAAGGCGGCTTTCGAGACACATGACAACGCAAAATCATCGAGCAGAAACTGATAGCCAAGTTCCGCACCCATGAGGACGGCCTCAACCGAGATCTTGGGTTCATGTCACGCTACATGTAACCCCACCTGACGTAGGGTCATCCAGACTCGAGTCGTCGTTGGCTTGTTCTCTCCACACAGATGCGGCCGGACCTGCTGTGATTTCCAGCAAAAAAAATGTTTTTTGTCTGTTTTTTTGTTTTTCATACAGACCCCAGCATCTGCAACATTTGACCCCTTGTGACCCCACCTCATTGTTCTTTGATGTAATGTTTTCCTGACTGACCTGTTTGGACACCATTTACACCTTTGATTGCTGTGATTATCTCTCTGCCGTGGTGTGATAAATGGCAGTTAGAAAGATTACCTGTAAACATCTGACATTATTCTCTGACTATATAAGCTGTGTTTTTATGCATCTCTCCACTTCACCTGATGAAGGAGCAGCGCTCCGAAAGCTTGTGATTTCAAATAAAGCTGTTGGACTATAACCTGGTGTTGTGTGATTTCTTACATTTGTCCACCCCAGTCCAACACCGGCATCTCCACACCATGGCCCTTCAACTCAGGAATCAACCTAGTGAACCTTCTCTGAACTGCCTCCAATGCAAGTATATCCTTCCTTAAATAAGGAGACTAAAACTGTATGCAGTACTCCAGGTGTGGTCTCACCAATGCCCTGTACAGTTGTAGCAAGACTTCCCTACTTTTATACTCCATCCTCCTTGCAATAAAGGCCAATAATCAATTTGCCTTCCTAATTACTTGCTGTACCTACATGCTAACTTTTTGTGTTTCATGTACGAGGACACCCAGATCCCTCTGTACCGCAGAATTCTGTAGTCTCTCTCAATTTAAATAATATATTGCTTTTTTATTCTTCCTACCAAAGTGGATAACCTCACATTTTCCCATATTATACTCCATCTGCCAAATGTTTGCCCATTCACTTAACCTATCTATATCCCTTTGCACTCTTTGTGTACTCCTCACAACTTACTTTCCTACCTATCTTTGTATCGTCAGCAAATTTGGCAACAGGACACTCGGTCCGTTCATCCAAGTCATTAATATAGATTGTAAATAGTTGAGGCCCCAGCACTGATTCCTGTGGCACCCCACTAGTTACAGTTTGCCAACCTGAAAATAACCCATTTATTCCGACTCTGTTTACTGTTAGTTAGCCAATCCTCTATCCAATCTCATATGTTACCCCCAACACCGTGAGCTCCTATCTTGTGCAGTAACCTTTTATGTGGCACCTTATCGAATGCCTTCTGGAAATCCAAATACATGACATCTACTGGTTCCCCTTTATCCACCCTGCTCGTTACATCCTCAAAGAAATCTAGTAAATTTCTCTGTAGCGCTGTAGTTTATGGCACTTCAAGTGCATATCCATGTACTTTTTAAATGTGATGAGGGTCTCTGCCTCTACCACCCTTTCAGGCAGTGAGTTCCAGAGCCTTACCACCCTCTGGGTGAAAAATTTCTCCTCAAATCCCCTCTAAACCTCCAACCAATTACTTTAAATCTATGCCCCCTGGTTATTGATCCTTCTGCTAAGGGAAATAGGTCCTTCCTATCCACTCTGTCTAGGCCCCATTTAATTATATACACCTCAATTAGGTCTCCCCTCAGCCTCCCTATTTCCAAAGAAAACAACCCCAACTCATGCAATCTTTCCTCACAGCTAAAGTTCCCCAGCCCAGGCAATATCCTCGTAAATCTCCTCTGCACCCCCTCTAGTGCAATCACATCCTTCCTGTAATGTGATGACCAGAGCTGCACACAGTATTCTAGCTGAGGCCTAACTATTGTTTTATACAGTTCAAGCATAACCTCCCTGCTCTTATATTCTATGCCTCAGCTAATGAAGTCAAGGATCCCGTATGCCTTCTTATCCACCTTATCTACCTGTCCTGCAACCTTCAGGGATCTGTGGACATGCACGCCAAGGCCCCTTTGATCTTCTGCACTTCTCAGTGTCCTACCATTTATAGTGTATTCCCTTGCCTTGTTAGCCCTCCCCAAATGCATTACCTCACACTTCTTCAGATTGAATTCCATTTGCCACTGTTCTGCCCACCTGACGAGACCATTGCTATCTTCCTGCAGTCTGCGGCTTTCTTTTTCCACACGGCCAATTTTTGTATCGTCTGCAAACTTCTTAATCATACTTCCTACATTCAAGTCCAAATCATTGATATATACCACAAAAAGCAAAGGACCCAGTACTGAGCCCTGCGAAACCCCACTGGAAACAGCCTTCCAATCACAAAAACACCCTTTGACCATTAACCTTTGTTTCCTGCCTCTGAGAATTTTGGATCCAACTTGCCACTTTGCCTTGGATCCCATGGGCTTTTACTTTCGTGACCAGTCTGCCATGCGGGACCTTATCAAAAGCCTAACTAAAATCCATATAGACTACATCAAACGCAGTACCCTCATCGACCCTCCTCGTTACCTTCTCAAAAAATTCAATCAAGTTTGTCAGACACGACCTCCCCTTAACATATCCATGCTGACCGTCCTTGATTAATCTGTGTCTTTCTAAATGAAGATTTAACCTGTCCTTCAGAATTTTTCCAATAATTTTCTCACCACCGAGATTAGGCTGATTGGCCTGTAATTACTCGGTCTATCCCTTTCTCCCTTTTTAAACAACGGTACCATGTTAGCAGTCCTCCAGTCCTCTGGCACCACACCTGTAGCCAGAGAGGATTGGAAAATGATGGTCAGAGCCTCTGCTATTTCCTCTCTTACTTCTCTTAACAGCCTGGGATACATTTCATCCGGGCCTGGGGATTTATCCATTTTCAGAGATGCTAAACCTCTTAATACTTCCTCTCTCACGATGTTTATTTCATCTAATATTTCACACTCCTCCTCCCTGATTGCAATGTCTGCGTCGTCCCTCTCTTTTGTGAGAAAACAGACGCAAAGTATTCATTAAGTACCATACCCATGTCTTCCGCTTCCACACACAGGTTACCTTTATGGTCCCTAATATGCCCTACTCTTATTTTAGTTATCCTCTTACTCTTAATGTATTTATAAAATATCTTTGGGTTTTCCTTGATTTTACTTGCCAATATTTTTTCATGCCCTCTTTGCTTTCCTAATTTCCTTTTTAATTTCACCCCTGCACTTTCTATACTCCTCTCGGCTTTCTGCAGTATTGAGTCCTCGGTATCTGTGATAAGCTTCCCTTTTTTTCTTTATCCTACCCTGTATGCCCCTTGACATCCAGGGAGCTCTAGATTTGTTATTTCCACCCTTTTTCTTTAAGGGAACATACTTGCTCTGAACCCGCACTACCTCCTCCTTGAATGCCTCCCACTGGCCTGACACTGACCTTCAAGTTTCAGTCTCCAGTCCACTTTGGCTAAATCACCTCTTAGCTTAGTAAAATGAGCTTTTCCCCAGTTGAGAACTTTTATTCCTGGTCTATCCTTGTCCTTTTCCATAACTACCCTAAATCTAACTGAATTATGATCACTACCACCAATATGCTCTCCTACTGATACCCTTTCAACCTGCCCAGCTTAATTCCCTAAAACTAGGTTCAGAACCGCCCCCTCTCTTATTGGGCTTGCTACGTACTGGCTAAAAATGTTCTCCTGAATGCATTTTAAGAATTCTGCTCCCTCTAGACCTTTCACACTAATTTTATCCCAGTTAATATTAGGGAAGTTGAAATCCCCTACCGTTACTGCCCTATTTTTGCACATCTCAGAAATTTGCCTACATATTTGCTCTTCTATCTCCCCCTGACTGTTCAGAGGTCTATAATACACTCCCAGCAGTGTGATTGCCCCTTTTTTTGTTTTTCAGTTCAACCCATATGGCCTCATTTGATGATCCTTCTAAGATATCCTCCCTCCTCACAGCTGTAATTGATTCTTTAATCAATATTGTGACCCCCCTCCTTTTTTAATCCCCCACTCTATCTTGTCTGAAAACCCTGTAACCAGGAATGTTGAGCTGCCATTCCTGCCCTTCTTTCAGCCATGTCTCAGTAATAGCTAGATCAAACTCCCATGTGTCTATCTGAGCGCTCAGCTCATCTGCTTTATTTCCTAGACTCCTTACATTGAAGTATATACCATTTAGCACTGCCAAATTCCCTTGTTGTCTATTTTCTAGCCTTTGTTTCCTCTGCCTACCAAACTCGCTTACTAATTTTCTGCCTTCCATTTCCAGCTTTGCTTCTCTCCCTTCCCAGGGGTGTATGGATAAGGACAAGGATTTTGAATTTGATGCGTTGCAGGATGGGGAGCTAGTGTTTGTCAGTGGGGATGGGGGTGATGGGTGATGTGTGATACAAGATATACGCAGGAAGTGGTACATACAGCGTATCAAAATACATATGGTATATCTAAATCCTGATCAAACGCAAACTTATGTCATATAACAGGCAGTCTGTTGACTTTCTCATAAACGATGCCTTTTAGTACAGTAAATTTGAAATCCCCTTGTTTCACTACATATGGAAGTATGGATTTACCTAATCACTGTAGAGTAGTTGTGAACCTGACCTGACCTGAGAAATGCTGTATTGCAGCAACCGTTTTGCTACGTCTGATGAATCAGAGGTCTTTCAGCAAAATATCTTTGTCAAATGGCTGCGTAAAATTGTTAGGGGCCTCAGGTAAAATATTTTTTGCGCTAATAATTCCCATTTTACAGGACATGCACAAGGGGTTGTTGTAATGCCCATTATGCTGTAAAGTGGTGAAGTTTGTTAAAATCCAATGAAGCCTTTTTAAGTTAGATATTTGACAAGCTATTTCCATGCACCCACACAGATGAGCAGCACTATAGCATGAATTCCACCAGTGCTGTGAAAGGACTGGTTTGTAATAAAAGTAATGAGGCCTACTCTTGGATTAACTGAGCAACCTCAAAGTCAATTATGGTATGATCACTATTGCAACTCTGGCTGAATTGAGGGCATACAATCAGATTTGATAGCCACTTGCTGGAGCCATTCCCCCCCCCCCCCCCAAAAAAGAGCTTTACAACCAATGAAGCACTTTTGAAACTTAGTCACTGTAAGTTATGTAGGGAAAGGTGACAGCCAATTTGCGCACAACAAGGATTCACAAACAATGATGAAATAAATGACCAGATCACCGTTTCAGGTGTTTTTTGAGGGATAAATGTTGGACAGGACATCAGGAGAAACTCCCCTGCTCTTCTTTGAATGGTGCCACAAATCCTTTACATACAGTTTAATGTCTCATCCGAAAGACAGTGGCCTAGAAATTCAGTTGGGCGCGCCAGCCGTTAGCGCCTTAGGAGGAGTAGATCTCGAGCGCTAGGCGCTTAGCGCCCGGGCGCAGCGTGATCTGCGCCTCGCCCCAACTTCAGTACACATTTAGCGCCGGCGCAAAGTCTTAGCGCGCGCCCTGCTGCGCGCGCAGATCATGACGTCATTTACTAGTGCAACGCCCTTTGTGCGCCCCGAACCGGAACTTCACTCGCGCCGGCCCATTGTGCGCCGGGCGGCCCTAACGACTGTGAAGTGGAACGGTACACAGCCGAGGCGGGCCGCGGGGAGCGCTAATTAAAGGGCACTTACCCTGCACTATAAAGGGCAGCCATTTTGCAGCATTCACTCTTGTGCAACGGTTTTTTGGAGGGAGACCAAGGAGGAGAGCTTACTGGTTTGGACCAACACTAGGACAGGTATACTTGGCTCAGGCCAGAGCTTAGCAATTATCTTTGCCTTCATTGAGAGCTCATTGCTTGCCAGCATATAATGGGGGCTGCATTGGGTGCCAACGCTGACTTTCAGCTTTATGCCAGAAGGGCTTACAGATGCCGTGAGAGAGTGGCAGCCCTGGCTAGACGCAGAGGGGGCAACAGGCGTCGCCAACTGAGGCCTTACCCACCCAGGGAATACCGCCAGCAGTCCTCCTATCTGACCATGTCTGCCGCGATGTGTGTAAGGAGGCTGCGATTCAGAAGGGAGGTGGTTGCAGACATCTGCCAGCTGCTTCAGAGAGATCTGCAGCCACAGCTGATGCGCAGGATGTCTCTGTCGGTGGCAGTGAAGGTGACGGTGGCTCTCAACTTCTATGCCACCGGCTCCTTCCATTCCGCTGCTGGGGACATCGCTAACATCTCCCAGTTCGCCGTGCATTGCTGCATCCGCCAGGTGACCGAAGCCCTTTTCAGAAGGAGACATCAATTCATCTCCTTCCCCATGACCCTGGACAAGCAGCAGCAGCGTGCAGTGGGATTTGCAAGAATAGCGGGCTTCCCCATGGTGCAGGGCGCCATTGACTGCACGCATGTGGCTTTGCGGACACCTCTGGAGCATGCCGAGGATTACCGCAACCGGAAGGGCTACCATTCCCTCAACATACAGCTGGTGTGTGACCACAGGCAGCGCATCCTAGCTGTCAATGCCCGCTTTCCAGGCAGCAGCCACGATGCCTTTATCCTGCGACAGACAACTGTGGCTGACATGTTCCAGGCACAGCCTCCCCCAAGAGGATGGCTTATCGGAGACAAAGGCTATCCTTTGTGTACCTGGCTCATGACCCCGCTCCGCGCGCCCACGACCCCTGCTGAAGAGGCATACAACGAGAGCCATCAAGCGACTAGGAACATCATCGAACAAACAATCGGCGTCCTCAAGCAACGGTTCCACTGTCTCGATCGCTCTGGGGGAGCCCTCCAGTATTCGCAGGACCGAGTCTCCCAATTCGTCGTCGTTTGCTGCATGCTGCACAACCTGGCTATCCGCAGGACTCAGGCACTGCCACCTCACGTTGGACCCCCACCTCAGGAGGAGGAGCAGGAGGAGCAGGAGGAGGAGGAGGACGAGGAGTACCAGCCCAGGAGGGAGGCACAAGGTCCAAGGGCCGCCCGTCGGCGGCTTATTGAACGTCACTTCTAGGCCCCCTGTCAGGGAATGGCTTGTGCCAATGAAAGAACATGATTGCAGCCGCTCCGCAAGCCCTCAGGCGGTTAAGGCAACAAACACTTCAAAGATCAAACATGGACAATGTTAATAAATAAAATGCTTTATTGTACAAACTCAGGGCCCTTCCCACATGAAAACCAAAAACAGACGAAACCCCCAAAAAACACTCAAACACATTACTCGCTCCCACAACCTGGAGAGGATTAACAAAACAGTGCAACTAAAATGGCCGTCATCCTCGGACTTCGTAAAATACAAACATCACATCCTCGGCCTTCAAAAAACAAACATCCAATTCTCGGCCTCAAAAAACAAACATCCAATTCTCGGCCTCAAAAAACAAACATCCAATTCTCAGCCTCAAAAAACAAACACAACTGGCCACACATTCGACTTTTTGGCCCGCTAGGGCGATGCCTTGGCCATCTTTGGGTGGCCCCTGCCCGCCCTGCTGCTCCTCCTCAAAGTAAGGCCATTGGCTGCTGCAAGGCTGGGGGCAGGCTCCAGAGGGGCACATGTCGTGACGGCAGATGCCCTTGGGGGTCGGCCTAGCCGAGGTCTGGCCGTCGAGCGGGCGGCTGTTGAATGCTGCAGCTGTGGCTGGCCAGCATCAGTCACTGCAGCAGCTCCTGGCAGCTCCACTGGGGGAGTGGCAGTGGCGGCTGGAGGAATGGGGGCAAGCTGGCGGATGGCAGGCGCTCGCTGGTTGCCTGAGACACTGGCACTCGCCTGGGCCAGCACTGCAGCATGCGCACCAATCTGCCGAGGGACAGACCGCTGTGCTGCTGCAGCGCGCCGGGTGCCCTGGCGATGCCTGGCTGACACAGCGAGTGTGGCAGCAGTGAGTGCCCGTGTTGACCTGTTCAGTGACCTCATCAGAGCACCCAGTGACTGCACGGCACCACTGATCAGCTGCCCACTCGCTGCCTGAGCTGCCCCGAATGCCGCACGACTTGCTGCCTGATCTGCCCCGAATGCCGCCCGGCTCGCTGCCTGCTCTGCCCCGAATTCCGCCAAACTGATGGCCTGTGAGGCCCTGACGTCGGTGACACTCCGAGAGAGGGACTCGATGGCCTCAGACAACCGTGCCACTACCCCCATGAGCTCCGTGTGCCGGCGCTCCGAGTCCGCGGACAAGTCCTCGAGGCGTTCCATCTCCTCGGCGAAGACCATCTCCGGACTGGAGGCCGGACTCTCCCTCTGGGGAGAAGGCCGCCGAGCTGGCCGACCCTTCCTGCGTTGCTGGAGGCCGCTGGGCCCAGCAATTGGACTCCCCTCTGACCCTTCCCCCCTCTGGGGAGAAGGCCGCCGAGCTGGCACCCCCCTCCCGCGTTTCTGCAGGCCGCAGGTCCCATGAGCTCCCCTCCCCTCCGACACTTCCGCGACGCTCCCCTCCAGGGAAGACGTGTCCCCTACATTGGCATGGGTTGCCACGGCTGAGGGTTCCCCTGATGGGCCACCTTCCTCTTGCTCCTCCTCCTCTGAGGGGCTGTCACTGGCAAGTTCAGGGACCTCCTCCTCACCATCTGAAAGCAGGAAGGCACAAGAGTAGCTTTAGAGTGAGGAGAGGGCGTCAGCGAGGGATGCATGAGTGGTGGCATTCAGCGCATTGGTCGGACAGTGGCAAAGGGTGTAGATCTGATGCGCAAGTGGGACGAGAGAGGTCCAAACATTGATGTCCTTACCATTGGTGCCCAGAACAGGGTCGGCATCTCCACATGCAACGGGGCCAATCACCCGGGCACCCATGATGCGCTCCACGCGATGTTGCAGCTCGGTGAGCGGCTGGATCTGGGGTCGGCCTCCCCCGGTCGCAGTGCGGCTCTTCTTGTTATTGGCCAGCTTGGCCTGCGAGAGAAAGGACGGCCTCTAAGTACAGTGTGTCGCCCTGATCTTGTGTGCACTGCCTCCCATGGTGGAATAGCCTGGCCAGTGTGTTGCCCTGATCTTGTGTGCACTGCCTCCCATGGTGGCATAGCCTGGCCAGTGTGTTGCCCTGATCTTGTGTGCACTGCCTCCCATGGTGGAATAGCCTGGCCAGTGTGTCGCCCTGATCTTGTGTGCACTGCCTCCCATGGTGGAATAGCTTGGCCAGTGTGTTAAGTGCAGAATGTGCAATTGATGTTCATGCCTGTCCCATAGCTGCTGGATGAGGGCTGGCCATTAGAGCTTTCAGGTCCCTTTGCCCATAATGTGAGGTGCACATGCAAGGATGAGGAGGTCACTGGAAAGGGTGCTCACCCTGACAATCCGCGTGAGGTCATTAAACTTTTTGCGGCATTGGACACCGGTCCTGGGGACCTCGCTGTTGGCTGACACCTTGCTGGCGACATGCCTCCAGGCTCTCCGGTAGGCGCAGACCGGCGCCTTCCTGCCATTGTCCGGGTACAAAATATGGCACCTCTTCTCCACACCACCAACCAGCACACTCAGATCACGCTCTGAGAAGCGCTGCGCTCGTTCACGGGCCCTCTGCATGGCTTCAGGCGCTATTTGGGTCCAGCAGCAGTGTTCAGGCCTAGCTGGAGGGCTCCACTATCCAGGGCGTGGCAGCAGACAAAGTCGACCCTTCCCCCTTAAGAGCTGGCCGGCGCCAGGGTGTCTGCTGTCAATCACGAGATGGCCGCACCTGCGCTGCGCCCGGCCTGGGCGCTCTCGCTCAGCACCTCCGGCTTAGCGCCTAAAGCGAGGCGTCCAGCACCAGTTTTAGCGCTCGAGCAAACTCTTAGGGCGAAGCTAATGAATATCGCAGAAGTGGCCTCGATTTGGCGGCGGGCGCAAACTTTAGCGGCCGCCCGACTTTAACGCCCCAAAAGTGGCTACAATGAATTTCTAGGCCAGTGCCTCCAACAGTACAGCACTCCATCAGTACTGGACTGAAGTGACAGCCTGGATTATGTGCTGAAGTGGGGCTGGAACCCGCAACCAGAGGCAAGAGAGCTATCACTGGACCATGGCTGACACAATTAATTAGACAATTCTGAAAACAAACCACAAAAATTTACTAATAAACTCAGCTATCTTCCAATAGCTAAAACATCTTTTGGCCTCACCAGCCTCGCCTCTCCCAGTGGTCTCAATGTCTCCTTTTCCCCCAAAGTGTATAATTTACCTGGGCTTTCAGTCCCAATATTTTTCAGACCTCTGCACATGTGTGAAGTAACTAACCATCAGGAAGTTTGTTGCTCCCCTGTATCATGTGCAACACCCACCCCTCCGCCATGTGTGTGGTTTGGCTGCACTCACTAATTCGTGGCCATCATTGAAGAGTCTGGTGGTGGCAGGTTGCTTCCCAACTGCTGCTAATGCAACAATGGACAGGTGCGGTGTCATCGCGCTACAAAATAAAATTGAACCTCCACTACTTTTTTTGTTAATCTCCAGTGAATATATTATACACGTCAATCTGAATGGGAAAATAATACAAAGTGGTCAGTGTGCAAGCACAAGGCTGCTTGTTTTTGCTGTCATGATTTGTTCAGAAGATAACAGGAAAAGATCTACTGTGCTAACTATGATTTTTTTTATTTCGGAGGGCATGAAAAGGGTTAAAAAAAGGATCACGCACCCAAGCGTTAGATCCCAGATAAATTAACTCACTGTCCATAAATACTAAAGGCGTATTCATTGTTTAAATGAAACCCACGCGAGGCAGCATGCAAGATGTTGATGCGAAACAAAGTGGCAACATCAGCTCAGTGCGTGGAACACATACCGAGTGTGGGCACTTCAGGCATCAAACTACCCGTCAGCAACACAGCAGGAGATCGACTCGTGTTACATGTGTGTATCATTTTTTTCATTAGAATTTACTGTTGGAAAGAAAACTTAATTTCAAAGGTCAAGACAACCAGAGAACTAAAAAAAAATTTATGCAAGATTGTGTGTCCTGGCCAATATTTATCCCTCAACCAAAATCATAAAAACAGATTATCTGGTCATTCTCACAATGATAAAGGACTGTCAAGCAAAATAAAAGTGCACCTCCAATACTGAAAATGACTGGATTTCTTTGCAGTAACTATTAAAAAATGTCCTAGAAGTGAAAAGAGAAATGAACATTTAAACATCATCGGCTCACAAGAATTGACTGCTAAAAGCAGTAACTAAATGCTTGAGCAATATGTTTCTGCTGCACATACATAGCCAGTGATTATTGCTGCCTACAAGTTATTAAGATCTCAACAAACTAGAAAACAAAGTACTATATAAATAATGGTAACATTTGCTGCAATGATTATACTTTAAATGAGAGTTAATTATTTCTTCTTGTTTTAGCATACATGCTGGGATTCACATGTTTACTCAGCATTGCAAGTCACACAAGCAATCAGAAAGTGCCTAAGAGTTTATCTTTAATATCCATGCAAGAGCTATAAAGAATGCACAATTAGTCAATGAAGCTATGAACTGTACAAGTTTGAATGATGATGGAGGAGCAAGACAGAAAATAATAAACACCAATTGTCTGGAGAAGCTCCTTCAGGCAATCAGAGATAGTGACAGGATCGGACAAAGTCAACATGGATTCACAAAAGGTAAATCGTGCTTGACTAATCTACTGGAATTTTTTGAGGGTGTAACTGGTAAAATAGATAAGGGAGAACCAGTGGATGTGGTGTATCTGGACTTTCAGAAGGCTTTCGATAAGGTCCCGCATAAGAGATTAGCATGTAAAGTTAAAGCACATGGGATTGGGGGCAAGGTATTGACTTGGATAGAGAACTGGTTGGCAGACAGAAAGCAAAGATTTGGAATAAACGGGTCCTTTTCCGAGTGGCAGGCAGTGACTAGTGGGGTACCGCAGGGATCGGTCCTTGGACCCCAGCTATTCACAATATATATTAATGACCTAGACAAGGGAACTAGATGTAATATCTCCAAATTTGCAGATGACACAAAGCTGGGTGGGCGTGTGTGCTGTGAGGAGGATGCTGAGAAACTCCACGATGATTTGCACATGTTGGGTGATTGGGCAGAAATGCAATATAACGTGGATAAATGTGAGGTTGTCCACTTTGGTGTCAAAAACAGGAAGGCAGATTATTATCTAAATGGCAATAGATTGGGAGAAGGGGAAGTGCAACGAGACCTGGGTGTCCTTGTGCACCAGTCGCTGAAGGTAAGCATGCAGGTGCAGCAGGCGGTTAAGAAGGCAAATGGTATGTTGGCCTATGAGGGTTTGAGTACAGGAACAAGGATGTCTTGCTGCAATTGTACAGGGCCTTGGTGAGACCACATCTTGAGTATTGTGTGCAGTTTTGGTCGCCTTATCTGAGCAAGGATGTTCTTGCCATGGAAGGAGTTCAGCGAAGATTCACCAGGCTGATACCTGGGATGGCAGGAATGACGTATGAGGAGAGATTGGGTCGAATGGGCTTGTACTCACTAGAGTTTAGAAGAATGAGAGGTGATCTCATTGAAACTTATAAAATTCTGACAGGACTGGACAGACTAGATGCAGGAAGGGTGTTCCCGATGGTCGGGGAGTCCAGAACCAGGGGACACAGTCTAAGGATAAAGGGTAGGCCATTTAGGACAGAAATGAGGAGGAATTACTTCACCCAGAGAGTGGTGAACCTGCGGAACTCTCTACCACAGAAGGCGGTGGAGGTCAGTTCATTAAATATATTCAAGAAGGAGTTGGATATATTTCTTAAGGCTAAAGGGATCAAGGGGTATGGGGAGAAAGCAGGGACCGGGTACTGAATTTGGATGATCAGCCATGATCGCATTGAATGGCGGAGCAGGCTCGAGGGGCCGAATGGCCTACTCCTGCTCCTATCTTCTATGTATCAGAGAAAGACGAAATGGCCTTTATGGTTCTGAAGGGCACACAAAGCAGCACTGGGTCCAGCAGGCATGGAAGGTGATTGCAGTACCTGCACTTGGACAGATATGCAGGAGAACATGTCCAATTTGAAGGATAGGGCCAAAGTAAGCAGCAAAGATCACAGTCAATGATCACACACTGATATATGTCAGACTGACTGCCAAGTATGTTATGCTGCTGCAAATGGCTGTCGAAGGTGGTTCCAAATGTTAGATATGTTTGCCGTAAAATTTCACAAGAGTTGTTGACCTTCAAAAAAAATCTTTAAAAAAGTTTGTTGCGGGTATAACGAGGAAACTAGAAATGAGCAAAGCTTTAGACACTAAATGAACAACCAGAAATTCTTCCAGTACCATAATATTAAAGAGGGCCACCGGAGAAGTCTTGTTAAATCCACTTAAGGATGGACACAGGATTGAACTAAAAACAGTTAACATATTCATTACAGCATTGATTTTCTGAATACTTGTCTGGCACCTGAATAATCTCATCATTCACTTTGCTAATAATTTTGACTTTCATTATCTTTAAAGCAGTATTTGTGGTGCGCCACAGAGATGCTTCAATGAAAGGATTACTATGCCCTGGCTATCTATTACTGCACGACAAGCTTAAGCCTGTCAATATTAAAGAAACAAAGATAGATTTATGTACCATGGCCTTTGGCCCGATACCACCCTAACCAGGCCACAAGACGACATTATTAGTATTGCATTTATCCCGGTGATTTACATACTGGGAGGAAAGGGAGAAGAATAAAATAATTGGAAGTAAGGTTGCAGTGAAATTAACTCAAATCTAGCAATTTTAGTTTCATCAATCACACCTTTGAAAGAGATCCAATCCATGTAGCTGAATTGGTCTGGTTGCCTGATAGGATTCTCTACAGCATGTTAACACATTTAAGGTTAAATGTTGTTCGTCTAAATCATAATTTCAAAGGTTTTAGGAGGCTCAAAGGCTCAAAAAGCCCTTAAAACTGGAGCGAGGTTTAAGAATGTAAAGATTGAAGGTTTCAGAAAGGTTAAGTGTTATGGATCCAAATAGAAGTAGAGAATGTAAAATATATTCCAAAAGTAACTTCAATGCCACAAGCCTTAAAGCACAGCATAACAGTCATCAGAGGAAATATATTATTTGCAATTTAGGCAGGGAAGATGACCAAAGAAAGAACAAAAGGGGAGATGAGGGGAGATTTTTTTTTACCCAAAGCATTACGAGGATCTGGAATGCACTGCCTGAAAGGACAGTGGAAGCAGTTTCAATAGTAACTTTCAAAAGGAAATTAGATAAATACTTGAAGGGGGAAAAAAGTGCAGGGCTATGGGGAAGAGCCAGGGAGTGGGACTAATTGGATAGATCCATCAAACAGCTGGCAGAGGCATGGTGAGCCAAATGGCCTCCTTCTGTGCTGGAGGAGTCTATGATTCTATAAAAGAAAACAATGGCTACTGACGATGGCCCATTGCAGATGTAATCCAGAGGTGAAAGTAGAGCATAACTGAGGAAAGCAGATCTGCCTGATGCCATAGTCAGCATCCTAACACAAGGAAAAGGTTGCATGATTTTACAGTCATGTCGCCCAAGGAACAGTCTACACACTGGTAACCCATGCAGGATACTTTAAATATAGACTGTGACCTTAACCTTGCTAGGTCCACACGCAATCTTATTCTGTTATAATTAAATACAACCTAGTTAATGTTGAATTGGTATGATACATACAATTAAGCTTACTGCAGCTGGCAATACCAAATCTTATGATGGTATTACCCGCAATATTATAGACTAGCTGGAGTGCCCGGCGGTGCCGAGGGAACTCAAGAACCCTGTGCCATGTTTATAAAACTGTTTATGAGACTGTTGGGATTGAAGAACTCTTCCTAAGCACCCAGGAGGTGGTTCTTTAACTTCGTTTTTTGTTAATGGAGAACAAATAATTTTCATATATATAAATGAGTTTGTCTGTCTATCTCTCTGTGTGGGAAGGAGAGAGAGAGAGAGAGAGGGAAAGAGAGAGAGGGAAAGAGAGAGGGGGAAGGAGAGCGAGTGGGGGAAGGAGAGAGAGAGAGAGGGGGAAGGAGAGAGAGAGAGGGAAGGAGAGAGAGAGGGAAGGAGAGAGAGAGAGTGAAGGAGAGAGAGAGGGGGGAAGGAGAGAGAGGGGAAGGAGAGAGAGAGAGAGGGTAGGAGAGAGAGAGAGAGGGAAGGAGAGAGAGAGGGGGGAAGGATAGAGAGAGAGAAAAAGAGAGAGAGAGAGGGGGGAAGAAGAGAGAGGGGGAAGGAGAGAGAGAGAGAGGGGGAAGGAGAGAGAGAGAGAGGGGGAAGGAGAGAGAGAGAGGGGGAAGGAGAGAGAGAGAGGGAAGGAGAGAG